>NW_026712230.1:2139694-2739694 GCF_030504385.1 Musca domestica | reverse complement strand
GGTATAACGAATTTGAAACATTCAAAATACTCAAAAGCCGAACATAGCGTTAAATGAGATTTATCGCAAATAGGGGACCTATACTGACTATTTCTAGCGACCCAGGGGTTAATAGTGGTTGCCGCGATATTGGTTTTCAATTTTTTTACCAGGAATGAAAAAAAAATGAATGAAAGTATGAATGAAAGTACATATGACTGAAAATGGTCACAACGATTGGATTAATAAATTATTCCGCCATACTGCCAACAAATTAATTTTGAGAAAAATTTTGAGGAAGTCAAAATTAACAAAACTTACTGATGTACTTGTCTTAAATAAAAAGATATATAAAATTCCGAATTTATTTCTCAAAATAATTTTCAATTTTAAACCCAATCACTTTCACATGTAAGCTCATTGTCGGGGTCTTTCTGTCAATGCGACACATTCATAACAACCCAACAAATATTGGAAAAACAAACGTTGGGATTATATAATTATGGGGTCTGCGACTAACATTTCGAGGCGTTGGACTCGGAATAAAAAATGTATGGTGGATGCAGTAGTTTTCTCATATAAAATGTACTAATAAAGACCTTTAAATTATTTTTTTTTTTACCGAGGATTAACAATCAATATAAATGATGGATCCATCAATAGGATTTAATATACAATATATTTCAATCGCATCCCCACTTCAGATCTATTTTTTTTTGAAGGTAGTACTTTAGTGTGTTCCTTTTTGTGAGTCCCATTCTTTAGAAGAGGAGGAGGAGTTGATTCCCTTGACTATGGACGACTATTTCCATGAGGTTTGATTTGTTATTTGGTGGAATGTAATCTGAGTTATTTTTACTATAATTATCTCTCAGAAAACTTTATTAATATGAATATACACCCTCCTGTTAGGGACCATCAATTCCTAGCACATTAACTCCAATTCTAATATGATTTATTGATTATGGCAATAATTACTTTCATGTGTAACAAGCCGAATGACCATCTCATAAAACTCCCCATAGTGCGAGGCCTCAAAATCACCAACGACAACAATACAAAGTATTTCATTTAAAGATAATTGTTTAGAAAATTGTCGCATACTTTGCTGACCAATTTGAAAAGAAATATTAATGTATTTTGACTTCTTAAGAGTTCTGCGGAAACTGCTGAATAAGAAACGCACACACGACGCACACACAACAAGGGAGAATGAAAACAGACAAACACCGCAAATGCCGACAACATATAACCACAAAAATATAATTGAAAAAATTTTCTGTTAATAATTTTCAATTATTTTATTTTTTCATTCCACTTTATGTTATTCATTTTTTCTCTTTTCGGTTTCCAACTCATGTCGTTTGTGGTCATTTGGTCAGCTGGCAAGGCAACACTGCCGCTTGACTTAACAATTTATGGAGGAGGAGGAAATTATTGTGTCGGCTCATGATATACACAAAAATAGGAAGAAACCTCACGCTTCCATTCTCAGGTCAGAACATGAGGCAAGAGTCAGTATTTTTGTGTTTTCAACGCAACAAAGGGCTGGACCTAAAAACAAAACAAACCGACTCGAGATGCTGAATTCGAAAAGAGTGAGAATAAAGTTAATTGGTTACGCCTTTTGACTTTCAAAATAAATATTATTGCAGACAATTTGCCGCGTTTTTTTTTTTTTTCATATGTACGTACGTCCGGGATGGTACTGTTTTGAGACTACGTACGTACGTACGTTCGTCTGTTGGTCTAAGGGAATGGTGTGAACGCTTCATACACATCGTGACTGTGGCAAAGATCATGATAACATGACCTCGCTCACTGTACCGCGCGCCGCAAATGAATGCTATGAATTTATGATGTAGCAAATCAGATTGTGATCATTGAAATATGTATGTGTAATGTGATAACATAATTTATAATTAAAATTAACAAAAAAAAATAATAATTTGAAAATGATAATAAATAATGTTTCATAAATTATCACGATTGTTATTAGGATAAGCTTAATTTATATCTGCAACAAAAGATTACCCAAATATAAATGCGCAAATCGGTATGAATTGCATTTCCTAGTCTGGCTTATAATAACCTAAAGAAATTTCATTAAAAATTAGAATTAGCGAAGTCCCAAGCAGTATGGTATATACGTCGTACTCTTGACACATATTGGCTTTAGATGGCAGTTCTTGGTTGAGTACAACTCGACCACCGCTTCAAAGAAAATCCGTGGAAACGAGATAAATTATCTATGTACTGTCTAAACCCAAATCTCTAAATGGAATTTTGGCCCTGTCCCAGGTCGTGTTTATGTATGAGCTATATCGAAACTACCGATTTTAGGAGGTTAAAGGTATTCATAAAAATGGTTTCGAATACAAGTTTATTTTGGTATATTAGAAAATTTCCGTATTCTCAGTGACGGGTTTGGAGAAAACCGAATAAGCAGATTCTAACATTTTTATAACTATCTTAAATTTATCGCTCCGTTTGCAACACCTCGTCGGAGACCACATAATGTTTCCTTGATCACCCTAACATACTATGTGGTTTATTGATATCTGTTGAAATTAAGATAAAATCCACGTTGTTTTATATAGGTTCTAAGTGATTTGAAGGTTTCGAGAAAATTTAGAACCAATTAAACCGAATCTTGCCACTTTGCTTTCCCCTTAGGTTTGTTCTCATCTAACCAAAATTTTTCGAAATAGGTATATGATTTCTCAAAATGTCGACCCCTTGAAGGGAAAGTAGCAGATAAAGTGGAACAAAAATGTTCATTGTATCTCTTTTTCCAAATTTTGAATGAAATATTATGATGAGCGCGGTTAAAACCAACTTCTAGTTTCTGTGGACTTTATATAATATTATTATTACTTTATATATATTATATATTACGATTATTTAAAATGTTGACCCTTTGTTGGGGAAGTTCCGCAAGGATTAGACCGATATGGTCCATCTTCAAGTTTTATATAAATACTACTCATTCATCAGCGAAAAATTCACCTTAAAATTTTGATTCGTTCAATATGTTTGTGTTAGCACTTTTTAGTGCACAATTTGTTCAGTTTCATTAAATCAAAATCTCATACATCGTACTAAAGTTCCAGACTTTCAAAGTTTTATATTTTATTAAATTTTTCCTTTTTCGAAAAGAATACTAGGAAAATGTTTAGCTTTTACAACAAAAAGTATTCAAAATATTTAATTTTGAATTTTACCGAGATATTAGTAAAACTATTGCCATGTAGCCACATCCAACTTCTCCATTTGTAAACCTCGGTGACCTCGATTCCCAATACCGAATTTTGTAACATTTTGTATGAATATCCAAACCGATCTACACCCATCCTAGACACCAAAATCAGTACCACTTAGTACTATTCGAACAATTATAGAACACATTCGCAAAACCGACAGCGATTTCATTATCAAATTTCGGTATTCCATCCCTATACATTCACTCAAACCCAAATTTAGTAACATTTAGTACTTTTCGAACAATTGTAGAACCCATTTTTAAACCCATCTCAATATCATAACCACAGACACCAACATAGGCATCTATAACAAATGTCATTTCTTTTCCTACTACCAGTACCAACTTTATTTCATTTCGAAACAACCGCCAAATCTCAAACACAGATACCATGAGTAATCTAAAAATCAAATTTCAGAATTCAGCCAATAAAAAATAAAGTAACATTCAGTACTTTTCGCATAATTGTGGCACACATTTCCGAAGCCACATGAACAGCAACCCTAACATCAAATTTTATATTTCAAACACTATCTGTTCACCCAATACCAAATTGTGGTAAATATAGTACTATTTAGTACTTTTCGGGCACCTGTTGCACGCATTTCCAAAACCACCTATCTATCACAAACCAACCACCAACATGGACTACAATACAAAATTTCAAAATTTCAATTTTATCCATTCATCCTTAACCAAACTGATCCAAATTTACTACCATGTAGTACAGTTCGCACACATTTCCCAAGTCAATTTCATATATCAAACTTATTTCCAACCTTGATTCTCATACTGAATTTCAAGTTATTAGCTCTATCCGTTTACATAATGCCAAATGGTACCATTTTGGAAGTTTAGTACCATTTTGGAAATTTTCGTAAATTTGAAATTCGAATTTCCAAAAACCTTTTGGGTACATATATCCAATTCGTCCAATATAAAGCATTTAATGTTTAGTACATTATAGACTTTTCGTATCCTTTTAGTACGCATTTTCAAAAACCTAGCCTTATCACACGCCTATGCACCAAGATTTAAATTTAAAGTGGAAATTTAAATTTCGATTTTTATTTCAATTTTGAAATGTAATGAGATAGTTTGATTAAATAGTTTTTATAAAATAAAATTAAAATTAAGATTTAAAAAAAAATTTACAAGTAAATCCCTTTAATCAGTATTTTCATATCAAAATTTTCAAGCGGATTTTGTTGTAATTATAGGCTACAACACTGTGTATTGAGTGTATGTGTGTCCATCCGCCTATTTGTCATCTTAATTTTTATCCTCCTTTTTATCTGTAATGATTATTTGAAAGAGGAACCCAATAATCACAAATCTGACTGTAAATTTCAAATAAACACATTATTTATAAGCCTTATTAATTTAATATTAGAGAACAAACCTTTATATTTCGAAATTTTAGTCCATGTACATATCGCAATATATCGTGGCATTAGTTCATTTTAAGAGAATTAAGAGCCAATCTGGTGCCATGTAAATACCATGTTTAAATTTTGTCTGGACATTAAGTCGAATTGTACCATTTGGTTAAAAAAGGCCACCATTATAAGAATCTAGTTCAAACTTATTGAATAAAGCACCATAGCAGTTTCAGTATTCGACCAAAAAAGTCAAAACTCTATCCATTTTATTTAGTTCTAAAATATTTAACATTTCAAAATAATTCACAGTGTATAAACATTTAAACTGCTATGAGCAAAACCGCACTCGCAAATTGCCAATTGCGGATTTCAAATCAAAGTAAGAATTCATGCTGATAATTACATCAGAACCACTTCTCATCGACAGAAACATGAAATTGGCTATTTCCTTTGGGGCAAATTAGTTTCGGTTGTTATTTCATCACAAAACATTCGGACGATTGATAGATAAATGATTTGTCATTACAACAAATGACCGCTGATCAGATAATAATAAAATCTTGAAAAAAAAAAAACACTAAAATGGTTTTTGGTTTTAGGTAGTTTATGAAAACAATTATGGGAGGCGAACAACAAAACAATTAATAAACACGAGGTAATAAACACAATACACAGAACACCAAGTCATCTGCATTAGGCCAAGAATGATTTGTCGTTTTTTTCTAACTTTATTTTGGTTTCTTTTTCGTTTGGTATTTTATGGCTTAAAGTATGTTAATTTATGTTCATATAAAACAAGATTCTGATCAGATTAACTTTCATTTCTGCGTATATCTTTTTTTTCGCAGATTGGCAACGACGCGTCGTCTGTTGTGTAAAAACAAAAACAAACATCTCTGACAACAACAAATTAATTCATACGAAATTGAATTTTTAGGTGGGGCGTCGATTCTCATCAACGCATGCGTCGATATATTAGTGGCCGGGTGTCTTGGAATATTCTTTGCAATTTATCTCACAACAAATTATGATGAGAGCAGCACCACAAAAGTGTGTCACCAACATTAAAGCCAACATGTATGAAATCTTTCTCCATCTTGAGAAGAAAAAACCCAAACACCGCCAACATCTCCGAAGTCAAATTGAAAAAACGCCAAGACATTTGAATGTGGCCAAAGACAAAAAGAGGAATTAAATTGTGAAAGTGTAAAAGACTTACAAGCTAAAAATTTGATCTGACCAAAGTTGTCTTACAGAGCTAAGCACTGACCATGTTTGTACATGGATTTGTTTTGTTGTAGGCCCACAACCACTTAAAACAACTTCACTGCGCACATGTGTGTGTGTGTGGTTTAAATGGATGGAGTTTGAGTCAGAGCATGGTAGCAGGTACTCACCGCCACCACCACCAACTCATCCGTTTCCCATCCATGCCAAATAATATTGTGTGGTGCTACATGACCATGGTACTTGGAATCTTCTTCTTGTTTTTGCTGTTGCTTCTTTTTTTTGCACAATTGTTTTGCATTCGTTACTTACTGATCGAGATTTGTCACGATTTCCTCTAACTCTTTTGTGTGACCATATGTGGCGACAGTGATCGTATTTTCACCGGCTAAAATTAAGGTCAATTCCAAGTTGTTGATGAGTGTTTACAAACAATTTCAATTGGCATAAAAAACGATGCATGCCAATATGATCACGAGTGTTTTTCATTTTGGTTAATCAGTGAAGAGGAATGTTTGGATTTTCCCACTACAGGAAATGGTTGGAAAGAATTCCAATAATTTCAATTGAGTACCCAGTCTTAATAATTGGAAATAGAACAAGAAATTAAATTGATTTCCAAAATCTAATTTCAAATCTAAGCACATGCACTTTTCCATTGAGATGGTTTAGCGCAGCTTATAAATATCAACATACAATGTTGGTATCCTTTCAAACCTTTCGCCGGCAAACATCATCCAGACCCACAATTTACTTCCATCATGTTGCGTACGTGCGTGAATTAAATGGAGTATTCATGCAAGGAGCGGAGTCAATGAAGGTTCAAGGTTTTAACCATATATCGTTGATAGTTTATGATATAATTGCAAATTATAGTTGAAACATTGTTGTTCAAGAAATGGTATGACAGAAACCAATTGGTGGCTAGGTGCGTTCCTCCAAGGATATGTACAACAAATACATAATGGCTGCATTTGAGAGATATGAGTATAGATATAGGGTTGGGTACATATCGATTCAAACATATTATACAACATTTTTATTAATCAGCCAAAAATGCATGTCTATCACGCTCAACGACATAACACTGTTTAACCCCAAAAATATATAATTTTTAGCCTTAGAACGTGAAAACCGTTTTGGTTTCCAGTAGAACTTAATCAAATTTTTCATATGGTCCGATGTTAGTATTGAACTTACCAAATAATCAGGTTGAAAGTTCGAGATTTGGCGTCGGTAAATGAGGAAAAGAAAAATTATGTTCGCAGCACTTGCATTGCTCATCTTTTGATTACAACCAGAGACTCGTGCATCGACGGAATCCTAACACAAACTATCACACAAACGGCTCAGTACTAGGCGGAGTAGGAATTTTTATTGAAGAACCATATCTCTATTCGCTTGTTCCATTATAATACGATCCTTCAAGCAAAGGTCCGAGCGATTGCAAAGTATCAGGACTGACTTAATGCCAACTCGAGATCGGCCACAATAAAAACTGTACTAAAAACTGTAATATTCAAGACAGAAAATCTGAAAACTGTATTAGAATGTATAAATTCAATCAACAACTATTCCCAACACGGCTCAGTACGCATTATAGGGATACCAGGTCTTGCGATATAGCGAACTCTCTCGCCAAAACCAGCAGGGAATTAGCAACAGTAAATTTGGACAATCCAATGCCGCTAAATGCGTCACGTCTAGAATTCAATACAAAGGCAAAAACATATCCCAGTGAAAAAAAAATATCAAAAATCCTATGGGGCGACTCCAAAGAGGTAAAAATGAATAATCTTTTATTACGAGGTAAGAAAGAGATAACTGGTGTAACAGACATCCTTATGGGGCTCCTAGCTCATTTGTACAAGATATGATTTGCAGATAACCGCATATACAGGGTATGCGGGGAAGATGATGAAACTTTGGAGCATTTTCTCTATCAGTAGCCAGTGTTTGCAAATATCAGTCCTATTCTTAGGGAACGACTCCATACAAGACCTTAATCGGATCATGGTAAATGAAATAAAACAATTAAGGAAATTTTTCCAAGGCAACAGAATTTCTAACTGTAAACTGATCGCCTTCTTTCAATAATATCTTACTGGCTTAAGTGTATGTCCACCAGGACCTAAATAGTTTATTTTATACCCTCCACCATAATATGGAGGGTATATTAATTTTGTCATTCCGTTTGTAACTCCTCGAAATATTCATGTCAGACCCAACAAAGTATATATATTCTTGATCAGCGTAAAATTCTAAGACGATTTAGCCATGTCCGTCTGTCTGTCTGTGTGTCTGTCTGTCTGTTGTAATCACGCTATCTTTTGAACAAATTGAGATAGAAGGCTAAAATTTTGCACACATGTATTTTTTCCTAGTAGGCAGGTTAAGTTCGTAAATGGGCCATGTAGGTCCAAGTTATCATATAGCCCCCATATAACGGTACCTCCCGATATTCGGTATTTTGATGATTTTAGCGACATTATTCACCGGAATTATTTCAATTTTGGTATTTGAAGTTCGTAATGGATACTACAGCCTAAGACAGAAAATTATATTTGCAGGTCCACGTCTTCCTGTAGCCCCCATATAACGGTACCCCCCGATATTCGGTTTTTTGATGATTTTAGCGACATTGTTTACCGGAATCGTTTCAAATTTGGTATTTAAAGTTCGTAATGGATACTACATCCAAAATCAAAAAAACAAGCCATGTAGGTCCACGTCTTCATATAGCCCCCATATAACGGTACCCCCTGATATTCGGTATTTTGATGATTTTAGCGACATTGTTTACCGGAATCGTTTCAAATTTGGTATTTGAAGTTCGTAATGGATACTTCATCCAAAGTCATAGAATGAGCCATGTAGGTCCACGTCTTCATATAGCCCCCATATAACGGTACCCCCCGATATTCGGTTTTTTAATGATTTTAGCGACGTTATTTACAGGGATTGTTTCAAATTTCGTATGTGAAGTTCGTAATGGATACTTCAGCCCATGCCAGAAAATTGTCTGTGCAGGTCCACGTCTTCGTATAGCCCCCATATAACGGTACCCCCCATATTCGGTATTTTGACGATTTTAGCTACATTATAAACAGATTTTTCTTCAAGTTTCGCATTTAAATATTGTAATAATTTATGACAAAAGTTGCCTATGCAGGCCCAAGTCGTATAAGCATTCGGTATTTTTAAGATTTTAACAGAATTTTTAACGGGTTTTATTTTTTGGAAATTGCCAAATTTGTACCAAATGGTGGAGGGTATTAAAAGTTCGGCCCGGCCGAACTTACAGCTTTTTTACTTGTTTAATTATTATACATTCCTCGTGGAAACATATTTTTTGGCTAATTGACACCTCATCCCAAAAGTTTCGGAATATATTTATGAGGACGTCTATGTATTGGAGAGTAAGAAAAAGAAGTGCATCAAAACATCCACTTGAGAAACACTTTTTCTCTTTTTGGGGGTGAGGTACGAGGAACTGCGGCCAATATTTTCCATGATCCCTGCTGACTCAATTCTGATATAAATATGACCGCATGCCAATCTCGGACAATATTTTGGGTACTCCACCATTATTATGTTAGATATACGTATTTGTTTCATAATCTTTGAACCTTTGTCGGAGAAATATTAGGATTTGCAAAGTTGTAACTTAATCGGATGGTCATACTGCTCGAAAATTACTTTCGTTGAAAATATTAACCTTTTGTGGAGAAGGTAGAGGGAACCAATACTGCATATTTCCGAATCCGTAAGTTTGATAACAAGTTTGAACAAAACCAGATATTACCATCGATACTCCTGAAAAGAATGTCGTCCGAAAAACCTAGGATCTAAAATGAGATGAGTCACACTTTAGCCATATCGAATGATGTATACCCTCTGTAGCCATAAGGCTAAGGGCGTTTTGCACGAAATAAGTAGTTATTTTTTAACCGCTAAAAGTCAATTATATGAGTATTTATTTACCGACTTTGGCTCTAGAAGGGTATTTTAGAAGTTTCCAAAAAATGTCTCAAGGATTTTCAAAATGTATGGTGTGGTTATGCATGTTGTCAATATTACGTCCCTTCTTTCCCCCATTGATTTATAACAACGCTTAATTTCATGGCATTTTAACCTATATGTTTACTCTCTTCGGTGCTAATGGGAATTCAAAGAAATATTTGAACAATTTTATTCCTGCCTATATTTTTTGGTATTTCATGTTTGGTATGGAAGTGATTTTCAACATTAAGAGTATTTGCGGTAGAATCGAACTTTTCATATTTCACCACAACAGATAAGGTCAATTTCACCCTCTAAGTATTCCCCGGTGACTTTTACTCTAAAACTCTAAACTCAATGGGAAATTCACATCAATTTTGTCCATTTCATATCATAAATCTTTGGTTAGTATAATCGCGTTCGAACATAGTCCTGACCGCGGTAATTAAGTAATTAAATTTCAACATGGGCACACATAGCTAGATTATTATTTTGACAAGATCTCATTGTCAAATGAAATCAGAAAATGCAGATATTTACTATTACTATACTTTCTTAATTTTAAAGTGCATAGAATCAACAAACAACATAATTTGAAAATTGTTTTTTTTTATACCCTCTACCATAATATGGAGGGTATATTAAGTTTGTCATTCCGTTTGTAACACCTCGAAATATACATTTTAGACCCCGACAAAGTATATACATATTCTTGATCAGCATAAAATTCTATGCCGATTAAGCAATGTTCGTCTGTGGAAATCACTCTAGCCTCCGAACGAAATGAAGTAAGTTGATAAAAATTTACTCAAATGTGTATTCTGTCTGCAGAACTTTTGGTATTGAAAATGGACCATGTAGGTCCACGTCTTCGTATAGCCCTCATATAGCGGTACCTCCCGATATGCGGTATTTTGATTATTTTAGCGACATTTTTTACCGGAATTGTTTCAAATTTTGTATTTGATGTTCGTAATGGATAATGGAATGGTCTGTGCCTATTTTCGGTATTTTGATGATTTTAGCTACATTATAAAAAGTTTTTTTTTTCAAGTTTCGCATTTGAATATTGTAATAGCTTTTAACCCTATGCAGGTCCACGTCGTTGTATAGACCCTTATATGCGGCTACATTCGGTATTTTTAAGATTTTAACATAATATTATTTTTTTGCAAATTACCAAATTTGTACCAAATGGTGGAGGGTATTCAAATATCGGCCGGCCGAATTTGGAAAAAGAGTTGTACACTTTGAAACTCGAACTTTTAAACATATTGGCCTTTTTTTTTTAAAAAAAGAGACTTTATATTGCGGTTAGACACCGAGAAGAAATGTTATATAAAAACAATTAATGAACCGAAGTAGCCAATTTCAATAGCAACACTTAAAGCAACCCTATAGACTGTTATGCCAGACTTTATAGATCTGTATACATTTAAAATTCTGATCAATTTAATAATTCTCATTTTAAATGAGAAATGTGTATTGAAAACTGAATCCATCTTGTTGTGCTATTGTATTCACAACAGTAGTTTTAAGACTAGTTCGAAAATTCTATTTAGTTTCTTATTATTCCCATATTCTAGATGGGCAATTATTTAAGCAAATATGTGTGGGAAATAATGTTGTTTCATCCTTAACGATTTCAATATGCAAATGCAAATTTTTGGTAATTAATTACTTGGAATATTTTGTTTATATCTTTTGGCCATGGGAATTTTATTTTGTTTATTGAACACACCCCAAGAGCGAAGGTAGATATAAAAAACGCTTCATTAAAATATGTTAAGGCTTGATCACTTTAACCAAAAAGAAATTTTGCTATCGTCCATTGAAGTCGTTTGTCTTCAAACCAAAGAATACACCCCTCACCAATGACAGTGTGTAGGAAGGAGCCTAAATTGATGACTTCAAACTATTAGAGGGTTGAAAGGTGAAGTCAAGCGTTGATGTGATGTGCTGCCAAACATGAGATGTGTCTTAAGACATGCCATATTTCTCGGCTTGAATGAAGACTGTTCTAAACGTTATTTGTCTGTCTGCCGAAGACATTTTTCTTTTCTATGTTTTTGTTTTGTGGGAAATTTGTTTATTGTTTGACTTCCGTGTGATAATGTCATCCATGTAGGGGTAACAATAAGATCTACGGTATTCGTTGTAACAAATTCCCACGTTCTAACAGGTGTGCTTGTATTGGACTTGCTAACCCAGGGAATCGTGTCAATAAAAATTATATGTTTGAAGTTTTATAACATTTTGTGGGGCATCTTATCTTCACATAGAAACGTTAGTATGGGTGGTCAAATCCAAAGAGGGAGCTGAGAAGAATTTGTGGACAATTAAATTATTTCATTTTCTTATGACTGACGAGTGTTAGAAGACAATGTTGTTGTTGTTGTTGTTGCGGTTGAATGTGTAATGACAGTTGAATTGTTATGACTTTTGTGATGAATGACGCTGGATCACCGAGCATCAGCAGTGGAAGTTTGTTTTCTTGATTCAAGTCTGTGTTAATGACTCTGAGTTTCATTTGAAAAGTAAATTTAATTAGATTGAAATTACACCTCCACACGCAAAACAGAAGAAACATTAACATAATGTTCAGATATGAATGTTTTTAATTTCTAGAGTAATTATTTTAATGTTTTTATGTTTGTCTCATTTTTGTTTGTTTTGAAGAATATGTTTTTCTGCGTTTAATTCTTAGAATTGTGACTTTAGGAAGCTGTGTTGAATTTTGGAAAGATGTGGTTGAAAATTGGCAAATTAGCAATTACTTGTTAATTTAGGTTTCAAATATTATTAAGCGGAAGTAATCAAAAAAGGGGCATATGACACTTTTGGCTTCTGAAGTGTCAAGTTCTTCCTTTAATAATAAATTAAAGGAAGATCTAAAATATGTTGTGCATGTTGTAATAACATTTCTTAAAGCTCTTTCTTATTCAAACATGTTGTCACTAATGAAAACCGGAAATGTCAACTTCAAACTCATTTGGTTGGAAATCGCTGCAAAAACCTTTAAAATGCCTGTCCCACAACTTTTGTACCTCATAAAATCCGAAATGTCGACCTAAGGTTCATTTGGGTGAAAATTGTGCTCGAAAAATTAAAAGTACATAGAGACACGAGTATACTGTAGTTGTATATGACTTTTTTTTTTGTGAGAAACAGTTGGGACTAATGACAACCTGAAATATGAAATTAAAGGGAGTTCCGCACCTATCATTTAAATGCAGAGCAAGACTTTACCTGAACATTGACCGATAAAGCCCATTTTCAGTATCAATTATTCTAGGCATGATTCCAAATATTGTTCCAAATTTCAGAACCCTACATAAAATAATGAATAGTAATTTAATATCTCAAAGAACTGAAAATAGCGAATTAAAGTCCGTTTTTCGAAAAAAATCTAGAGAGTAAAGTGTGGTGCGATAGCCTATTTTTGGGCTGCATATGGAGAAAACATACTTGTGAGTCAAATTTAAGCCTTGTATATTAATCTATTGGAAAGATCAAAACAGGGATCAAATTTGGTCGTGTATACTCACGAGTAAAACATACTCGCGTGCGGGAATTCTCAAAGAGTACGAAGTTTTTACAAAGATTACTCTCCACTCTGCTATTTTATGTGAGAGCACTCCCGAATTGGGATTCGAAATGTCCGAATTAGTGTTAGAGTTTACTCTGAATGTTAAATCAGGTGAAATAAATGGTTTTGTTGTCCGATTTGTGTGGTCTAGCGTATTTCCTAAAACAAAAAATACAATCACTTTTTCACGTTCTTTGTTGATACAGATTGCCGAAAATGCTCTTCCACATATTTGTCTTTTATTCTGTTTGCAGCTGTGGTTTCATATAATGTACATAAAGAGTACTCGTCTAGAGCGGAATCTGCTCGAATTTCAGAGAATTTTATACTCACTCGAAAACGAGCAAAGCATACTCGCTCTTATTTGAGTGCCGTAAAAAAAGAGTTTTTTATATTTTTTCTCGTAGAAGTACTTCAGATCGAATTCGAGTGAATTTCACTCTCTACTCAAATTCGACCGAGAATTTCGCAGTTCTGAGAGAGAGACAGTCTTTGAATAAATATTTTGAAAGGTCTCAGACGGAATGACAAAGTTAATGTACTCCCCACAAAGAAAGAAAAACAACTAAAAGCGACAACAGGTCCGCACTTTTTTGCCCTCCATAATGTGAAAACTTAATTTGTAGCCAAATTTGCCATCCTTAAAGTCCATAACATTTGGAAGTTCCCATACAAGTTTAAAGACCATAGCTATGCATATATTGTATATTCTTGAAGAGGAGGTAATCTACCCACTAAGAATCCAAAATACCAAATTACAAGTGATTTTGTTGAAAATTGGTTCGGAAAGTCAGGAGAGGGCTATAGCTAAAAATAAACAAATACAAAATGTTGTTATTGTTTCATTGAAAACCTCCATTTCTAAAATCAAAAACTAAACATTATTTTTCTTTGCTTTATCTATTTTTTAAACCTATTTGTCACACCCTAAAAAGCAGATTATTAAAGATGTTTAATATTTAAAAATATTAAACCGTGACCTTGAAGACTGAGTAATACATTATACTTTGCTGACAGTTTTAATTAATTTACATATTTGAAATTTAAATTGTATTCATTAAATAGCAACATGACATACTTTGTTAGCGTAATTTATTTATATTATCAACGGAAATGAGTTGGACGAGAAAAAAAAACAAAGTCATGAGCCCTTCTTCGCCATGTAGAGATTCATGCATGTATGACCTCATTTTTTTGTGTCATCAGTTCATGACCGAATCCCCTCAGCCTGGTGAGATTCTTTAAAACGCTGCTATCGGGTTAGTATTCCCTTCTTTTTGGAAAATGCATTTTCATTACCCGTAAAACTCAGCAGACCATTAAAAGAACAAAACTAACAAATATTTGAAGGCAAGCCAAGGTGAACAGGTTCTTTCTTATTTTTTGGACTTCAATACAAAACTAACTAACCAACATTGTTTATGGTGCACCATGGTTGACTTCATCGCAGGGTTTTTTTTTTTCACTTCATCGCTGTATTTTATTACAGGAATTGTTTGTTGCGCTGGTGTTTCATTTTTGCCCTGGCTGCACTTGTTGCAGATACATTCGCAGAGATAAAAGTAACACACAGAAAAAGAAGAAGCAACAAAAATTCAAGCATTTGGTGTTGATTTGAATATGGCTGATCCAGAAAGGAAAATAACCCATAGCAAGGTAGAACTAAAAACCACAGAGGCAGGCAAAATCATAAACATTGTGTGAAAGAAGACCATGACAAGATATTCCAATTAGAATAGTCGTATGGTTATTATTTTTCCGCGGCTATAAAATTATTGAAGCCAATAGAATTTGTTGCAAGTAACTGTATTCCATGTGCTGCAATTCCGGTTTCATCATAAAATAGGAATATTTTATTTGTCATAGATTGCGAATTTAATACCATCCATATAAAAAAGGAGCAAGTTGAAAGGCACCATTTTGCAGGGAAGTTTTATTTTGTTAGTGCGGGCTTCGAGTAGGGAAAATATTTCTAAAACTGAGACAGCTTTATAAATGTCATACCATGGCCATACTGTTTCGTTTGAATATCGCTTTGGTTAATGAAAAATCGACTACACTGTGCAACAAAAATTCCCTTGTTTCAATAATTACCGTAAAACCCAAAAGAGTAGAGTTTTTTATAACCTCCATGTAGTATTATGGAGGGTATATTAAGTTGGTTATTCCGTTTGTAACACCTCGAAATATACATTTTATCTATGTCGATTTAGCGATATCCACGCATTTGTGTGTCTGTCCATCCGTCTGTGAATCCACTATAGCTTCCGAACGAAATTGAAAATAAACTACATAGGTCTATGTTTTGGTATGGCCCTCATACAGATTTAAGACTCTTTGGCCGCTTTAGTCAAACGTTTAACCCAAGTTTTCTTTAAATTGACAGCATATGTTCCCATTATGTAAGAAAGGTCATTGTATAGAACTGTCAATGTAAGTCAAAGTTTTGATATAGTCCCCATAAAACTGTACCTCCAAATATTCGTTATTTGGATGATTTGTGTCTCACCTTTCCCCGGAAATTTTTTTAAATTTGCAATTTGAAATCCCTAAAGAGTCCTACATCCTATGGCAGAAAATTTCTCAAACAGGTCTTCGTCTTCGTATAGCCCCCATACAACGGTAACTCCCTACATTCGGTATTTGGTGATTTTTATGATTTTGGTGTTCGGCTCGGCAGAACTTACTGCTTTTTTACTTGTTTCTTTTATTTTCGCATTAAAATTACATAGAATTCTCGCATTTTGAATACACGAGGATTATTTCGGTCGAAAATTCAGAAGAGCCAGGAAAGGAGTTTTTTTTTTTGGAATTATGGTAGACACTGAATTTAAACGGAATCAAAGCAAGTTAGAACATTCTACAAAATTTATTTGTTATAGAATTTTACGGCAGGTTTCAGAAGACATATAAAAAACCTTAAGCTTTGCTAAATGCCAGGCATCCATTTATATTAATAACACCTTTTAGAGTTAGAGCAGTAACTTATGTGAGTTAATGCAAAATTATTCTGCATGATTTTAGAAGAATGACTTCAAAGACAAGATTATTCTTCATCAAATTTCACTTCAGGTCACCAAAAGAATATCAGACTGGATTGTGAACAATCCAGATGGATTTTATAGTTTTTGGTTTGTAGCTTAAAACTCCAACTTTCTTAAGGGCTTTATATGACCTTGGCAATGCACAAAGGGACATTCGTTTTTTGAGATATCTTTCTTTTTTGAGATATCTTTTATTAAATTTAGAGCTTTAAAAAATAAAATAAATGGTTTTGGTATAGTCTCTAAATATGGGTAAACAACAATTTTAAAGACTTTTTTACATTTTAATCATATTTTTCATTAAATTTCACCAAATTTTGGCATTTTAGAAAAATAAAAATACCCAAAATGACACTTTAAGAAACTGATTGACAAAAATAATCCTCTTTTTGTTATGTGTAATGTTGCCTAGGATAATATATGTCTAAAGTGTAAGGCAGAAGCTCCGCTCCATTTAGGTTACTTTGAGATGTATTCTTTCAAAACGCAGATACACATGTATTTTATTTTTAGCTTTACTTTCATAATTTACTTAGTTTTCCCTGTGATTATTTTTAGTATTGCATAGGGTTATCGACATTTTTAAATTAAATTCATTAACATCATTTTGATGTTCTTTATTTGTAATTCGATTTCAGATTTTAATTTAGAATTACGAAATGCCATTCGAATTTTAAAAATACTGTTCAACCGAAATTCCAATTTAATATCGGAATTTTTTGTTTCAAATGAAATGTCTACCTAAATTAAATTAAATTCCTAAGATCCTTTTGTGAGGGATTAGTTTATTGAAATTCTGAAATATTTCGTTATATTCAGAAATTCTGAATAATTCCTATGTGTCCATTGCTACATTGAAAAAACCTAAAATGTTGAACATTGTATTTTTTTTTTTTTTTTTTTTTTTTTTGGTTAGTCATAATTGTAAAAGACTTAAAACCTTGCCCCGATATTGGTATTCGAGCTGATCACAGAATATAAAAACAAATTTAAACAAGTTTTTAGATCCAATACATGGTAAATATTGCACAGTTTTACCTTCTTAATTCTACAATGGATCCAATCATAATTGTTAAAATATTTCATTCCAATTTTGTCAGTTTCACCTATTCAGTTTTCTAAACTTTATTCCATAACTTGACTCGAAATCACCCACAACATAAAAAATACCCACCATTTTTATTTGATGTAAAAATTTCCCCTTCCCACTTAGTTCAGTGAAAATAAATGTCAAACGGCGCCACTTTGACAGTTACAAAAATTCAACCGTTAGAAGGTATGCACGTTCCTGTTGTATTCGACTTTTGGCATGTAAATTAACCACACAATGTCTAAGAGTTATGGAACCTCCAACCGGCCAACAGTATTCCAGCTATTGCAAATTAACTCTTCCATTTCATATCCCTCACAGTTGACATTTCTCTTCGAGGCCATGACGCATAGCTCATGGTCATTAAAGTGCCTACTACTGTCGTGGTCAATTTGCATCAAATGCCATAACAACAAAGATGCTATCGAATGATCTGTTCCCGAGACCGGAGAACAATTGTTATGACTTAAGTGGAGTGCTAAACTAGTGGCAGTAGACTTTGCAGAAAAAATAGGTGGATATCGAAAGCACTATAGCTCCTGTTTCTCCTCCTCCCTCTCTTTTTCTTCAAATCCATTGGAATGTGAAAATAAATACAACAACACAACAGCGAAAAATGATGATGATAATGATGGAAACAGGAATTATTTCTACGTTTACATGTAAACACAATATCTGATATTCATTGAAAATGCAGCTATGCTCTCTTGCATGAGCAACATTTTCACATGCGATGACGCTATGCAGCATATCCATCTGCCACAAGTTCCAATGCCAGCATGTGGCTGGATGCCAGGCAGGCAGGTAAGCAAGCAGGGTGGACGACTTGTTTGGATTGTTCTGACATGTGAGCTCTTCGTCGGATGGCTTGGAGGTTGTTTATTTTGTTCGATTTTTGGCGGCTACAGCTGCTGCTGTTGGCTGCCACTGTCGCTGTCTATCTATGGGGCTGATGCTCTTAGATCAGTTAAGAGCGAAAATTGTCTTTCAGTTATTGGCGATTTTCTTGAGGCCTAACACGTTTTTCTGTCAAAACGACGAAAAACGCAAAAACTTTTACTTTGAGAAATTGTTAAAACAAAAAACTTGTTCTCTGGCAAGGATTTCCAGTGTAAATAATATATTGACTTCCCAGGCCAGAAGACATCTTCGAACACTTTAGACGCAGCAATGTTATTACCGTTAAGCAACAAGTTAGTGTGTTGCCTATGAGCCTCACTTGCACAGCGGTTGCAAGTTGCTGGGCTAGTCTGAATGCTCGTTCACTCACTCGCTCGCTGGCTGGCTTGCTTTTCGAAGACAAATTATAATTATCATGATTGTTTAATTACCCCGAAATTAAATCAGTGGCCGGCTACAAGCTCAAACCAACTCCTAGGCCGTGGTAGTTCAAGTAACCGCCATAAAATGTTTTTTATGTAAATATAAACGATATACAGCGAACAAAAAACGAAAATAACGTAACCAAACAAATGCAATAAAAACTAATGCAATAGCCATGCAGTCAGCCAGCTTTCCTAGCCATGAACTTATCAAGCCTACAGTTGTTGGTTATTTTAATTTTGAATGTTATGAATTAGCAAATATTTTCTCACTTTGAATAACATTGAAATTAATGGATTTAAATTGCTATGATTCTTGGGAAATATGAAAGAAAGCTTGGAAACAAATTACAAGTTGCAAAACACATGTCGGTCATTCCAAAGTTAGGTGGTAAAAAATAATAAAATCAGTTTTCAATTAAATTGAGTATTGCTAATGACATGGTATTTAAGACACATTATGCAATATCACGAAAATTAAAGAGATTTTACCATGGACCACATACAAGGCCATATAAACACTACTTGAACCAGTTTTTGTTACCAAGTTTATATAAAATATATCTCAATTTAAAAGAAAATTAAGGGCTGACTTTAGAGTGTTAGCTCTGTATGTCATTTAATATGAAAATGTAATCTTTAAATATGAAAAAGAAAAATTGTAGTAAACTTTGCAAATGGCAGAAGAAGGAAATTGGATTCACCGTGAGGAAGACGGATAAACTCTACAATGTAAACTGGGTATTCCAAAAGAGGATGTATTTCGTAAATTGCAAAGAATCTCCCGATAGGTATATTAAATAAATGAACTACCCCAAGTCTATCGGCGTCAAGTTTTCTGTTCTCTGTCAAAGAGATCAATAATGCAGGCTTTTTCTGAATTTCATTCCTGAGTTTAAATTTAAGTGCTATAAGCAATCATCCCAAGCTGTTTGGTGAAGAAAATATATGGTTAACCTTAACAAGGCTGACAAAATTCATTACAACAGAGCAAGCCACCTTTGGATTGGAAGGCTTTTAAAGAATTCTTTAACAAGTACAATGTCAGAAGGGCCAAGCTTAAATCCTGGGTCTGCATTAGTTAGTCCGTGAAAGAAACAACGATGCGCCACTCATCTTTTCAAGCAGCCTACACCTCAAATAATGCCCTCACTAACTCTCTATCCTGATAACATGGCATACATTTTATTCATTAATTTTGCCACCGAAATGAACTTCTGGGAGTAGTGAAAAATTGAGCATACCTGACTTTTTAATTGTTTCGATTGAATTTGAACCGATTCTATTTTTACAGGGTGTTCGTTAATTTTTGAAATTAAATCGAATACAAATGAAACAAAACCTAAGACAATGAAGATCATTGTTTCCAATCTGTACAAACAAAGCATTTGTTATACAATCCACCATATATAGTATGGAGGATACATTAAATTCGTAATTCCGTTTATAACTCATAGAGTTATTAATAATTTTAGACATAACGAAGTATATATATTCTTGATCAGCGTAAAATTCTAAGACGATTTAGGCCTGTCCGTCCCTTCGTCTGTCCGTCTATTGTAACTACGCTATAGTCAAAACGAATAAAGATTAGAAGCTAAAATTTTGCACCAATCAGTCTTTTGTCTGCAGGCAGATCGAGTTCGAAGATGGTCTATATCCCCAATATAACGGTACCCCAAAATTCGGTATTTTGATGATTCTAGCCAAATTGTCTGAATAGGTCCACGATGTCGTATATCCCCCAGATAACGGTACATGCCTATATTCGGTATTTTTATAATTTTAGCGACATTATCAGCAGGAGTTGTTTCAAATTTCGTATTTAGAGTTCGTAATGGGATCTACAGTCTATGACAGAAAATTGTCTATGCAGGTCCGGGTCTTCGTATAGACCCCATATATCAGAACCTCCCAATATTCAGTATTTTGATGATTTTAGGTACAATATTCACCGAATTTTTTTGAAATTTCGTATTTGAAGTTCCTAATAGATACTACAGCCTGTGACAGAAAATTGCCTATGCAGGCCCAGGTCTTCGTATAGTCCCGATATTACGGTACCTCCCTATATTCAGTATTTTGATGATTTTGGCTACATTATTCACTGTATTTTTTCAAGTTTCGTATTTGAATATTGTAATGGCTTATGACAAAAGTTGCCTCTACAGATCCACGTCTTCGTACAGACCCCAATATAACGGATATATTTGGTATTTTGAAGATTTTAACAGAATTGTTACAGATTTAATTTTTTTAAAATTTCCAAATTCTTTCCAAATGGTGGAGGGTATTCAAAGTTCGTCCCGACCGAACTTACTGCTTTTGTACTTGTTTGTACACAAAATCCACCGGTCCTTGCTTCTAGTGTTTTTTTTTTTCTTTAAGGCTTTTTTACACGACCTCCCCCTTCCCAAGAAAACAAATTAGGGTTTTCTATGGCATACTCACTAACACACAATTCAGTAAACAGCGCATTTTCCACTCGATTATACTTTTACTCTAACAGGAGTAACTAGCGAGCACTTCCATGAAAACAAAAGAATGGAGAGTACACTCAATGCAAAACTTGCACTCTTCGAGCGCTCTAAGCTCTGCTCCCAATTGATACTGAAAAAATATTCGTAATCCATATATCGTAATATTTTTTATGCCTACGACAAGTGTTAAAAACGTTAAGATTACTCCGGGACTCCGTCTCTAACTCAACTTAAACTGCTTAAATCCGAAACTTAGACTGCAACATTAAATTTGCATGATCTTCAATTGCATATATAAATAAAGTAATAATAAACCAATTCAGAATTCTTTTCACAAATCAAAATATATTTTTTTTCGAAAAAAAAAGATTTCGTAATCTAATTTACAAAAACCACTCTATTAATGTTTAATTTTAGAAGCTTTCAGATGGACGTGGTCGGCGAATACCTACTGGATCCTCGCAAATAAATAAACAACATTTTATAAATTCTCAAACCTCATTTAATTTGAGAGGTGTGTTAGATTTGGTCCACCCTTTACACATACTTATATTTACATAAATTGAAGAAGTATAAGTACTTAATGATGTATTGACCAATTCTACTACATATCCGAAGGCTGTGACTACATATCTATATCTGTCAGAAAATCGCAACCTCATTGATACCACTGAAATAAGTCTGTCATCGGTACGTATCAAAAGCACTTTGAGGAACCGCAACTGGTCAAATGTACAAAAAAAAATTTAGACAAATAAGCATTTCGAGGGGAGACCGGACCCTACGGCCCCTTGTTCGATTTCATAACAAATCTGTATGGATATACGAGCAAAAACAATACACAACAGGCACCACAGGTACTGTGTTAAAAAATATTCTTCTTAAAAGTTATAAAACCTCAACCGCTTTTAGAGCTCCGGCATGGTATGATTTTCTTAAATCACCAGAAAAAAGTTCCTTCTATTCGCTAATCTGTGTATCGACCACAAATATTTAAGTAGATTGGTTCAACTTAGTCCA
Organism: Musca domestica; assembly: GCF_030504385.1. Lineage (NCBI taxonomy): Eukaryota > Metazoa > Arthropoda > Insecta > Diptera > Muscidae > Musca > Musca domestica. The sequence continues at coordinate 2,717,297 of NW_026712230.1, read as the reverse complement.
ATTTATTCTTTGTAAAGATTTGTGGCTCCAATGGTGAATATATGTTCAAAACACCTTTTCACATGCTATCAAAACCACATTACATTACAAAATATTACCTCATCTTTAACATCAACAAACTGTCTAGTCCAATGTTGTGATTCCCGTAAACGATTTAATTACGAAATTTGTAATGAAAGCAAAAACTTATTTAATTTGAAATAAGATTACATCCCCAATAGAAAGGTCATTAAAAATTATTTGAGTTTACAACTGGACATTTCCACATATGTAAACCGAAAAAATACTTAAATTGTAATTAACGGACCTATAAAGCATTTTATTTCGGGTTAGGTAATGTTTTCCACTTAAATGAATTAAATAACTGAATCTGTTTACTTTCCAAAATATATGTGTGTGCAACATAAGTATACACATATGTACAACCCAGCCCCCTCCTCTTTTTCCCACAAAATTGACGGCCGCCAATGTTGTGAATGACGAACGAACATTTATGATCGACTGGCCATTTCGTTTAAGTAATTTGGGACCTAAGTTCAAGCTGACTCTTTGATTAATGACCGTTTTCTCCAACCTTACACCAGAGTCATAATAAACATAATTAAAAAAATGAAGAAAATTAGAAAAAATCCCAAGTAAAAGCGAATGTTTTTTTTGTTATTTGTTTTGCTATTTTCGAGTAGCTTTTGCATAAACACCATAATTATTAAAAAAAAAAAAAAAACACTAAGAAACAAAAAGAAATCCACAACCAATATTCCAAGAATATTTTTGCATCACATAAACAACTCAGTTCAAATTGCATGCTTGTGAGATGTCACCGGGAAAGAAAGACATAAGAAATAGGCGGCTTTTGCCAATGGCGGGCCGAGATGTTGTCATGTCACCTGAAGGGGACGTAAATAACAACGGCCGCTTGTTTTGCCTAACAACGCTACAAGGTGCCGTATAATCATTTATGAAAAATCAACAGCTTAAATTTCAAATGCAACCCACGTTTGAGATTTATGTATATTTTTCATATGCACCGAAAGAGGGCAGGCGGTGTGTTAGACAAGAAGTAGTACATGTTACCATCCAGCTCGACGGCATTAATTTTCGTTAACATTCACTTAAACAAATGACAAGTGTCATGAAATGCTTGGTCCCATTCGGTCCCACAAAGAATAGCCACATCCCACAGCAGTTAGTGTTCAGTGGAAATCCACTTGAATTTAACGAAAATTGCTCCCTCATCATCTAGCACGAAAGAAGAGCAATGGTTTCCAGAGAAATATTTGAAATTTCGGTTCTTTTTCTCCGTCTTTTCTTGGCCGTTTTGTTCATTCTTCTTGCGTGGAAAACAAATTAGAAACATTCCGCAGAAATAATTCTTTCACCACCACCACCAACAACAAAAAGCCAGCTCATTATTGTTGTTCAGGGTCACGGTCAAGCGTTCATTAATCAGTTTGTGGTATTTGCAACAAATTTTGTTTTAGCTTCCATACACATTTGTGCCAAGAATGCTGGCATAGAATGGAAGTAGACATACATATGGATGTATGTGTTTACGAATGTTCGTATGTAAGACGTTGCCTATAATGACTTACTAAAAGACCATTCTGTTATATCGAAAAAAAGTAGATGGCCACCACATAAATGAAGAATATTTGTATTGGAATTCGCTGTATTATGGAGATTAAGGAGAAAATCGAGACAATCAAATATTTGGAATACTGTATATCTAATAACTTTACAGTTTTGACAATCCTCCATATCCCACATTTAAATTTAAAAAAAAATATATATTCAATCTAACTTTACAGAGACCCAACATTTTTGGTTGTAAGATTTTAAAGCGTAGAAATTGGGAATAAAATGATTTGCTTCAAAATATGCTACATGAGGGTTAACAATTTTATCCAGCTGATTAAATTACACAAGCTAACTAAAGCTTAAGACTATGTGGAGATAGGTTCCATTATATACCGAAAATATAAAAATTGAGAATAAAATGTTTTAATTTAGAATAAATCTCAAATTAAAATAAAATCGGTTTAAAAATAGGAAACAGAAAGTCTTACTATTCATAAGTGTCAATTATGAAAAATCTCAAATGAACTGTAATTTTTGTTCTTCATACACTGTTATGTCTATCATGTGTTAAGTATTTGGTTCAATTCTTGTGTCATTACCGATCGTGGCATGAGTGACATCTGCATAGACAAGGTGCCGGAAGTGACATCGAACCATGTCATACAACAAGGATGGGTGTCATTTAAAAGTGTATCTGCGCTGAAACTGGAAGAGCCATCGAAACGGTTAGGTGGTGCTCTCATTAAATTGCGACGGCCATGCAGATATCAGAATCCTCAATTACGATATAATAAAAAAAATTGAATGAATTACGTTAATTTTGTATGTTAAGGCTGTATAAAGTCGTTAAACAAATTTGACGAACAAACATGAATCTCTTTCGGAGTTTTCATCTGCAAACCGAGAACTTTGTGCATAAGAATATCTTTCATTCAGAGACTCGCAATGAAATTTGATTCAGAATATTTTTTCACATGAGACTTCCCCAAATTAGAAGATTTTAACTTACAGTGGAAAAGTTTTATCAACAAAAAATGAAAAAAATAGTATACAGGGTGAGATGAAAAAACGGCAACCAACTTCAGACTGGTGTCATTTCTAAGCTACTCGTCCGACAGCTCTTAAAGCTCAGCTTAAAGCACAGCTCATTATATTATTTACAAGCGTACAAAAGCATTTTGGTGAGAATTTTCCAGAAAAAATGTTAGTCGTGATGGAATTTAAGCGTGATAGTGTAATTTTTTTATATTTGACTGGAAAACCACAATTGGCTATCGTTAGAGCACTCCAGCATTTAAATGTGAATAAATCTTTTGTGTTTCGTACCATCGCTCGTTACTGTGACATTTTTAGCGTAGCCCGTCGCCAAGGATGTGGACGGAAGAAAACAGCAACATCAGCAGAAATGGTTCGAAAAGTAAATTTTCATAGTCATAAGGAATTTCAAATACCAAATTTTAAACAATTCCGGAGAATAATTCCGCATATGCCGAATGCCGAATAATGCCGTACGTGGACCAGCATAGGGAATTTTCTGTCACATGTTGTAGTAACCGTTATGAAGTGAAAATACGAAATTTTAAATCTTTCCGGTGAATAATGGAGCCAAAATCATCAGGGAGGTACCGATATTTGGGGACTATACGAAGACGTGGATCTGCATAGACATTTTTCTGTCATAGACTGTACTATTGGGAACTTCAAATGCGAAATTTGAAACATTTCCAGCGGATGCGTTGCTATAATCATGAAAATACCCAATATAGGGAGGTACCGAAATATGGGTGCTATACGAAGACGTGGACCTGCATAGACAGTTTTATATCACAGGCGATAGTATCCATTACTAAGTGCAAATACGAAATTTGAAAACATCTTAAATCTGTAAAAAACTGAATATAGAGAAGCACCGTTATATGGGGGCTATATGAAGACCTGGACCTGCATGAATAATGTCCCTAAAACATCGAAATATCGAATATAGGGAGGTACAGTTATATGGGGGCTATACCTAAACATGGACCTTTATAGTCCATTTTAAATACCAATAGTCCTGCAGACCAAACACACATTTGAGTAAAATGTTATCAATCTACTTCAGTTCTTCCGAAAGCTAGAGTGATTTCCACAGACGGACGGACGGACATCGCTTAATCGATATAGAAATTTATTCTGATCAAGAATATATATACTTTATTACAAACGGAATGACAAACTTAATATACCCTCCATACAATGATGAAGCGTATAAAAATAAATGGAACAAAGCTCAAAATTCCTAAATTTAAATACACGAAAACAATCACTGCATTTCTAACTGTAAAAATATATTTGCAACATTGCACTCAATTACACATATACTTCTTCTTAATTTCCTTATCCGATCACCTCATTTCCCAATTTCAATTGCTAACCGACCGAACATACATACGGTAAAAAAACCCGCAACATATCAGATTTCAATTAATGTTAGATTAACTTCAAATCACAACACAATGTTGAGATATCGCATCACAGAAAATCGTTGTGCAGTCTCGTCTAATGTCGTTGATGAAATCACGACGAATGGATTGCCAGCCAGCCAGTCAGTCAGTCAGTCCATGAAACCAAGTTGAAAGTCCGCAAATGATAAGCGACAAATGTTTTTGGTGAAGGGAACAATGAAATCTCAATTTAAACATGATATTCATTTATGATAACAACAACAACAAAATGGTTAATGCACAACACCGACACACATATATGGCTACATTGATTTGACACAGAAAAAAATAGAATGGCCATAAGTGGTCCATTGAACATCATGATATCAAATTAGGAAGGTAGCAGCATCAGCAACAACAGCAAGAGCATTTAAGCGATCATTGAAATTGAGCCAAACGATAAGACTGATCCGATGTGTAGACATTTTTCAGATTACAACAGCAGATATTATTGCAACAACAAGTGAATCGAAATCATTCATCATTTTTATGCAAATTAAAATATCTAATTTTTTGTTGGTATTTGTGTTCATAATTTGCTAAAATTGTACATCTATGCATACCTACCTACCTACCTTCGTACATGTATGGGAGAAGGTTTTAAGTTTAAAATCAAGATCTAATAATGAGGCATCATTTTAACATTTGAATAGGGGCTAAATGAATTAAAAAATACATTTCAAATTTGTTGTCAAATATTATGTGCGAGAAGACATTGAAACCATCCACGATAGATTTGATGACAAATATTGCCCCCCTCCGAATCCATAGTCAACAACTACCTGACCACTGCATCACAAGATATGTATGGAGTCTGATGAAGACAAATTGTGGACATCATCAGTGAACACAAGTGTAAATTACAATGATTAGGGCCGTGTGTCTGTCGATTAGTCAGTCGTCTGTCCAGTTGGCTGTATACGATGGGAGCGCAGGCCAGCTCATCATAATTTTATTGCGGCATCTACAACAAAATACTTTGGAGGCACCGACTGGTACATTTAATTTATTGGCTATCAAAGGTAACACAAAAGTTGCCACATTATTTTTTAATAATACCAATAGCTTCACTTAACCATATTTATGATGTGTGTGGTGGTTGTCTCATTGTCTCACATCTTGTTTTGTTTAAGGTTGGTCGGTGAAGGCAACATCAAGCCTTTGAGAGTTATAAATATATTATATTATGTTCTTTTTTAACAGTGATGGCCAAATGTGGAACATATATCTATATATATAAACAATAAGTGGAACTGTGTTAGAAATTGATGTTCTCTGGAATTCGTGAACCGATCATGTTTCTCAAAACTTCAACTGACAGGTAACATCAATACGAAAGTTTATATGTATTAAAAGTCTCTGTGTGTGAATTGATTCAAGACCCAAAGCCAATTTAGTGCATTCATTTCGAATGATGAATTTTAAAGTATATTAATGAGTAAGTTATTGACTGATTCAGGCGAATCGGCTAGCATGTGGTGTGTAGGATTGAGTTGAGGGTAGGTTTTTGGAAATTCGAACTATAAGTGTAATAAAAGTACTAAAAGGTACCATTATATTGTGCGTGCTATAAAGTGTACGAAAAGTACTAAATTTGCAATCGGGTGTGGAATAGATCTGGAATTATAGGTTTTGGTATTCGGATCACTGTTTGTTTAAGGTATAAAGGCGGATTTGGATTAATGTAAAACAAGCAAAAAAGCAGCTAAGACCGACCTTTACTGAACTTTACAAAAACATTTAAAAAAATGTCTATTAAAGTATTGTGTTATATTGGGGGCTATACGAAAGTGTGGATCTGTATAGTAAATTTAACACCAGAGAAGGCGGTGCCTGGGAACTCCAAATAACAAGTTTGAAACAATTCCGTTGAGAAATGTGACATAAATTATCTAAATACCGAATATCGTTAGGTACAATTATATGGGAGCTGTTCGAAAATGTAAGCATATGTATATATTTTCTATCAGAGAATATGATATCTACTATCATTAATGAATACCAATTTTGAGATAATTCAGATGAAATGTGTCACTAAGATCATTAAAATACCAAGGTACCATTATATAGGGGCTATACGAAAATGTGGACCAGTATAGGATAATCTCTGTCATAGGAGGTAGTACCAATTACAAATTTGAGACAATAATGGTGAGGAGTGTGTTACATAAATCATCAGAATACCGAATATCTAAAGATGCAGTTATATGGGATATTTATCAAACCATGGACTTGGATATTTCCTACGTACTGGGGACATAAAATCAGATTTATAGCAAATTCAGTTTAATATTGTGACAGAAACATCCAAAACTCTGTAAATCTGTAAGTATACTTTAATGGTGGCTGTAAACGTGGATTTATATTTCAATACTAAAAATGCTAGGGATCTAAAACATATTTTAGTAAAATTGTTACCAAATACTTCATACCGATTGGAAGCTAGAGTGATTTCCACAGAAGGACAAACATAGATACGGAGAGGCGGACGGACATGGCTAAATATACATATGGTCTTATGCTGATCAAGAATACTTACTTTGTTACTACTCGTAGGAAGTTAACCGACACAATGGGAAAATCTTTTTACATCTATTCAATTTTTCAGCCCAATACCAAATTTAACACAGAAATCTAATTTTTGGTCACAAAATTTCAACCCCCACTGTAAACCATGTCCCATGTGTTCTTATCGATATTGTTGTTTGCTAATGTGTCCCTCTATTTTAAATGCAACACATTAAAATGCCATACAACGGGGACAACCGCCATACATGCCGTGGAATGGACCACTGAAACACACCACCTTTTTGCATCCAACAACGTCCAACATCTCTACAAGTGTTGCCTCGTTGTTTTGTGTTGAATGAACTGAACACTGTTTCGTCTGCCTGTCTGTCCGTCTCTTTCGCTGTCTGTATGTCTGCATTGTTGTCGACATAAAATATGAAAATCCGCTTTCACATTATGTTTGATATCTTTGTTGATAAATCATCATTCTTGGCTGGTTCAATGATGCTGCTGCATGGCTCACAGCAACAAGCTGGCCATACAGCCAACCAACCAACCAGCCAGCCAGCCAAACAAGCATCCATCCAGCCCAGCTTGCAACTTCTGTAAATAATCAGTGCTGTTTGTCTTTCTGATATTGAGCGCATTGCCGGTTAAAGCCTTCCGTTTGCCCTGGTATTCTTCACATGCCTGCGGGGCACAAGCCAACAAATAAGGCGGTTCATGCTTAACTCGCTCCCCGCTGCTGCTCACCGACAAGACGGCAAAAATGATGAGTTAAGCACTGCTGCTGCCAAAGACTAGGTCTCAAAAATGCATAAGATGCATACGATATCCATAAATTGTATTGGCCATCGATGTTTTGTTCTACCATCTCCGGCAATCTTGCAAGGAGCCATCTTCCACTGTATGAGGGAGGAACAACAGTAGAACAAAGTTGCATTTCGTCTGTTGTTGCCTGGGATGAATGAAGTAACTAATTTTTATCGCTTTATTTGCATGATTTTTTAAGTGTAAACAACACTTGATGCCAAGGTTTGAATAAAAACAATGACGTTCCGAAATACCTATATTTTCCATTAAGGCTTGGTTGGCCACGCACAAGGATGTCCAACTCGCACTGGTGAGTGTGGCTCTCTCGACAAAAGAAGAAAAGGCAAATCTTTGGTTTGCATGTTGTTGGGCAATTTCCACATATGTCGGTAGCCAAAATAAACCACTACAACAATTTTAACCCACTTCAAGACAAAGATAACCACAAGCTGAACACTAACGATATGGTATACTCCTAATACCCTAATAGGGTTAAAGCACAAAGTATAGTGGACCAGGAGATACACAGACATACATGTGCAAAAAAGCAGCAGGTCAATTGATATGCAAAATTTACTTGATGTGCATAATTATTGTCTTCAAAATAATTATTTATGCATACCAAAAAAAAAAAAAAAATAATAATAATAACAACAGACGAAGGATGATTTTGCATATATTCAAAATTATCTTATTTGTCCAGAGGGCAAATTTTTAAGAATGATTTTTATGAGGAAGGCATGCACTTAAGAGGCTGAATAAATAATGACAATACCCAGTAAAATGTCTCATTACGATGTAATGGGCAAGGTGTTAGCTATTTAGTAATTAGTGGATAAAGGGTATGCCATACAACATCACTACAACTGCAAAGAAAATGAAATTGTTTCAGTTGACAAATTTTTAGGTGATCTATGTCATTCCGAACTCACGCGACATTCGATATTGTCCGTTTTTTGTAGTCGAACCTTCGATCTTTTAATTTTTAGTAGACACATTACCACTTTTTTTATACTTATTTATTTTTTTGGTGGCAGTTTGGTAAGTACTTACATTCTAGATTTCTTTTTATTGTGATTGTTATCTATTGCGAGTTTGAAATAACAAATTTGAAAAAAACGGTTTGTTTATAAATGTGTCTAAATTCACCAAAATACTTATATTGGGGGGTACCGCTAGATGGAGATATAAAAAATCGTAGACCAATTGCAGCAATATTCAGCCACAAGAGATAGAAGCCAATATAGACTCTGGATACCGAATTTTAAACGTTTCTGCCAAAAATGTGGCCAAATTCTATAAAAAATGTGACCTGCCCAGTGAACCAAATGGCGGACGTCCGACGCATCTGCGACAACTCCAATTTCTCATCCGAAGTTCCTATGAATATCCTTGCGAAGTCGGTCCGACATCAGTTCAAAAGTCGCTAAAAGTTCATAATATCATTCGAACCTTCGGTCCGACAACACATCAATCACTCCATATGACTGTCAGTCAGAAGTCGGACCGAATACGCATCCGAAATCGGAAGTTTAATCCGTCCTTCAGTTTGAAGTCGGACCGAGCTCGGACAGTTTGGTTCGCTGGGTACATAGACAACGGTCTGCCACAGGAGGTAGAATCTATGACGAACTTTACGCACCGCATTTCCGTATTTTAAAATCATAATAGTATCGAATATTTGGTGGAATATCCGAATAGTATCCGAAAACGTGGACCGAAATATACCTTATTCTGCCACGGGAGGGGAACCCCCTACAAACACTAATAAGCAAATTTAAAAGATTTCCCTTAGAAAACGTCATCAAAACATCGAATTCAAATTTTACGCTGATCAAGGACTTCGTCCTTAATTAGGTCCATATTACTTTGTGGGTCATAAGTAGGGATAAGTAAGACGACCTCCAACTAATCGATGTTTGGTGTTAAAAAGCCCGTTAGAAAAATCGCAAAGTCGACTTTTTCCGATTTTGAGATCCTATATTGTTACTCCACTTTTCACCTTCATGCAAGCCAAAATATATGCAGCTATTTATTAATTATTAATAGATCTCATCGTCCGCTTTACAGAAATACACCTCAAAAAATCTATATTGTTTTTAATCGATTTTGTTTTTTTGTCCAGCCTCGTCGGGCTGAACTTTGAGTACCCTCCACTATTTGCAAGGAATTTGCAAATTTTCAAAAAAAAAAAAAAAAAAAACTTTAAAAATATTTCTAAAATCATCAAAATACTGAATATAAGAAGGAACCGTTTTATGGGGACTATAGGAAGACTAATACCTGCAAAAACCTTTTTCTGCCGTAGTCCGTATTACTCATTGAGAACTTCAAATACCAAATTTGACACATTCCCGGCGAATAATTTCGATAACATCTGAAAATACCGATCATAGGAAGGAACCTTTATATGGGGTCCATACGCGGACTTGTTTAAGCAATTTTCTGTCATAGGATGTAATCTCCGTACTATGGTGGGGGGTATAAAAAGAAAATATTTTCAAATCAATGATTCGAAGAATCGACCATTACATTGAAGATTTTAACCAATTTTGTCATGGAATTGGAAGAAAATCCAGTCACTTCATTAATTTTTTAATGAAAATGAAAACATAAAATAAATGTTGAATCTAATTTTGAATAATTCTTACAGAAAACGGCATGGCCTCAGGGATGTATTTCTGTTGTTTTACGTAATTGGTCTACCACCTTATTTTCTGTTTACTGAGAACAACAATAAATTTAGTTGGAAACTAAAGCTGTTGTAAATGATCGTATACCGTTTCCAAAACCAAACTTCGTTGGTGCGAAATTCTGAGTCTGTTATAAATCTATGTAGATGTGATGATCACCAATCTAAATTTTTTAATTACTGCGAATATAAATTTATTTATAAAACAGACTATTTAATTCAAATATTCTTGCTGATATAATCTTAAATTTGACGGGCATCTACCGCCCTGAGTGTAAACTCCTTTAATATTAATTAATACATAATAATTATAGAGTCCTATAGATGTCTAATAAAAATCAGACCCAATAACTTGCCGTTCTATATCTATTCAGACATTTAAATTAAAATGTGATACATTTTAACGACACACACATTATTATTAGCCATAAATTACACATTGCTATAATGATCAAACTTGAAACCAGATCCAGTTCAATTGAATTTCTAAGATACTACATAACACATCATTTAGCCCAGTAACACAACTTACTTTGATGGCCGTCCCATTGCAGCGTTCCTCGCAATGTTCCCACTATAACTATTATTCGGCGTTGGTTTTATTTTCTGTAACTGTTCCTCAATATCGCTTAGCTGTTGATCATCGCTAACGGTGGCATGCATCCAAACGGCATTGCGATTACGGCACTTATTCAAATTTTGCAAGCCCATCACCTTCAGAGCGGGATCGGTCGAAGGAGTATTCTTGGTAGGCAATGGCCGAACGTTCTGTTCGCCGGCACATCGGCCAGTTATCATTTCCAATTCCAGGGAAATAAGTGCATCTTCGTCAGGATTATCGTCAATGACAAGATGATGGTGTCGTTGATTGTATTGAAACGCTTTGGCCACTGTCTGATGTATGACAGGCGTTTGATGGAACGTCGGCGAGTCGGTGGCACTCGCTTCGGAGTGTGTCTCACTGGGACATGATATGCCCGATGATAGAATTGTGTCATCTGACATGTTTGGGACAAGTTTGTGACCAACTTTGTTGTTGTTGTCACTGCCATGGATGCTCTGCTGGCTGGTGGTGCAACTCAGATCGTAGCTGATCAAACTGGATTGCTGCGAGTGCATGGCGTCTATAGCGTCGCCGGTGCCATGGTAAAGTATTTGAGACAATTTGGGCGTTAGCCTGGTCTGCTGTGACTGTGGCTGTGACAATGATTTTGATGTCATGGCTGGCGCTGATGATGGAGTGGCATGATGGATTTTTGCATGGTGTTTGATTGACTTGCTGCTGCTGCTGGACTTTTCATTGCGATTTTGACTAGTTTTAGAACATTTCTTCTGCGGTAAATTATTCGTAATTGTGGTTGGGGTTTTCGTGTTTGTGCCATTCGCACGATGCTGATGCTTAGAACAGTTAGCTTTGGATTTCTTGGATGGTGGTTTATTGGAATGTACGGTCGTCATCGTTGCAACACTTTGCGTTTGAGAAACCCTGGCAAAGGCACTTTTTTGTGATGCATTGAAAATTGCCTTTGCTGTGGTTGTTTTTGCTGCAGTGTCTGTGGTCGGCTTCTCTCGACTGGTGGCTCGTTGCGTGCCGCTGCCGTTCTGTTGCAAACGGCGGCGACTCCGTCTGATGCTGGGCATATTACGTGGAAATAATTTGGCAGCCTCATTAAGTGTGCACAAGGACTTTTGCGAGTTGGAGTCAAGCGTCGACGAGGAATTCGTGGAAGAGTATTTGGTGGAAAGGGATAGCGTTGAGGCCTTATCATTGACGAAGGTGTCTGGCACAGGCAGCGTCGTCATGTCACGACATGTCTTGGAGCCATGTGCAATTCGCGCAGGCGTTGATGTGGGAACATCATGTGTGCCACCATCATGCTGCGTATTTACAGTTATTAATTTCCAGAGCTTCTTAGCGGCCCGCTTGCCAAGAGTAGATTTTGGCGTTGCTGCCGTTGCACTTTTTGGTGCATCGGTATGTGTCATTTTTGTTTCTAGTTGTCAAGACGCATGCGTCTTAGATTTACACTTCTATAAATGAAGATCCACAATTAAATTTCACTTATTTTTATGTGGGTCGTTGTCGGTCGGCGGCGTAGTCACGCTTTTAATTGGAAACACTAAATAATCGATTACTGATGACCAAACACAACGGGAGATTTTTGCCTCCAACGGACCCAATCAATCTATCAATCACTGGTTCGATCACAATTGTCTAATTATAGACATTAAAATTTCATATAAGGCGTGTTTTTATTGACTCCATTCGATTTTGTTTTGTTTTCATTTCATTTCTATTTTATTTTATCTTTCTCGGCGATAATTGGCAACTTATTCACTACGTTTGTTCTACATACGTGATCGGAATCTATTGTGGCGACACTACACACGATCACCAACCACTACCGTCTTCATCTAATCATTTAATTATTTGCTCTACGCAAAAATGGGAAAACACCAACAAATCGTTTCGCAGAATTTCAGAATGCACCACATAGGTGTATGCTACGAGTACGAGACGTGCCCAAAAACCGCTTCAAAACAATGCAACACAACACAACAAAACCAAAAGAAATAAAAACAAAAACACAGACAGAAAACACGTTTTAGACCGCAACACAATCACTTCGTAGTGGAGCAACGATCGCGAAATGGCTATCAGTTTTCACGATACCAAACTTCATGAATGGAAGGAAAAATAGAATACGGCGATCTCAATTCATCCGCTGGCGATGCGTTTACGGCGGTGTTCAGCTGAAAACTAAAATAAACATGAAAATTTGTTGTTTGATCATTTTACTCGATCGGCCAAACCAACTGGCAGCGCCATCATCAAGATCTGGTGGCTTAGATGTTGGCTGTGTGTTTACGAATTGTTAATCGAAAGAAAGTTAACAACAAAACTCCCCGCAAAACAGAGCTCCTAACAAGAGCCAATATTATCATCATCGTCATCATCACCAGCAACAACCACCACCATCGTGGCTGATGCTATATACACAGGTGAGACAAGCATTGAGGAAGCATGGAATGTGTCCGCCGCATGTTATTCTACAACTTCAAACACCGGTTTGCAGAAATACCAATGTATTTGGCCAAAAAGAAGTTAATGATCGTTAGTGGAGTGCGCATCGTTTAAGCCAGTTTAGTGCTCACCACCAGTTTGTTCTCACAATGGCCGCTCTCTCTTTCTCTTTTTGAGTCAATGCTCTCAACTGATCGTTGTTATGGGTTTGAGACCTGTTTTAGCCATTACAACTCAAGAGACTGAGCTACACTTTTTGAATTTCATTCATTGTTTTTGTTTATAGTATCTCATAGATTACATTGTTTTGAGTGGAATTTGTGGATATACTCTAGTGTTGTGTTGCCAGATTTGGGTATTTTATAGTATACAGTCGAAGATGTTGGTGTTGTTTAAAATTTTAGTTTAAAACTTTAAATAACCTCCACCTTTGGGTAAAGTAAACATTGTCATATATAAGTATATGAATTCAAACGTGTTCCACTTTTATCTACAAATACAAGTAAGACCGTTTGGATAATGCTGTTTCAAAAAACAATAAAGTAAGTTAGGACGGGGGCATACCAAACCGGAAACTTCTATAAACAAATCTTTTTAAATATAATATTTGAAACAAATGTGACCGAGTATCGGTGGTTATTGTTACATGTGCGCTATAGGAAAACGTGGAACCAAACTTTCAATGTTCTGCCGCCAGGGCTAGAACCCATTATGACCTAAAAATATCAATTTTGAAATTCGTAAAAAATATGGCAAAAATGATCAAAATACTGGATATCCGAATCATCAAAATACTGAATACCATTCTGAGGGGACTATACGAAAACATGGGTCTATATATACCTATATACATAGTATGTTCCGCCACAGGAGCTAGAACCCACTACGAACAACAAATACCAATTTTAGGACAAATTCATAAAAAATGTGGCAAAAATCTTCAAAAAACAGACTATCGGGATGTACCATTATATTGGGGCTATACCAAAGCGTGGACCTATATGTACCATGTTCCGCCACCGGAGCCAGGACCTATTATGACCGAACATGGGGAGGTACCGTTTTATGGGGGCTATTCCAAAACGTGGACCGATATATTTCATTTTTAACACGAACCATGCTAGATACAATATGTTAAAAATGTGAGCTGTATCGTGATTTCAACAGACAAACGACTTCGAATTTTATGCGGATCATCAATATATATATATTTAGGGGTCTACGAAGAATATTTATGGATGTTACGAACGGTATGACAAAGTTAATATAACCTCCTTTTCAAGGAATGTATTATTTATGTGGAATGTATTATTTATGTTCATAATTCTTTAGGAATAATTGTAAGTCAATATTCAACCAGAAGATGTGAATCGAAAAATGTATTAGATATATGAATATGATGAAAATCGCTTACTTATTTCGCATGGTATGTGAAATATATTAGTGGGAAGGTACCAGAAAGATTGGTCCTATATATTTCATATTCGCCCCAGGTATTGTTTTAGTAGAAATATTGGGATGTGTGAAATTTGAGAAAAGTAGATGTCCAATTCGCATTTTATGATCGTTTTGGTTATTCAAAATGTTGACCCTTTGTGGTGGAGGTACCAGAAAGAGTTGGCCGACATCTACCATATTCACAGCAGATATTTTGTTGATAGAAATATTGAGATGTGTTTACTTTGAGTATATCGGATATTCATTTCGTGTTTTATGAGCATCATGGCTATACGAAATCATGACCCGTTGTGGGGAAGGTACCAGAAGGAGTGGACACCAAATAATGTATTACTAAAAATATTGGGATATGAGAAAACAATCGGACTCTTATTTCATTTCTTATATAAGTTATAATTATTCCAAATTTTGGCCATTGTGGGGGAAAACTTGATGGAGTGGGCCGATATTGTCCATTCTCGCATCTGACCTAGCACTGACCTTGATAATATAATTACAAGGTAGGGAAAACGAAAACGAAAAACGATACTCAAGCTAGAGTCTTACAACTTTCAATTTTATTTCTCTTATCTCTCTATATTTCTCTTATCTCTCGTGGACTAAAATCAGTACGCCAAATCGTAGAACATTCATTTTTTTTCATTGATGGGATATTAAATCTATTCTTTCTAATAACCATCATTATAATCACCATTTACCCTATAAATGAACTCTTACATTGCTTATATATAGTATATCACATGACCAATGATAAGAATGACTTCTTGATGAAAAAGTTCTGCTAGGTAAATATTGACAAAATAACTATATTTTATCTTCTACACAATATATTCTTTTGAATCCAACTTTACCAAAGCTTAGCTAAACATGCTACTGGTTTAACATTTGGCAACATCGTTTCACAACTTCTGTCCTAACAATCGCTCTCATTGAGTTATTTTCTCTCTTTCGACTATAAATAACACATGTCATTGCAATTTTTCACTTTGTAAAATATAACTATTGCATTTTTTACTAGCCACTTGCTCTCCCTCTCTTTCTCTGGCATATTCCTCAAGAACGGATTAAAAGTGACGATAAAAATGGTAAAGAAGTACAAAAACCTTACAGACAGTCTGACACAATAAAACCATTCGTTTCATTTATAATTGACCGATTTATTGTTGAAACTATCTGTGTCAATGTCTGTCAATTATCGTCGATGAATTTATGATTTTTACCGCCAGGTGATAATCTTATCCTATGTTCTTTGATTTGCCATTTGCAATTTTCCAATGGCTAAGAGGAGGAATTCCTTTGGAAAACTAATGCAATTTTCCCGCATACCAAAGTGTATTCGTGAAGTAGTCATTGAATATAGAGCAGCACTTGAGAGTAGCTTGGAAAATTAACATTGATGTGCAGAAGTAATTTATGTTCTAACATACGGCTGAGATGGGCAATTATATTCGTTGTCGGATATCTGCACTGTGTGATAAACTTCATTAGAGGGAAAACGTTACGTTTTTTCTTCAAAATAAAAAGAATGAAAACGAAGTCGAGTTTCATTGAAAACGTTTTAGGCATATTAGATGAGAATTCCTTAAAAAATACGAAGAAAAGTAACTTTCTTCTCTCGGGTTCGAGTTTAACACAAACAGATTACAAGTGAAGCAAGTTAAAAAGTATCATTCGGGTTAACCGAATTTATTATTCTAAATATTGAACCTATATGGAATATATACCGAAAGTGTGGACCAAATTATCAACTTCTTATCTGAATTAACTCTGATAAAAATATAACAACCTGTTCAATTTGGACCATATCGATATATTTAATAAATTTTGGAAATGTTGAAGTGTTCCACTTAAAATTAATATGTTCCACTTAAAATAAACATTTGGGAATAATTGTTAATAATAATTCGAATATTTTGTGTTGGAGTTACCGGAAGGAGTAGGTATAAATTTCACATTGGCATGAGATCTCTGGTGAAAATAACCGCACACTTTTCTCGCAAGTTATGAGAGATATAAGTATTGAAAATTGTGACCCTATGTTGGGAGATACCAGAAGGGGTGTTGGAAACATTGGAATGCATGAAGTTTAAAAAGAATCGGATGCTTATTTCGCGTTTCATGAATTTAACGGTTATTCATGGTTATTGCAGATTTTGATCCTTCTTGGGAGAGGTATCAGCAATAGTGGGTCTATATTATCCATTTTCGTACTTGACCCAGCACAGATACAAATATTATGATTTGTAAAGTTTGAAAAACATCGAATGATCCTTTTTTCTATCAGGTAAATTATTTTCTGTGAAAAATTTGACCTCTTTTGGGGGAGATACCATAAGGAGTGGACCAATATTGTCCATCTTCGAAATCGATCTGATTTTGAAAATATTACGATACACCAAGTTTGGATGAAATCGGATACTGCCTTCGAGTATTATCAGCAATGCAAAGAGATGGACAGACGGGCGGGCGGACACCGTTAGATCTACTCCAAATGTCCTGAAACGGATTTGGTCAGAAGAGGCATAGGGCCTACAACCGTTATTTTGATGAGACACATTTTGGCCGTATCAAATGATATATACTATCTGTGCCATATGCCTACACGAATACACTTTGCAGATATAAAAAGAATAACAAAAATAACTTACTATCTTCACGTGGACCTAAAAAACAATGTTCTGCCACCGGAGCGAGAAATCGTTACGAAATGCAAATCCAAAATTTTAGACAAATCGGTAATAAATGGGACTAATATCTTCAAATTATCGAATATCGGGACGTACCATTATATGGGGGACTATACGGAAACGTATTTCGATATACTTCTATTCTCTACGCTCTACGTCAATTAATGTGGACTGTACATGGTTTCGGGTAACATGCCCTTTTAAATACAATAGGTTTGTAGTTTGATTTGTAACTACTTACGATTGATAAAAATTGGGTAGTGAATTCATTTTTTGGTAATTGGATTTTTTGCTTTGGCTGGGAATCGAAGAAAACATTTCAAGTACTGAATAATATTAGTTATTATTTCAAAATATGTCAAAATCACCTCTTTTTGCTAACCGATCAAAAGCATAAGCACACCCCTTGAATAATCTTCATACATACACATACATAAATATTGTTTAAAATTCCTCACGTTTTGATACATTTAAATATTTATCAGATAAGAGAGAATTCTTGTTTACTTTGACAAGTAAACTTGCAATCAGCAAATAGAGAAGATGCGATACAGTGATAAGAACTCCATGCCGGAGAGATTTGCAAAGGTTCTTTGCCGTAGTGTTGATAATTAATTGGACTAATTAGAAGAAGACAACGTCAGGGCAAATACAAAAATCACGTCTTAACTTTTTACTTACGTTTAATTAAATAAATAAACATTACTCGCAAAAGTATTTCAATTAGAAAGTGCCAGTGGAAAAGTTTGAAACTCAATCCTAAACAAATGTTCGTTTGTCCCAAATGAAAGGACCAGACAGCGAAGCAGTAACATCCAATGCTTGCCACTCTCCAGCGGAAACGGGGCCTAGTAGACACGAATGCTGCAAGATGTTTAAAAAAAGTTTATGTTACAGCAGCCTCTTGACAACAAAAAAAAAAAACACAATGACAAACTTCAAAACAATGCTCACTGAATGAATGAGTAAAAGCATGAAAATTCAAATAAAATGTCAACATTTGACAATTGTTGTTGAGTAAAATTACATGTTGTACGACGATGATTTTCATTTCTTATATTGCAAGCATTTGGCGGCGGGGAAAAAACATGTCACAGAAACATATTTTTTACGGCGAATACAAGTATATGAGTTGGCGGTATGTCGTTGAGCACGTCTAGGTTGAACATCAAAATACCAACAACAATCTGTTATACTCTTTTGCCAGAGCCAGGAGGACTCTGGGGAGGCAATGACAGGTGGAGTGTGGACTTTTGTCTGGTTTTTATTTTTATACCCTCCACCATACATAGTATGGAGGGTATATTAAGTGTGTCATTCCGTTTGTAACTCCTCGAAATACTCATGTCAGATCCAACAAAGTATATATATTCTTGATCAGCGTAAAATTCTAATTCGATTTGGCGATGTCCGTCTGTCTGTCCGTCTTTCTTTTGTAATCACGCTATCTTTCGAACGAATTGAGATAGAAGGCTAAAATTTGGCACACATGCTTATTTTTCCAGTAGACAGGTTAGGTTCGTAAATGGGAGGGCCATATAGGTCCACGTCTTCATATAGCCCTCGTATAACTTCCGATATTCGGTATTTTGATGATTTTAGCGACATTATTCACCGGAATTGTTTCAAATTTGATATTTGAAGTTCCAAAGGGATTTTAGCTACATTATTCACCGTTTATTTCAAGGTTTCGAATTTGAATATGGTAATGGCTTATGACAAGCAATGCCTATGTAGATCCACGTCGTATAGACCCAAATAAAACGGCTATCTTCGGTATTTTTAAAATTTAAACAATATTTTTTAAGGATTTTATTTTTTGAAAATTTCCAAATTCGTTCCAAATGGTGGAGGGTATTAAAAGTTCGGCCCGGCCGAACTTACTGCTTTTTAATTTGTTTCAAGTTTTGCATTTGTATATTGTAATAGCTTGTGACAAAAGTTGCCTATGCAGTTCCACGTCGTCTTATAGACCCTAATATACGGCTAAATTTGGTATTTTTAAGATTTTAACAGAATTTTTAACGGATTTTATTTTATTTTTTTGAAAATTGCCAAATCTTTACCACATGGTGGAGGGGATTCAAAGTTCGGCCTGACCGAACTTACAGCTTTTTTACTTGTTTTTTTTTTTTCATAGACAACTTATTTGACAATAACAGAATTGTTGTAAAGTAAAAAAACACATCCGACACATAATCATCATCGCTGTCATTACAACGAGCACACAATCATCAGCACCATCGTCAGTGTTATCACCGAAAATAACATCACATCCTCAACAGCATTTGAAACAAAAAAGCAGAACAAAAGCAACCTAAAATAAAGGATAAGGGAACCAACCATTTTACAAAAGCAATTTGCGAGTATTGCAACAGAGATAGAAATCGTATGTATAAACACTTAAGAATTTCGATTATGCGAATCAGTTAAAGGGCTTATAAACTCAACGTTAAATAGCTTGATTTGTATTTTGAAAAAAAGTGTAAATTTAAGCCGAGCCGAATTTCGATGAAAAGCGTGACACACATCATCAAAATGCTAAATATTGTAAGGTACAAAAGTTTAAAGAGAGCATTATATGAAAGCGAATAATTATTAAACACTTTGTGCCAAACAATATTCTCATGCCCCCTTTTGGAGGAGTGATAGTTACCAAATGTAGTATCACAATATTTTCCATGTTAGCTTCTGACACAAGTCTGACCAATTTGGACTGTATCGGATACTCGATTCATTTTATACGTGACAGAAATATTGGGATGTAAAAAATGTGAACAAACTGGCATCGATTTTCCACTTTAAGAGAGTTATTCTTAATATACATAATTTTGAACTTTTGGGGGAGAAAAAGAAATGAGAGAACCAAACACTTAACATATCCAAATATAACAATGAATCAAGTTTGAACTCCTCCGGGTACACTCTTTGTTAAACATAAAATTTTGATTTTTTTTTGTTATAAAATTTTTGAACTTTGCTTCTAGTACCCTATGAAGACGTGCCCCAATGTTGAAGATGTGTTGCCTCCTAAACTAATAATGAATAAATTATTAAAAATTTGGCACGGACGTTGTAGTAATGTAAAGATGTCATGGTGGAGGTTATTAAAAGTTCTGCCGGGTTTTTTTATACAAAATTTTGAAAAGTAGGGGAACGATATTCCATATCTTAGTACTTGATCTAAGTTTGGAATACTATACGTACACGACCAGACTGCCAAATAGATAGACGGATATGGCTAGCTCGACTTCATACATATGTCCTGTCCAAAGAGACCTAGGGTCTAATCCAATGAGGCACATTTTGGCCCTCCTAAGTTGTAGAGCTAAAGGAATAAAAATAATGAAACATCAAGAAAAATCTATTTCTCCCTTCAAGTATCTCCTTCTGTTTTGCTCATCACTGGTCTACACTGAACATTTTCTAAAAAGGGTGGATATCGTCTTAGAATTAACTTAGAATTTAGTTGGTTAGATAATGCCTTTAAAATACGTCAACCACGAAAACACTGTAGCTAATGCCAAAAAGTGGACCAAAATTACAGCACATTCGGTTGGAAATGGTGAAAATACCGAAAGTAAGGTGGTATCGTACAATAAATGCCAGCTACTTCGTATGAGGAAAGAGGAATTTATATTAATCCCCAACAGATAGTAGTTAATAAAACACAACTATTTCATAATTTCAAGTTATAAATTGAACGACCAGTTTCAATACACAACGAAAATAAGTACATGACATATCTCCGTCAAACAAATGGTAAAAATGGGTACATAAGTATATGTAGCTTTGTATTTTACTTTCTTTTTAAAAATTAAATATATTTCACGGTGATCTTAATAACAAAATGCACAATTCTATTTGCTCTATGTAACAAATGTAGTACAATTTGATAATTTTAGTACACGTTACAGTACCCATTGGCAATTAAAAGTTACACACACACAGTAATCCTAATACGACCATTTATATTTCCTCTTCTGTTCTTACACTCCCTACCGAATTTTGAAATTGTCCTACACTATAGCGCACGCAATTCCAAAACCTGTCCCTTGGCTAATCCATAATTACCCCAATAGCAGAGTTCATGAGTTCAGCTCTGTTCTTACACACATGCCAACTTTAGTATCATTTAGTACTTTTCGTAAATTGTATATTAGGAATTTCTGAATTCACCTCCTTTTGTAAACGCTAAACAGTCACAATGATCTCCATACTAATATTCTCAATTCTATCTCTTTCCCTACAAGCTATGTCAAATTTCGTACCATTTAAAAAATACTTTTCGTACACGCTATGCATTCACAGTTATCCCAATACCAAGACTCTTAATACCACTTTTATTCCCATGATATGTGCTTTAGTACTTTCTGTACATTTGTTGTAAACAGTTCCAGAAAGACCTCTTTCTATAATAAATTTTATCATTCTACCTATTTTCCTTGCACCTAAAACCAATTTATACCGTTCTTACACTTAGTACCCATTTCCAAAACTAACTCCTTATACCAGCCCAAATTATTAAATAGGGTTTTTATACAAAATTGCTTAACTTAGCTTATCCAAATTTAGTACTTTCGCTACACTTATTGTTCGAATATCCACCTTTGATTCGTCAGTTCTAAACAACATCAAACACTTATACCAAATTCATATTTTCAGGTATATGAGGAAGGGATAGACTTCCTCATATACCAAATTTAGTACCCGTTAGTTCTTATCGAACTTTTTAGTAAATATTTCCAAAATCACCTTCAAATTTCAACACCACACACTTACAGTGACCCCAATATCGACATTTCAAATTTCCAGGTCCATCCGTCCACCCAGATGTAAATGGTACCAAATTTAGTACTATGTAGCCCAGTTATTACACTTAATACTCAGTTCAAAAATAACCTTGTTATATCAACCCTAGTTCTCCGACATAATTCCAGGTGTATCCGGTTCACATAATACCAAATGGTTTCAAATATTGCACTTTAAGTTCGAGTTAAAAAAAATCTTTAGGGTATCTATCCCACACCTCATAAGCGACCTATATTTAGTCTGCCTAAGTGACTTTACTAGTCCCTGACCACTTTGGCGGTATCTGCTGAAGAACGAATGATTAAAACATTACTTTCCATATATGAATTCGTCCATGGTAATACTACTGAACTTGTCCAAAACCAATCTGTCATTAGGGCTTTCGAAGCTATAAGCTATATTAGCTATATAACTTGAGATACTTCGCATCCCCAATTTTCTTACACACATAACACCCTATTAAGATGTGCTTATTGCCAAATACTTTGGATCATCTTTCTTTCATCCTCCATTGAAAACACATTAAAGGGATAAGCTCTCTCATGTTGTCTATGCCACAGCACTGTGAAACACCCTTTGGAATACAAGAAAACAATGTTGAACGGTTTGTTGAACAAGTTCTTCATACACATGTTGGGATTTTATCCTCAGCCCTCCCCACAACGATGGACAATTTCTACAGTTGTTTTTATGTTCCACATTTTCATTTGGGAGTTTTTTTTTGTGCTTCGTTCATTTCGTAAACATTTTGAGAAACCGTTTGCAGTTAAACAACAACATTTACAAAAGTAATATTGTACTGCTGCATGGATGGCACAGCGCTCACTGGTGGCTGGCGAAATTGCTTGTTGGGTACACGTGTTTTTCACGTAACTTTCATTGTCACATAACAACCACTACCACCATCATCACCATGCAAGGGGGCGAAGAAGCGGCAGAAGATGTACAAATGTCGCAACGGCAGCCTAGGATGCGATGTGAGTGTGGGGAAAACAATATCACTAACTGCAATATGGCGTTCCAGATGACGCCATTAAATCTTTGAATAAAAATGAAAAAAAAAGTATTAAAACAATTTACACTTTCTAGCTTTTTTAGTTTGTTTATCTTTATTGTTTCGTTTTTTTTTTTTTTTTTTTGTTCTGATGTATACGAGCCGCAAAGAGGCAAATTCAACGATTTAAACATTGTAGAATAAATTTTAAAGCTTAAATTAAAACATAAGAGCAGTTTAACTCACTTGCGGGAAATAACAAACAATTCGACAGCGGAACCCATTTATTTGGAAATTGGAGTTTTCGGTGGGTTAAATGTGTATATAGTAATAATACCTCCAGTAGTATGTGTTGAGGGTATTGTAGGTTTAATTGTTCAAAAAATTGTAAGACCTCGAATTATTAGTCCTTGACTCGCCATGTCGTCTTCCTACATATATCGCCTAACTGAGTCGATTTAGCTATATATGTCCATGTTTTTTTATTACTCTGCAGGTGACAAATATGGCCTAATACTCATGAAATTTCGCATAGAGTTAAATCAGGGTCAGAACAGAAATTTATTGATTTTGGAAATTCTAGCAAAATTAGGAGTTAAATATAACCAAAAACAGGACAGAAAATGTTGCATAGGGTTAGAGTTTAGGACAGGGTAGAAGGAGTTGAATATAACCAAAAACAGGAGTTTTTTCTGATTTCCATATTTCCCTGGTATAAACCAAATGACGCGAAATGTTGCATAGGGTTAGAGTTTAGGACTGGGTAGAAGCCCACCATATTGCGGATGAAATGGACCAAACATTTTGTGTGACATTTACCAACATTTCCATTCATCCGGCGAATACACAAATATATGAAAACCTTTACATTAATGCTAATTTTTTTGACCTATATACTCAGATATCGGAGATAAAGAAGATACATATAGGAATATAAATTTTCAATTATTATTTTGAATTACCATTAGCACTACAGTTGGCATAAATCCTCCTGTCAAAATCCAAGATAACCCTTTTACATTACAATTTGCCATTATTTTAAGAATGTTGGACAGATAAACTCTCAGATGAAGGTCTCTGAAATGTTCAAATAATCTTCAATTGTTCGGCTGGGTTTACAGCAGTAGATACACTGTGTCATAGGCACTTTCAGATTTCATATATTTTGCAACATATTCTTTGCACATTTGGTTGTAACATAAACAGGAGGAGTGATCTCCAGAATCGCATTCTGAGTCGATTTATGTGTGACACATTCCACCGAATTTAGCCTGGTTGGTGAAAAACGGTTCAGATATAGCTATAGCTCAGATATATACGCTTCTCATGATTTAATTTTACGTCTTCTTAAAGTCATATCATATATTAATATTGTGTGATCCCCGTTTTTTTGATGTCGGGATATAATCTTCTTTAACAACACAAAAAAGCTGTAAGTTTGGCCGGGCCGAAATTTAATTACCCTCCACGATTTGCAACGAATTTAGCAATATTCAAAAAAATGAAATCCGTTAAAAATTCTGTTAAAATCGTAAAAATAACGAATGTGCCCGTTATATAAGGGTCTATACGACGACGTGGATCTGCATAGGCAACTTTTGTCATAAGCAATTACAATATTCAAATGCAAAACTTCACACCATGGGGCTGTACCAAAACGTGAACCTTCACAGACAATTTTCTGTCATAGGCTGCAGTATCCATTACGAACTGCAAATACCAAATACTAAATCATCAATGTACCGAATATTGGGAGGTGCGTTACGAAGGCTATACGAAGACGTGAACCTGCATGGACATTTTTTTGTCATAGGCTGTAGTATCCATTTTGAATATCAAATACCAAATTTGAAACAATTCCGGTGAATAATGTCGCTAAAATCATCAAAGTACCGAATATCGGGAGGTACCGTTATATGGTGGACCTACACGGCCCATTTTCACCACTAAAAGTCCTGCAGACATTATATATTTGTGTCAAATTTTATCAACATACTTCGGAAGCTAGAGTGATTTCCACAGACAGACGGACAGAATTCTATGCCGATCAAGAATATATACTTTGTAGGGTCTAAAATGTATATTTCGAGTTGTTACAAACGAAATGACACACTTAATATACCCTCCATACTATGGGGGAGGGTATGAAAAGCTAAGGTTTTGAGTTTGCAATAGTAACTTTCTTGTTTGTAAGCAGTGGGTTACGATACCCTGCCACCAGTAACACTCGCGCCACCTTAGTTTACCTTTTGACATTCCCTTGAATAAAAAAGGCAAGAAGATATATATGTATTTATTCACAAGTTAAGATCGGAACGTGAATAGGTAAATATATAGTTGAAAAATTCTTTCAATCACAAACAATTAACGAAATTCTAGCTCTCGATCGATTGAAAGTATCCTTGCCTGCTTGTTTAATCTTTCAAACTTCTTCTCCCCTTTACAATCTCATACCTATGCCAGGGTGGATTTTTAGTTATGGTCAATATAAGAATAAATATTTAAACAAATGGAATGTGTATTATTGAAATTGATGTTAAATCTATAATGACAAAAAATAGAAAACAAATACATCCTTCCCATTGAAATAAATATTTTTACGCTTAACCTTTTTTTGCTCTATTGCACATAATGTCCAGCAATCAAAAGCGAACACATTTTAAATTACTTTTATTTTATGCGGTTAGTAATGGTATCAAATCAATGCTATTAAATGTTATGATTGTCTTATTAGTTTTTTTGTGAGGTAAACGCTGAGATATTAAAACTGGTTTGTGTTGCCTACTTTTAGGCTTAATGAATGGTGCATTGATTTATATCAAACACGATAACTAAGATATCTATTCTAATTAGTAAAATAATTAGTAACAGTGGTGGAATGCTGTTATTAGTTAAGCGATAAGAAAGTGATAATTATCCAAAAGTTATTAAATTGTTAAAATAGTGTTGAATGAAGCCAGATCAGATTGGTGATCAGATTACTGTCGTATATTGCAGGTTATTTAAAGGCAAACTAAGGTGTTTCTAATTCTTGCAGATAGAAGCATTATAATTGTCATTTACTCAAATTTAAATTTTGACTCCTAGCGATTCTTGTAAATAAAATGCATATATTTTTATACCCTCCACCATACATAGTATGGAGGGTTGTTAAGTTCGTCATTGTGTTTGTAACCCATCGAAATAATAATTTTAGACTTAACAAAATATGCCCGTCCGTCTGTAGGAATCACTCTAGAGTCAAAATAAATTAAAATAATAAAAAATGTTGCACAGTTCAGTCTTTTGACTGCCGACTTGACCTGCCAAGTTCGAAGATGGGATATATCGCGATATTGTACAGCCCCCATATACCCCTTATATTAGATAATTTAAAGATTTTAGCTAAATTTTAAATTGAAATTGTCTGAAATTCGACTCAAGAAGTTCCTTCTGAGTACTTTACCGTGTGTAAGGGTCCACGATATTATATAATCCAAATACAACTGTACCCCCTATATTAGCTATTTGGATTATTTAGCAGCATTTTTATGGGAATCGTTTCAAATTCGTAATGAACAGAAAAAATAACAGAAAATTGCATGTCCACGTCTTAGTATACACCCAATATTACGGATTTCCTTAGAGCGGTACTTTTCGAATGATTTTTTTGGAGGGTATTAGAAGTTCGGCCCGGCTAAAACTTAGATGCTTTTTTACTTTTTTTTAATTTTTTAAAATTTGTTCAAGTCTATATTAACGAATAGAAATTTTGTTTACCTATGATATGTTTGTATAAACTTTTCAATAACATATGCAATACAGTATACATTTTTCTTCTAACAATGGAAGGGATGGCAACTTCCTAAGTCGCGGCTTAATCAACCACAGGAGTTATTCCAAATCATAAACATTTATTATTAAATATTCAGATGACAGCGTCATAATGTTAATAATGTTAAATTGTTGCTGTCGCTCTTGTCTTTGACATCATAAACATTTATAATCTTCAATCACTGTACTCATAATCGTTTGAATTCCTACAATATGTAGTATATCCAACCACCCCACTAAAGCCACACTCATACTCTGTCACTTACATCCTTACACAATACTTAGGCATTATTGTCAAAGAAAGTGGAATTCTTTACCTACACACGCGTAAGTAAACACTCCCATATATCAACACCCTCCCCATCCCTTTGCATTTTCTTCATGTATGATATTTAATAATGATTTTTATTTTTAATTTCATACTTATATCCCGTCAAAGTAGATGTCGGAGATGACTTGTTTCTCACTCTCACTGACGTTGTGGCTTTCTCCGTCTCTTTATCCGTCTTGTTATAAATAATTAAAATCCTAATTATCTTGAACGCATACACAGGCACATTCTAAATTACCACACCATTGAAAAACCTCAACATGAGTTTAAATGAATATGTATGTGTGTGTGGGTGACATTATGCTTTGGAAATCGTGGTAAAATTTTTAGGATTAAGGCAAATTTTTATGTTTCTTATTTGCAAAGCGTGATATTAGGGTGTCCTTAAAAACACGATGTACATAAGTCTTTTGAGAAAACGAGTATTTTATCCATCATCGCATAGATACCTTATAATATTATCCATAGTTTCTCTAAAACTCGGTAAGAATTGTATCCAGTAAGAATTTAAATGAATTTTACGCGCTCTGACAAGCCGATTTGCAATATCAGACCTGGCTTCAATTTGACTATATAAAAACCAAAAATTTGACTTTCACTGAACGTTTCAGGCATAGAATGTAACTAAGATTAGAATTAACTTGACAAGTAGTCCTTTCTAGTTCTTTTGATTCTCTCAGCTTTAATGTATTCTCAGCATATTTATACCCTCCGTCATACATAGGATATATTAAGTTCGTCATTCCATTTGTAACTTATCGAAATAATAATTTTAGACCTAAGAAAGTAGATATATTCTTGATCAGCATAAAAATTGTTGCCAAATATTTCAATGGAATTGTCTGAAAATCTACAAAAGGAATTTATTCTGAGTACTGAGTACCCTCGCGGAGAGAATTGTCTAAATAGGTCCACGATATCGTATAGCCCCTATACAATGGTACCTCCCGATATTCGCTATTTGGATGACTTTAGCGACATTGTTTACCGGAATTTTTTCAAATATGGTATGTGCTGCTATAGCCTACGACAAAAAATTGCACATGCAGGTCCACATCTTCTTTGTAGCCCCCATATAACAGTTTTCATTTGAGCGTTTTTTTTTTTTTTTTTTTTTTTTTTTTTTTTTTTGAAAATGTCTTTAAAATGGTGGAGAGTATTAAAAGTTCGGACGAAATGTTTTTTTTTCTTGAAAATGGTGGAGGGTATTAGAAGTTCGGCCCGGTCGAACTTAGCTGATTTTTTACTTGGAAATTTATAATATATTGTTGAAAGAAACCTCCTCGCCAAAATTTTGTCACAAAGGTCTAAGGTTGGGCTTCGTTTCATGCAAGCAAATTTTCCCATTTAGCACCAAAAAATTGTCTCGTACTGCCTGTGCTTCATAAAAACTCCAACAAATCTCGAACTATGACAATTAAAGTCAACAGATGACAATCTAACCCTTATAAGAAAAATATTGCAATGATATCACATTTTAGTCTACAACGCCGCAAATTCATAACGAGACACCCTAGTATAAACACATAAGCCAGTAACTGCTAACCACAAGTACAAGTTTTATATGCATGAATAAATAATTTTTGGTGTGTTACTTTTTAGCTGTGATTTTAGTTATTAGCTCCATTATCCTTTATGGAGTTTTTGCTCGTTTTTATAACACTTTCTACCACGGAAATATGCAAAGACCTCCATCACACACATACATATATACACATCGCACACACACACTCTCACACACCCTCGCTCAGAATCATAAATATAGACTTTGTTATTATCCTCAAGTCAAAATCGTTCTTTGGGTTCTTGTCGTTCTCGTTATCGTCGTCGTCGTCGTTGTCATTTAATTAAATTTAATAATTTATTACTTCTATTTTAGTTTTTGGTTGCCACCGTGAAAGGAGTAAAAAGCAGAGAAAATTTTATGGCACATCTATGGATAAGATTTATGCTACAAACCAGAACGGCACTGATTGCGAGAGTTAATTTTGGGAAAATTGTTACAATTTCATAGGAATGAATTCTGGCGAGGCTTAGCCTTTAATTAAGTTTTGTGGCATAAAAAGACATAGGGACTCCTTTTAATTGTACAAATAAAAGTTGAATATTTTTATACAAATATGTTTAAATATAGTCCAAAAAAAAAAAATATAAAAATAACATTTGTCATTAATGACGAGCAATAAAGTTGTATAGCTTGTAAGATTTGGTTCCTCCTCCGATAATGTGGATATATAAAGAAATTGTCATTAGAGTTGAGAATATCGCCTGAAAGCAAGGGAAATGACGAGCATTACTGGCTTTCTTAAACCATGTTTTCCCTGTATTATTTTCATTTTTCTCCACTAGGAAATAAACAACAAAAATTGCAATAAGCCTGACTATTACAAAAAAAAAAAAAAATATTTCTAATTATCAATGGTTTGTTATTTAAAATTAATTAACAAACCACAAATACAAATCTGTTTGGAAATGGGGCTCAAATCTTCAAAATACAGAATTCCCGAGGTAAACATAGACCAATATGATTTTCAATACAAACCAAACTATATAGAAGAAATCTCTATGACAAAAAAAATGTTTTAAGCAAATTAAAACAAATTACCAAAATGGCCCCTTTTATGACTCGCCTGAGGGTTAATATTTTCGACAATATTGCCGAAGATAGTGTATACATAAAATGCACGGATGTCAATGAATCTTAATCCGAGAATTTCCAAAAGTGTGGGAGAGGACGGAACTTGCTACCACTATTTTGGTTGCTTATCGATGTAGACTTTCAAAGCGCCGATACATGTGTCTTCTTTTATTTCATCTACTTTCATAATCTGCAAGATTTCTCCCGTAATTATTGAAAAATTTGAATTTTGTCGCACAATATAATAAATTGTGTTAAATAAAGGTTGGGTAGGACGACTATGTTTCACATCCACACATAAGGCCGACAATACCCAAGTGAGTTAAACACAATAGTTTATTAGATTGCGTTTTATAGAAATTCGATGTTTCAGGGGCATAACATTTTCGAAACCTGAAACTATTTATCTACTTATTTTTTTCTTTCTTCCGTAATCATCGATGGAATAGTTAAAACACAATATACAAATCAAAACATGGATTTTTATTTTATAAGGAGATGTTCGGTAGCACATCTCAATCGTATGAGTAAAAATTAATAAAATATCCAAATGTTTCTATAAATATTAAAATTATGTCCACATTGTTAAGTTAGGAATTACTGAATTGTTCAAAATCGGTTTTGTATATTTTACATATCTGTTCATGTTCTTGTATGTAAAGTCTGGCTACTCGGATTAACCTTGTGATAACAAGTTAGGAAAGCAATAAAAAACTGTTTACAATTGTATTTTTCGACTAAGGCAAACTAAGGCCGAGTTATCCCGGCTCATCGTTTCATAGCAAAATATCGGAAAGACCTGAGTGGAACCATCATGATTTTGCCACAATAATTCTATCTGTAGTTTCCATCGAAAATTTAGAATTAATACTCTAAACTTCTGTACTAGAAAATTTCCTATGTAGGTCCAGGGAGATAGCTTCTCACAATGGTACCGCCCACTTTATGCTTTTTTGAAGAATTTTATTGGATTCTTCAATCGGTTTCACTGGCATTTCTAATATAGAATCCAGATACATTTTTATCTCATGGTAGAGGATATTACAAGTTAGGCCTGGTCGATTGTAACTTTTTATACCCTCCGCCATAAGGAGGGAGACTATATTAAATTTGTCATTCCGTTTTAACACCCCGAAATATAAATTTTGGACCCTAGACCTAATATTATCTGTTCCAGAACTGAGCGAACGAAAAGATTTTACTACCATAACCGAATTTACCTTTTATGATATCAAAAAAAAAAAAAAAAAAATTGTGAAACTAGTAAATTCTTGTATGTTTCGGAACAGAGCAATAGTCTTGGTCAGTTTAAAATTCTATGTTAATTTAGTAATGGCCGCCCGTCCGTCTGTGATATACACTCTCTCTTCCGAACAAAAGAAGTTACTAAAATTTTACTCAGATGTAATTTAGGTCCGCAGAATTTTTGGTATTAAAGATTGGAGTTAAAGGTTCACGTATATCTCCCAATATTCGGCATTTTGATGATTTTAGCTAAATTTTTCTACAGTATTATCTCAAATTTCTCTGGCAGATTATTGGCTGTATAGGTCCACGGTTTGGTCCATATATTCGATATTTTGACGATTTGTGTTACACTCTTCACAAGAATTGTT
Organism: Musca domestica; assembly: GCF_030504385.1. Taxonomy (NCBI): domain Eukaryota; kingdom Metazoa; phylum Arthropoda; class Insecta; order Diptera; family Muscidae; genus Musca; species Musca domestica. The sequence continues at coordinate 2,685,846 of NW_026712230.1, read as the reverse complement.
TTAAATTTTGTATTAAGAGTTTGTAATAGATACTACTTCCCATTACAGAAAATTGCCTCTACAGGACCACATCTTCGCATGGCCCCCACATAACTGTGCCTCCTTATATTCTACCTCCCTATATTTAGTATTTTGATGATTTTAGCGACATTTGGCATAGCCCCAGCGATCGATATTTTAAGGATATATGTCACATTTTCGACGGAATTTGTTTTTTGGAGTTCGTATTGGGAAACACTTCCCATTACAGAAAATTACCTAAAAAGTCAATACTTTTGTATATCCCCCATTATTTACTTTCCGATTTAATTCGTGAATGGGTCATGTCGGTCCACGTTTTCATGTAGCTCCCATATAACGATATCTTCCTATATTCGGTATTTTCATGATTTTAGCGACATTTTTCACCGGAATTGTTAAAAATTTCTGATTTTTTTCATTTTGAAAAGGTTTTCCCAATGGTGAAGGGCCTGCCGAACTTTGCTTACATTAAATTTATCATTCCGTTTGCAACACTTCGAAATATTCGTCGGAGATCCCATAAAGTATATATATACCTGAACAGAATAAAATTATAAGGCGATTTAGCGATGTCAGTCTGTCTGTCTGTTGAAGTCACGATAGAGTCCACATTATTTAATATAGAGCTCTGAAATACGGCACAAAGGTTTATATTATATGCAGGTTGTTTGGTATAGAAAATGTATTTTATTGGTCCATATTTATGTATAGCTACCATATTTTCGGTATTTTGAGTTTCTACAACAATTTCCAAACAAATTAGATGAAACTTGACCACTTGGGTTCTTGATAGGTGTATTTTCTCCTTGCAAAAAATGTCCGATTAAGGTACACTAATTGGTATAGCCCACATATAACGGTGGGCTATATTTTCCCGATTTCGTCATTTTTAAGGGTTTCTGCCACAATTTCCAAACAAATTAGATGAAACTTGACTATTGGGGTTCTCGTTAGGTCTGTTCTCTTCTTGCAAAAAATGTTCAATTCAGGTCCACTAATTGGTATAACCCCATATAACGGTTCCACCCAATTTATTGAAATTTGTAATTTTTGCGGTATTCTTCAGTCGATATCACTGGTAGATGCGGTTTAAAGTAGAATGCGGATACTTGAATTTATAAAAGTTTTTTTTTATCAAATGGTGAAAGGTATTGAAAGTTCGACCCGGCTGAATTTTTTACAGACTTTAAGAACACATTTAGACTTTAGAATTGTGCTAATACAAATGAATTTTTATGTGGAAGTATTTAGTAAACCTTAGACTCTGAAACTTTAGATATTTTTAGGCGAACAAGATTTTTAGAAGATATCTATCGTTGAGGGTCCAAAAGTTCGTCGATACCAAATTTAACGTCATTTTAGTGAGTTTTATGCAAAATACTTAGATTGGATTATTCTAGTGGCTAAAGATCTGTTTTAAACTTAGTGCGGCGTTTTACTTGGTTTTTATATCATACAGTAAAAAATGCGGAGTTAGTGGAATTTTCTTTTGTTTGCCAATAAAAATCAATTTCGGGTAAAACAGTGATTTAAAAATAAGTGATAAATCCCGAGAATCTTGTCGTGAAACAATCTACGTTGAAGATGCATTTAAATTTTTGAAGACTATTTTTACATAAGGTATTATATGGAATTCTCGGTTTTTGTCTTTTTACGGCATTTTGTCAGTAATATATAGCAACTTAAAGATTAATTTCCATTTTCATATAGTAACAAGTTTCGTCATTCTTCCTTGCATAGTTAAAACTATATTATTTTTTCCATTATGTAGCCAAATCCAAGGAACTGCATTTATAAAACCGTCTATTTCCTGCTTTTTTAGATTGCTACTATGAAGGATTTCTTTCCACCAAGTCGAGTACATGAGTAAAATACTACACCGTGTTGAGATATTCAAAAGCAAACATTATTAATTGAGTCCTCAAAACACAGCACAGAAACAATAATCCATTTCATTTATCTCAATATGTTGTTTTATTGTTTTTTCCTCCCACAACTTCACTTGAACTTACCTTTCTGTTTTTTTTTATCCAATATTTAAAGATATTTCCAAAATCCAAATATAATTGATGAGATAGTTGTCATTTTTTTGAATCATAAAGTTATTGAAACACTTTAGTTTTAATCAATTAATGCTGTTTTGTATCGATCAAAGAATTTATTTTCAACAATTTGTAATGCTTCGACATTGGTATTTATTCATTATTTTGCTTTCTCAATTAAATCTCAATTAGTAGCAAACAATTTTTTTTAACTTCATTAATTAACATCCAAGAATGTGGAACAAAAATCAATCACTAAAACACGTGCAGCAAAAAATTACGTTAAGCGGAACCAACGCAACGAAGGACACAGCACCTCTTCACTCCACTAAATTGAACGAGGAAGCACAAAACACAGGGTTGCTAGCTGGCAGTTGAACACAACAGTCGAAGAACGCAATTCAGTTTCTATTTTTTCGAAAGACTGAGGCAGCAATTCATTGAGGCTAGAAGTGCAAAGAATCTGTTTAAGGGAAATGAGGAAACCAAATTGCGAATGCGACACGGATCCAAATAAATAACCGAACCAAGCGACTTCCGTATAATACGTAACGCAATGTCTTACGTTCAAACCGCAACTGAATGGAGAAATCTGCGAAAGCCAGAAACTCGCTGATGGTGGTCGGAACAAGGATGCGACAAGTGTTGTTGACTGCCGCTTTAGTTGGCATTGTTTGGGCTCGGTTGTCACCCCCCACAAACATCCACAACCAGGAGACACACAGTCTGTGAGAACGTGAACGATGTATCCACCCACGATTCGGTTGTGGGCCACAACCGACCGATATAGCTAGCCCGTGTGTTTGTTATTGTTGTTCTGAACTGGTGGGTTTTCATTTTGATAACAAGTGGTGGAATTTACATTTCATTCATGCCAAAACTGAGAATGTAAACAATGGAATGTTCGATGGTTCGATGTGAATGGGAGAGTTCTACTGTCGTTCTCTCCAAGGATATGAGGGGACAGGCGCACAAATGCGTTTACTCTTACAATCCACATATGATAAATGTAATTGTAAAAGATTATCGGTGGATGCGAATAACGGTTGTAACTAATTTCAAAATCAACAAGTAAAATTAAGAGTGAATATTATTTATAAAAGCATTTACCGTTGAAGATTTCTAACAAAATTTGGTTATTTCCTTATATAAAAAAAAGAAGAAAAATCTCTTAAAATTCAGAAATTAAAAATTGAGATGTAATTTTAATACACTGATATCCTTTTATCTATGGAGAACGTTATTAGTAATTTAAGCACCTGAAGCTACAATGTTGAATTTTTGCATTTTGGCCAATGCTGGTGTGCTAAATAATTTTAAAATTACCCGGGACACTGGTATAAGAAACAATATTTTTGCATTTTAACCCCAATTAACGCGGTATATTAATCCGCGATATGATTTAAGGTAATATTTATTTGATTATGAGGATTACATAAATTGTGACATTATTAACTCAAGTTGGAAATAAATGAAAGCTTAAGTTGAACTCTGTGTTTATACTCTGCACTACACTGTGGCATAGGGTATATATCATAGTGCATTGGTTTGTACCATACAGAAGTAAGCAAGCTAGACCCATAGTTTCTTTTAATGAACTTCATAGAATCACTTCGGAGTTGATTCATCCATATCCGTCTGTCCATGATTTTTTTAGTTTATTTTTTTCAGCAAAGTACACAAATCATTTTTTTTTGCCCAAGACATATCTTCCAACGATTTCAACGATTGAGAATAAAAATCCAAAATTGGATGAATTTTGGTACATGGCACCTGATACATCCAAGAATCAAGTTCGATAATTGTACCATCAGCCATATGGCTATAGAGGGTATATATCATTTAATACGGCCAAACGTGCCTTATCGAAATAGCTGTTTAAACCCTAGGTCTCTTAATAGAGTAGATGAGATCTACTACTGCTTGTACCTCCCCAATATTCAAATATTTTTTTTAGTATTATATGATGTAGATTACTTCGGTCCATTACCCCTGACATCTCACGCACATTTGAACATTTTTTAAAACTTATCACATATCTCATATCACATATCATGTAAAGCAAATAGTCGATATAGAACTATAGTATAGTAGCACGTTATAATATTTACAGGTGAGTTAAAAAACTGCAACAAAATCAAATGCATTTTTTTAAATTTTATTGAATGAAAGCAAAAAATGTCGGAAATAGCATCAAATTTAAGAATAAGTTTAGATGTGTTCGAATTGGTCACCTTTGGCATGAATTATGGCCTTCATACGGCCAATGAAACCGCCGCACGCTGCCCGAATGTTGGTCTGCGGTATTTTGGCCCATTGAGGTGATCGACACTTTGGTATTTTTTAGTGCCAACCTTGCTTTCCAAAATACTCCAGACACAATGGTCCAACGGATTGGTATCCGGAGGTTTTGGTGGTCATTGTGCGCTGGAAATGAAGCAAGGAAACATTCTTGGGTGGCGCTTCTGAGTGCGATGGTGCTGAGTCTTGTTGGAATGTCCAAGGTCTTGGGCCGAAATGTTTGCGTGCCCAAGGCTGTAATACACCCTCCAAAATATTTTCGCGATAATATTCGGCATTTATTCTGATGCCACGGTCGATTAATACGAGCGGAGAGCGAGCATTGGCTGTTATGGCGGCCCACACCATTACCATGGCCAGCGCTTGAGTTCTGGTGTCTGGTTGCCAACCGAAGGGGCACATTTTCAATTGTCCTCTTTGACAAGTAAACACGATCATTTTGTTTGTTTACAAACTGCTGGACAACAAATGTTTTATCATCGGAGAAAACCAAATTCGGCAGTTCACCACTTTCGGTCAAGCGGACCGAAATATATATAGTGTAAGGTGTATAGTGTAAGGAAAGTATTGAATGGTATTATATTTGGTAAAGAGTGTAGGAAGAAAGCTAGAATTGTGCATTTCGGTTTTAAGATCACTGTTTATATGAAACAAAGTTACAACAGTGTTGGCATGTTTGTTCGGGATACCGCAGTATTTTGTTTTGGCAAAATAATTACGCTTAACCACATTATTGTTGTTTTTATAAAAACATTTTTAGTCGTCATTTTTAGCCATTTTTAGTCATTTTAGGGTAAGACAGGGAATACCAAGGATTCGGAAAGAACCTTGTTTTTTTATACCCTACACCACAAGGTGGTCAGGGTATTATGTCTTTGTGCATTTGTTTGTAACAGGCAAAAGGAAACGAGATAGACCCATAGTTCCTTTTGATGATCTGGATAGAATCACTTTCTGAGTTGATTTATGCATGTCAGTCCGTCTGTCCGTCCGTCCGTCTGTCCCTCCGTCCGTCTGTCCATGTATTCTTGGGAACAAAATGCAGGTCGCATTTATTATCCGATTGAGATGAAATTTTGCAAACAACATTTGTTTGGCCCAAGGACGAACCCTATTGAAATTGGAGATAATCGGTAAAAATTTAGATATAGCTCCCATATATATCTTCGTCCGATTTGCAATTTATTGTGCACCAAACGTGTAATATCAGCCCGAATATTATGGAATTTTGCACATACAACCAAATTAGGCCTGAAAATAAGTATGCCATATTTGATCGAAATCGGTTCCGATATAGCTATAGCTCCCATATATATTGTTCATCCGATTTGTTATTTTTGTCCTCCGCAGCTGTAATATGCACTCTGTAACAACAATATTTGGGGAAATATATCAAATGCAGCTCAGAAATACCTTTGCTAAATTTTATCGAGATCGGTTCAGATTTGGATATAGCTCCCATATATAACTTCGTCCGATTTACCATTTATTGTGCACCAAACGTCTAATATTTGTCCAAATGGGATGGAATTTGGCGCATACGACCGAATTTAGTCTAGAAGGTAGTATGCCAAATTTGGTGATATAGTTGTAGCTCCCATATATATTGTTCATCCGATTTATTGTATTTGTTACCCACAGCCGTAATATGCACTCCGTAACAACGATATTCAGGGAAATATATCAAATACAACTCAAAAATATCTTTGCTAAATTTTATCGAGATCGGTTCAGATTTGGATATAGCTCCCATATATAACTTCGTCCGATTTACCATTTATTGTGCACCAAACGTCTAATATTTGTCCAAATGGGATGGAATTTGGCGCATACGACCGAATTTAGTCTAGAAGGTAGTATGCCAAATTTGGTGATATAGTTGTAGCTCCCATATATATTGTTCATCCGATTTATTGTATTTGTTACCCACAGCCGTAATATGCACTCCGTAACAACGATATTCAGGGAAATATATCAAATACAACTCGAAAATATCTTTGCCAAATTTTATCAAGATCGGTTCAGATTTGGATATAGTTCCCATATATATTTTTATCCGATTTCAAATTAATTTCGCACCAAATGGGCAATACAAGTCCAAATTTAAAAGATACAAATGCTTCGGCATATTAAGTCCTTTGAATTTTAAATTATAATTATAATCATAGCGTGTATGATTGAATTCTCCCATAAAAACTTTTAATTATTAAGTGGAGCTCAACTAAATTAGCAAAGTGGTGTAGGGTATCATAAAATCGGCCCCGCCCGACTTTAAGACTTTCTTTACTGGTTTTTGTCTAGGACATTCCCCCCAGTAGTAGGTAATGGTAAATTACTCCTATGGTAAAATTACTCCTGTGACACAAATCTGTTTTTACCCAAGTGACGAGATCATAAACTCAATAGAAGAGGAACCAAAGAATTACATCAAACTAAAATTCTTTTGTTCCTCTTCTATTGAGCTTACGATCTCGTCACTGAGGAAAAAAAGGTTTTTGTCATAGGAGTAATTTACCATAGGAGTAATTTACCATTACCATCGTTCTTCACTAGTCGTGCTAGTGCCTAGTGGAAATAATGGTTTTAAGCCCTAGGTCTCTTTGGACCACATCCGTTTCAGGACATTTGGAGTCGATCTAGCGACGTCCACCCGTCCGTCTGTCTGTCTGGCTGGCTGGTGCGCACGATAAATCTCGAAGGGAGTGTCCGATTTGGTTCAAACTTGGTATTTCGTAATATTTTTATCAAACTTAGAACGAGTTCGGAGATGGGCAAATCGGTCCACTCCTTCTGGTACCTCCTCCAAACCAAAGGGTTAAAATTTTGAATATCCATGAAGCTCATAAAACGCGAAATTAACATCCGATTTCATTCCAGACTTTGAACATAACAATTTCCATTTCTTTTGCTACCTGCCCCATACAGGGTTTCAGGGTCAACAATTCCAATAATTATAACAGAAGTCTAATCATACTTAAATAATTGAACATTGGTTGAGGGTATACGTCTGTCGGTACAATCGATTGATACCTTTTAACTTGTTTTTGTTTTTATACCCTACACCACACGGTGATCAGGGTATTATGTCTTTGTGCATTTGTTTGTAACAGACAAAAGGAAACGAGATAGACCCATAGTTCCTTTTGATGATCTGCATAGAATCACTTTCTGAGTTGATTTATGCATGTCAGTCCGTCTGTCGGTCTGTCCGTCTGTCCATGTCATTTTGTGAACAAAATGCAGGTCGCATTTATTATCCGATTGAGATAAAAATTTCCAAACAGCATTTGTTTGGCCCAAGGACAAACCCTATTGAAATTGGAGATAATCGATAAAAATTTAGATATAGCTCCCATATATATTGTTCATCCGATTTGTTATTTTTGCCCTCCGCAGCCGCAATATGTACTCTGTAACAACAATATTTGGGGAAATATATCAAATGCAGCTCAGAAATACCTTTGCTAAATTTTATCGAGATCGGTTCAGATTTGGATATAGCTCCAATATATAACTTCGTCCGATTTACCTTTTATTGTGCACCAAACGTCTAATAGTTGCCCAAATGGGATGGAATTTGGCACATACCGACCGAATTGAGTCTAGAAGGTAGTATACCAATTTTGGTGAAGATCGGTTCAGATATAGCTATAGCTCCCATATATATTGTTCATCCGATTTGTTGTATTTGTTACCCACAGCCGTAATATGCACTCCGTAACAACTCTGATTTAGAATTATTTTTGCACCAAATGGGCAATACAAGTCCGAATTTAAAAGATACAAATGCTTCGGCGTATTTAGTCCTTTGAATTTTAAATTATAATTATAATCATTGGGTGTATGACTGAATTCTCCCATAAAAACTTTTAATTGTTATGTGGAGCTCAACTAAATTAGCAAAGTGGTGTAGGGTTTCATAAAATCGGCCCCGCCCGACTTTAGGACTTTCTTTACTGGTTTTTTTATCAATTTTTTCTTCCAGTTTTTTTTTTTTTCTCGAATTTACGCCAGAAAGTAACATTAAACTTCATTTTAGGCGAAAAAATAATAATAACAAACCAGTTTATTATGTTTATGTTTTTATTTAAAAACAAGTAAAAAAACATTAAGTTCTGCCGGGCCAAACTTTCTACCCTCCACCTTAGGGTAAAATAAACATTAGAAGAAACGTGGCAAAAAACATTAAAATGCCGAATATCGGGAGGTACCGTTATATGGGGCTACACCAAAACGTAGACCTATAATTACAATGTTTCGCTACACAAACTAGGACCCATTATGACCCACAAATACCAATTTTTAGACAAATCAGTGAAAAAATGTGGCAAAAACCATCAAAATACCGAATATCGGGATGTACCGTTATATGGGGGCTATATCAAATCATGGACCCATGCATGCAATGTTTCGCCACCGAAGCTGGAACCCATTATGACCAACAAATACCAATTTTCAGAAAAATCAGTGAAAAAATGTGGCAAAAATCATCAAATTACCGAATATCGGGAGGTACCGTTATATGGGGACTATACCAGAACGTGGACCGATATGTCAAATAATGTGAGCTGTGTCGTGATTTCAACGGACAGACAGACAGACGGACAGACAGACAGAGGACAAATAATGTGGGCTCTATGTCAAATAATGTGGGCTGTATCGTGATTTCAACAGACAGACAGACGGACAGACAGACGGACATCGTTAAATCGACTTAGAATTTTATGCTGATTATGAATATATATATATACTTTATGGGGTCTAAGACGAATATTTAAGGATGTTACAAACGGAATGACAAAGTTAATATACCCTCCTTTCCAAGGTGGAGGGTATTAAAAGAAGAAATGTTCTACATAAATCTCAGAAATAACCATATAATATATACAATAGTTTTTGCGAAAAGTGCATTCAAAATTTAAATACAAAAAGCGACAATTATGTCTCTGCTGTTTTTACTGCTAATTTAACACGTATCCAATCCGAGAATAAAAACTTCCTTTATTCTTTTTTTTTTAAAAAAGAAAGTATCAAAGTAAAAATTGTTCGATATCAAATGTCATTGTGTTTAATTGTTATACCCTCCACCATATATAGTATGGAGGGTATATTTAGTTCGACAATCCGTTTGAAATTTGAATTTTCTTGATTAAGATAGGAAGCTAAAATTTTGCACTGATCTGTCTTTTGTCTGCAGGTCGGTCAAATTCGAAGATGGGCTATTTCGTTCCACATAACGGTACCCCCCGATATTCGGTATTTTGATAATTTTAGCTACTACTTTGGAAACTGAATCTGATAACAAATGTCTCGTGTTCGCAGTCAGGGGCCCTTAATATTTCACATAAAGCTTTAAAATTATGCAAAGTCTGACACGATCGATATTTTACATTTTATAAAATTGTATTTTCCAATTTTATTCAAAATATCTGAATCCACAAATGTTATTGCCACAAGATATGACACATTCCACAATCACTCTATAAATTACACTGACTGGAAAATTTACAAAAATTCTCCCGATACCTACAAAGGTTAATTAACTTTTATTCGATTGAGAATCCAAGAACTAATTTTATGACCAGCAAATAAAATCAGAAACGTAATGAACATTCTCCCAAATTCATTCGCTTTGCATTTCCATAGATTATAACAGGCTTCCATGTCTCCCCTGACAATTAGACAAAAGCTGACTTTTATTATTTTAAATAACTTTAAGTGGTGGATCCCAGTCCATGGTACAAGTGTCCGAGCCAAAAACAAAAGAAAAAAATGTAATCGCATGAATGAGGGTACACAAGTGTAATTGGTACTTGTCTCCCTTTTTTTGAGGGTGAGCAGCATACCACCGTTATTATCCCAGGGATGGGGTGTTATAGTGCGAGTTGGTGTAATGGTGACAATGGCAATTCGCCTAACTACCCTCAAACGTGCTGGCATTTGTTGATACTTATGAATAGGCATTAACTGTCAATACCACCGAACTGTGTCGTTGAAGGTGATTGCCAAGAAACTTTTGCTCATCGATTAACATTTTATTGGCCAATATTGGAAACAGCTTGCCGAACAATGACGGCACAAACAAAGGGACACTGCCTTGAGGTGATTCCATATTGTTCAATTGCAAGGGGGACAGCTCAAGCCAGACGAGGGAATGACCCGTTAACTCGCATTCTAAAAATATATCGTTTGTTATTGAAATTCAGAGTAAAAGACCTACCAAACAACAACAAGGAAGAAGAAGAAGCGACAGCAGCAGGGTAAAAACATTTTGGCAATGTTGCCTGTCAAATCAATTTCAAGGAACAATTGGCAACAGTCTCGCCGTATGGGTATGGAGACGAGAGAAGAGACCATATCGGTGCTCACGAAAAGTTATATTACTTTGTTCATATGTTCGAATTTATGCTAAGGGAGGGGTGGGAGTGCCCTAACTTTTTTGCCAACATACAATTTCACATTGTGTTGCGGCAGGACAACTTAATAAATTTATAGTAGTGATACCAAAGATTTTAATCCTCTTTTGGGGGTTTTAAAGTAGAAGATTATAGAACATGTGCGCACACATCAACTTCACATAAATTTGGTGATTTATATTAGCATGGATCGGATTTTGGAGTAAAGCCTAGGAAAAAATTTAATTAAGTTTTTGTAAAATGATACATTTGAAAAAATATATATTTATGTTGTGCGCTCTTTTACTATAATTCAACTTTCAAAACTAAGTCATGAACAATATTTTAAGGAAAAAATCGTTACTAAGTTGTGAAGTTGGTTATGCATATTTTTATAATTCCTACTTTAAGTACTAACAAAAATGTCACAAAACTGATTTCAAAAATTGCGAGGACAAAATTTTTATGGGGTGAATCAGTAGAAATATTGATTACACCCTCCATACTATGGTGGAGGGTATAAATATATTCCACATAAAATTTTACTTTAAATCGCTAGTACATGAAATCTATTACTACATAATTTATCAACAAAATATTTTTAACAATTCTGCAGAAAAAACACACAAATACGGGTGACTCTTTGTGGTAAAGGTACCAGAAGGAATGGTCCGATCTCTACCATCTTTATAAGAGATCTTGTGTTTACGGAAGTATTGATAACTCTAAATGGAATTGGATGTTAATTTCGTGTTTTATGAAATTCATGGGTACTCAAAACTTTGACCCTTTGTGGGGGAGGTACCAGAAGAAGTGTACCGATATATTCCATCTTTACACCAAACCTTGGGTTAATAAAAATATTAAGATGTGTGTAATTTGAAGGCAATCGGATACTTATATTACATTTTATAAGCGTTTAATTATTCAAAATGTTGAGCCTTTGTGGGCGAAGTACTGGATGGAGTGGACCGATATTGTCCATTTTCGCAACTGACCTAGCACTGATGTAAATATTAGGATTTGCAAAGTTGGACCAAATCAGACTATTTTTTTCTCTCCCTCTCTCTCTCTCTCTCTCTCTCTCTCTTACGGTGCAGTAAACTATTTTCTTTAAAAATGTTGACATTTTGCCCATCTCCGAACTTGATCAAGTTTGGACCAAATTGGATACTGCCTTCGAAAATTATCGTTATCGTTAGATCGACTCCAAATGTCCTGAAACGGATTTGGTCCAAAGAGACCTAGGATCTAAAACCGTTATTTCGACTAGGCACGTTTTGGCCTTATCAAATGATATATACCCTCTGAGCCATATGGCTGAGGGAATAAAAACAATTTTAAAAGTATTAGTCGACTTTGCCGACAGCTAGAGTGATTTCCCAGACAGACAGATGGCTAAATCGACATATAATCTTATGCTGATCATATCATATATATTTTGTGGGGTCGAAAATGTTTATTTCGAGGTGTTACAAACGGAATGACAAACTTAATATATCCTCCATACTGTGTATGTTGGAGAGTATAAAAGTGATTGAAGAAAACAAATAGTTGCTTTTTCCGATAGGAGTCAACTTATCCATGTCTGTCTCTAACGGGTGCGAACGAAAATTCAAAGAAAGTATACATCAGAATCGTACATATAATTTTTTTTCCAAATTAGATCGAAGATGGGCCGTTTCGAGGCACTCATATATTTATATATGACTTAGGTCATGTACCCAGTCAACACACCTCTTCACAAAGGCTCAACTTTTTTAATAATTATAACTCTTTCTGCTAAACTTAACATTTTGAATAAACACATCTCATCTAAAATGCGGAAAATCTACAGAATTCACAAACTTGTCGCATTATAACATTCTAACCAGCAGGCCGAGTTCGATGATGAGCTATATCGCTCAACGTTGTGGCTATATGACCACACTTTTTAATGCATTAGTATAAGTCTCTGTCGGCTGTGCAGAATATTGTCTTTATGTATATGTCCACGTTTTGCAATATCTCCCATATAACGGAACCTTTCCATATTCACTATTTTTAAAGCTATAGTTTAAAATTCGGTGTTTATAATTCATAACGGGTTCACCTCCTGTGGAAAAATTGTTGTATATATGCCCACGTTTTTCTAAAGACTCCATATAACGGTACTTCCCAACATTCGGTATTTTGACTATATTAGCCATATTTTTTAACGGAATTACTTAAAATTCCATTTTTTTGGATTTCGTAAAGGTTCCTGTAGCAGAACAAAATTAGTTTTTATACCCTACAACACTATGTGTTGGGGATATTATAAGTTTGATTGGGCAAAAAATTATGTAACACCTCGAAATATTGGTTTCCCACATAGGAAAGTATATATGGATCTTCCTATCTCGCCGAGCTGAGTCGATCTAGCTATGAATGTCCGTCCGTCCGTCTGTCCGTCTGTCCATGTTAATTTGTAATCACTCTACAGGTCGCAATTATGGCCCGATCTTCACGAAATTTAGAATGGAGGTGGGGGTAGGGCCAGAATAGAACCCTATTTCTTTTGGAGATGATCGCATAATATTTAGGGGTTGAAATGGACCAAAAACTAAAAAATTGCATGATTTTGCATCTGCTCTACAGGTCGCAATTATAGACCAATCGAAGCGGAAGTAAGCATGAGGCTTGAGCTTAGGGCTGGGCAGAAGCCTTCCAATTTTGATGGTCATCGGATAATATTTAGTGCGTGAAATAGACCATAACATTTGTGTTATATCAATTTCAAATTTTCTATTAAACCGCGAATATTTTTAATCCCGGCGAAATCACAAATAGACGAAGAGATCAACTCTGATCTTTACGTAGATGCCGATAGTAAATATATCGGATGTATATAGCGAAATATATACAATGTATATACAGAAAGCAGGATGCTTATATTGCTTATATCTCAAGATTGGCTAAACCAATTGTCAATTCAGAATGCCCTCTTAACATAAAAGTATAAAATCTTAAAAAATCGCATAAAAAGATGCCTATAATGTTGTTAATATAGATTTTGCAGTATTTTGTGACATTTTTTTTATTTTTTCATATTTTTTATCGCATGCGATTTTTTCAATTTGACTTACAATATTGAAATAATATTTTTTCATTTTACAACACAGGTTGGGGTTATTATAGACAGATTGCAATTATCCTCACGAAAAATGGTAGGGTTAGGCTCAAAATGGCTAGGCCTATTGTTTTCAAAGATGTCTGCAATATATTTAGGGGTTGAAATGGACCAACGACTAAAAATGTTCCTGATTTTGCAGCCGTTATAATGTTAACAAATTGAATCCAAAGGAAATCTCGCATGAAGTTTGAGTTTAGGATAGCGGGTAGAATGGACCACTACTTTGGTGTGTAAAAAAACCAACATTTCTTACAACTTCTGCCAAATATCGTAGACAAGCAAATCATATAGGTGAGTTAAATTTGGTGACACAGATGGGACTCTTGCTATTGGAGTTGATCGCAAAATGTTTAGGGGTTCAAATGAACCAAAAACAGAAAAAATTTCCTGCTCACACAATTGAAGAGGGTTAAGAACAGGGAAGAGTTCTAGCATTTTGGATAACCATTGGTATATGTAGCTGTAAAATGGACCACAACAACTAACAGCACGATGGAGTGCGTAAATATTGGGCAAATGTCCCTGGTTAAACCGCTAAGGGTAATATCTAGCCAGTGCTCCATGACATAATTTCAAAAGCGAAATATTCCAAAATGGATTCGGACATAAGGGGGCTTCTAACATATTGTAGTGTTGGTGGGGATCATATGGTCGGCCCCGCACGACTATAGCCTTTGCTTACTTGTTTACTTTTAAAATAGTGAAGGGTATAAAAAGTTCAGCCTGGCCGAACATAACAATTTTTCCACACCTTTTGGTACCTCCTCGAGAACGCACAAAATGTTGAAACATTTTAGTTAGACTCAATTTCGCATCTTGTAATAGGGTCTTCCAATAGGAGGTATTATTTTCCTAATCGCAAAGAATTGTATTTCTTTAGAATTAATAATCAGAGGAAGATATGCCGTTTAGAATGAACAACAAAATCACCCAATTCCAATGAACGGCGGGGAATGGACAAATTTGATTATTTTCTTTAAGTTTATATTATGAACACAATTGACGCCTAGATCTTCAATTAAGTAACTATCCATTGATATTTGTGCATACTTTTCCCTTGCCCCAGATTCGATTTGGGTTTCGTAGATTCAAATAAATCATAAATGATTTACATTGCATTTTTTCTCGGACCAAAAATTTGAGTTGTCTAAAATGGCATCTTAACTGGACAGTAAATGCAAAACAGCAGATTGAAACATGTATTCATAGTATTATTATTTGGAAATCATCAAAAATTTTAGTCTTGTAGTAATATAATTTAAAAGTCCTCTTTTCACATTAGCTCACAAGAGATGGATCCTTCATATTTTAAGTGAAATTTGCTTATGACTTTATAAAAAATAATTAATTGTTTTGGTTTAGAGTGCAATTAATTATTTCAATAGCAACTTTTAAAATTTCCCGCATATTCACATCGTCCTAATGTCAAAACAATCCACATAAATGCCGTAGATTTGGGTATTAAAACGAAGACGGCAATAACTTTGTGGGTTTTCGTTTAAGCTTTTATTTTCATACTCTTAGTTCGGTGTAGTGTTGTTTATTGTTTTCGGATTCATTGTTAGTCAAGGAGAGAAAAAAACCACATTTAATCCTCCAGGTTTCTTTCTCTCAGAGTTTGATAAAACAAGACCTTGTTGTTATTGTTCTAGTCATTGTTTCGAGTTCATCCTCTTTTTATTGCAAACAACATAACACAATAGCATATAAATAAATTGCATTTAATGTAAGTCGTTGTAACTAAATGGAGTTTTTTTATTAAAGCCATTGTGGATATTTATATTTGTTGAAGAAAGTGAATGAATGTGTGTTTAGGACTAAATTTGTCAGGTTGACAAAAATTAAATGAAAGCTTCAAATTTAAAACAATTTTTAATTGAGCGTTTCAAGCTAATTCCCGAAATATATAGTTTAAGTGAAAATACCATTTAACAAACGACGATACAATTACGAACGACGATGCTCATTTAAGTAAAATTTAAAAAAAGTTCGATTGAAATCATCTAGGCTATCTACTGGAAATAAATTTTATTCTAAGTAGAGAGCTAAAACACATCTGTCCGACAAAAAAAAAATACTAAATTGATCAATATAATTTATTTTCAAATTCTAAATCAATACTTCCACAATTTGAACGCGTATTTGGTAATAATGGCGACATTCCATCATCATCGGTCGGATGTGCCAAAATTAATTTGGACTGATCCTGGGCATTTTTTGCACAATTAACCCGAAATCGGTTGAAGATATATATTGGAGGTATATCTAAATATGACCCGATTTTCACCAATTTCAAAAGGGTTCGTCCTTGGGCCAAGCAAATATTGTTTGGAGAATTTCTTCATCTGGTACTAATGGCGACACTCCATCTTCAACAATATAAAAAATTATGTGAAACCGTCTATGGAAATCACACTAGCATCCAAACGAAATGAATAAGGTTGGAACTGAAAGTAGGCTATGCTGGTCCACGTTTTGGATAGCCTTCATATAACTATACCACCAGATTTTAGGTGTTTCGGTTGCTTTATTCACAATTTTAAGCTGACTTTGCTGTACATTGGATGTACATTGGATTCTAAGTTTTGGTTTAGTCTTTGGTATTTTGATGATTTGTGTCACACTTTTCACCGGAAATGTTAAATTTGGAATTTGAAGTCCCTAATGGGTACTATAGCTCATGACTAAAACCCCCTCCCCCTATTCGGTATTCTTATATCCCCCACCATAGCATAGAGGGTATATTATGTTTGTCATTCATACATTCATTTTAGACCCCACCGACTATATATATTCTTGATCAGCATAAAATTCTATGTCGATTTAGTAATGTCCGTCCATCTGTCCGTCTGTGGAAATCACTTTAGCTTCCGAACGAAATGAAATAAGTTGATAAAATGTTACTCAAATGCATATTATGTCTGCTTTTGGTATTGAAAATGTGCCATGTAGGTCCACGTTTTTGTATAGCCCCCATATAACGGTACATCCTGATATTTGATATTTTGATGATTTTAGGGCATTATTAAGCGGAATTGTTTCAAATTTGCTACTTGAAGTTGGTATTGGATACTATACCAAAACGCCTATTACAGAAGATTGTCATAGTCCACGCTTTGGTATAGCCCCATATAATAGTACCTCCCTATATTCGGTATTTTTATGATTTTGATGATGCAGGTCCCTGGCGTCGTATAGACCCTAATATTACGGTTCCTTCGGTACTTAAAAAAAATTAAAATTGCAAAATTCTTTCCATGTGGTGGAAGGTATTCAAAGTTCGTCCCTGCCGAACTTATAACTTTTTTAATTGCTTACCATTTTTAGCGCATTTTTATACCCTCCACCATACATACATAGTATGATCGTCAGTCCGCTAAAAGCTAAAATTTTGCACAGACAAGTATTTTGTCTTCAAACATGTCAAGTTCATTCGCTATTTTGATTATTTTAAAGACATTTTTTACCGGAATTGGTTCAAATTTCGTATTTAAAGTTCGTTATGAGTACTACAGTCTATGACAAATATTGTATATGCAGGACTAAGTTTTCGTATGGTTTTCCGATGGAATTATTTGGAAATTTTTCAAGTTTCTTCAAAATGGTGAAGGCTATTGAAATTAGTTTTTTTTATTTATTTATTTATTTATTTATTTATTTATTTTTTTTTTTTTTGTTTTCTATTTTAATATCGCTTATGACTTCGAAATGTTTGAAACTTCCCTCACTGCCTGCACTGGCTATGGTATCACTTGTACCATTTTCGAACTTAAATCATATATAAACCAAATCGGTATATGCCCTTTATCAAAGTTGACTGACTGGCCACAGGGAAAATATCATATTTGAGTACATCAATTCTCAAATATTCGAATAAAAGACGACCCTTGTCATATCAATCATAATATATATGAAATATGAAATACAGAACGAATTCAGTCAGCTATTGTGATTGATGAAGAGTGTAAACATTTTATTTAAGCTTTTCGTTTAATGAACCAAGGGTGGTCATTGCAGGTATGAAACTTTGATCCAGCTATTGAATTGCGCTAATGTGAACGTATTTATCTCTTTTGAAGAAGGCTTTCTACAACAGTTGCAAATGTTGTAGACATATATGTATGTCTGCAAGTACAACTAAAATGTCCACTTTTTGTTCCATTTCACTCCATTAGGCAACATTTAGTGGCAGCATGCGTCAGCCAGTGTGCGATTGTGGCACGAAATCAACTGTATGTCTGTCGGTCTGTTTCGTTGGACCCTTTGTCGTATTCTTTTTTATTTTTGATTTGCCATCATACATATGGTGGTTAGTGCGGTTTTTACAACTTGTCCCCATGGTTTTTGTGCAACAAACCGTTTAGGCCAAATCAACATGAAAACCTGTTCAAATGACTTTGACATTCTTAAAGAAGACAACAACAACAGCAAAAACGAAACTGAGTTCTTGAAGATGAGTTAACGATCGCAAGGCAGGGATTCTTAAACTGTTATTCCTAGATTCCAGATGTAAAATGTATTAAATATAAATAACAAGAAATATTTTACGGTGCGCTTTTTGTATACACGATATAAACACAATTTCGAAATTTGAATTTCTCTTTGTAGATCTGAGATGTTTAGTTTAGTACTAACAAGTAAAAAACGGAGTTAATTTCTTTTTATACCCTCCACCATGAGGTAAACAAATTTCTTTATGGAAATCTGAAGAAAATGTGCAGTTCAAGTATTCAAAATATTTTTTGCTACTGGCTATTATCAACTATGAGTTCCAAATAAAAAATTTAAAACAATTCCTTTAAAAGTGTGGTTTAAATTACATTTCATGGCTTTACACCGAGCTCATTCTTCAATATTTTCCGAATGGAATATTGCGATATGTTCAGCTCACGAGCCATTTTTCGGCCACTGCGACGCGGGTTTCGATCAAGTCGTTTCTTTCCTTTTGAACCATTTCTGCTGATGTTGCTGTTTTCTTCCGTCCACTTCCTTGACGTCGGGCTACGCTACCAGTATCAAGGTAACGAGCGATGGTACGAGACACAAAAGATTTATTCACATTTAAATGCTGGAGTGCTCTAACGATAGCCACTTGTGGTTTTCCAGCCAAATATAAAGAAATCAGACTATCCCGCTTGAATTCCATCACGAATAATTTTTTTCTGGAAAATTCTCACCAAAATGCTCTTGTAAACAATATAATGAACTGTCACTGGAATAATTTAAACAGCTGTCGGACGAGTGGCTTAGAAATGATGGCAGTCTGTTGGTTGCAGTTTTTTCATCTCAGGTATTCGTAATTTCAAGGATTTATGTCACACTTTTCATAGGAAATTATTTAAAATTTCGTATTTTGAAGGTCCTAATGGGAACTTCAGTCTATGACAGAAAATTTTCCATCCAGGTTTCCGTATAGCCCCTATATAACGGCAACTTCCTGTATTCGATATTTTGTTAGAGGGACGAAATATTCCACTAAAAATTCGATTTGACTTATGACGTCTCATGATGAATTTTAGGGGCACAAGTAAAAAAAAAACACATCACGTTCTAACTCGCAAGTTCGATTTATAATAACAAAGACGTTTCATTTCTTAAAAGAGATTTTACATCCCCTTAGCCCATTAGGTCCCAGCCCATCTGAGGTCTTAAAAAATCCAATAATTTTAATTATGATTCCAAAATATCAACTTACAGTCACAAGAGGGAGAATTCGGATACCACCGTCGTTGAAACTTCTTCTTGGCGTTGGAAACGGAATGAGTACATTAATGGGAGGCATTTGTTACTTCTAAATATTTAAGAATCGCAGGACAAGTCGTGTTTTTAGTTCTGAGAAAAGGAAAGCCACGAATTCTGTATATCGGTTTTGTATTGGATATCGAATTGAGAGGCTTCGACTCCTTTTTGTCATACCGGCAGCAGTAAAATGTTTGATTTGAATTCAATCAAAATGATTATAAAATAACAAAACGAGGTTTGCCTGTCATCGAACGAATGCATGTCCATGCCGCAACTAATTAGGGACAATGTTTAAACCGGGTTTTAGGAAATAAATTTAGATTGTTTAATGTTTTCACAAAACAACTGTATGTATTTACAGAAAAAAATCTATATAGAGGTTTGGGCCAAAAACCATATACTTTGTTTAGATTTTTATATCACTTCGAGAACAAGCATTTAAATAGTGTTATCGGTGAATGTAAATTAGCATACTACTTGGAATAGAAATTGCAATTATCCAGTCCGTTTTGTATTTGTCAGAATAAAGAATTTATTTTCCAACATCTTAGAAGACAGAAACTTAAATTTGATGAATCAAAACAAACCCGGTTCCAATCGTAAGCAAATGAAATACCGTCCCCATTTTCTATGTCTTTTGAGCCACATTCAAGAATTCATGCCCATGGAATAACAACACTCATCTGTTCATGCCCATGTCCTCTGAAATTAAGGACTGCAAACAAATCAAGTCAAACGACAATCATACAAAAAGTACAAGCATCTCAACTTCGCGATGTGTGCTTGTGTGTCCGTGAATGCATTTGCCATGAGAAGGTTGTTCGTTCGTACCACTACACGAAAAATCACAATGATGCCTGAACATTCTTCAATCACTGCATCCATCGGCTAATAGGGCCTCTCATTATGTGCGGACGATGGTTTGGCGAATATTTATGTTTCCTTTGTCTCTAACCATTGGAAATTAAGGGCCATTCAATTTGACGTTTTACTCAAATGACCTTAACAATTGTGCTGGGAATGGAGCATTACTCAACATAGAATTTGTTGTTCCCTTTAGCTGACATGAAAACCGGCCGTTTATTTTATAATTTTTATTGAGTAATAGTATATTGATTGGACGCTCTGTTTTGAAAGCTATGATAATCAAATATATCGATATTTAGACCCACATTTTTTCTTTAATTTATTTTTTTTTTTAAATTTTAGCGCACACTAACCAAAAGCTTTGTTAAATCATGAACGAAAATCGAAAATAATCCAGAATTTGCGGAAATACATATTTTATAGCACTTATATAAAATATTTCGTATTAACATTCGGAAAAAACTGCAACCAACTTCAGACTGCTGTCATTTTTAAGCCACTTGTCCGACAGCCGTTAAAATTATTCCAGTGATAGTTCATTATATTGTTTACAAGCGTACAAAGGCATTTTGGTGAGAATTTTCCAGAAAAGAAGTTATTCGTGATGGAATTCAAGCGTGATAGTGTGTATTCTTTATATTTGGCTGGAAAACCACAAGTGGCTATCGTTAGAGCACCTCAGCATTTAAATGTGAATAAATCTTCTGCGTCTGGTACTATCGCTCGTTACCGTGATACTGGTAGCGTAGCCCGACGTCAAGGAAGTGGACGTAAGAAAACAGCAACATCGGCAGAAATAGTTCGAAAAGTAAAGAAGCGGTTTGATCGGCAAACATTGAAAAATGAGCTAGGGGTAAAGCCATTGAAATTCCAAAAAGTGCAAGAAATTACACCGTAACAGAAAGAAAATAGACTAAAGAGCTAAAGAGTAGCTTCGCTTGGCCAAAAGTGGTAAACTGCTGAATTTGGTTTTCTCCGATGAGAAAACATTCGTTGTCCAGCAGTTTGTAAGCAAACCAAATGATCGTGTTTACTTGCCATAGAGGTTAGCTGAAAATGTGCACCTTCGGTAGGCAACCAGAACTCAAGCGCCGGCTATGGTGATGGTGTGGGTCGCCTTAACAGTCGATGGTCGCTCTCCACCCGTATTAATCGACCGAAGCATCAAAACAAATGCCGAATATTATCGCGAAAATATTCTGGAGGGCGTATTAAAGCCTTGGACACGCAGACATTTTGGCCGTAGACTTTGGACATTCCAACAGCACTCAGCACCATCACACTCTGCTCGCGCCACTCAAGAATAGTTACAAAACGAGGTTCCTCGCTTCATTTCCAGCGCACAATGACCACCAAAATCTCCGAATACCAATCCGTTGGACAATTGTGTCTGTAGTATTTCGGAAAACAAGGTTGGCACTAAAAAATACCAAAGTGTCGATCACCTCAAGCAAGCGCTTCGCTGGAAATGGACCAAAATACCACAGAGCAACATTCTGGCAGCTTGTGACAATTTCATTGGCCGTTTGAAAGCCATAATTCATGCATTCCGAAAATCCCTTCAGTTCGTCTATTCTACACAACATCAAAGGCTTTTACTCCAAATTTTAGTTTTCCAGTTCCATTCCTTACCCAAATACGAAAGTTAATACTACCTAGTACTTTTGGCACTTTATCGTACACATTGCAAACTCTCCACCATGTGTCGGTCAAACCGCACAAATCTCAACCCTACACAATAACCTGTTGAAAAATTTCTAATTTCAAGCAGTATCCGTTCAAGCAATACGAAATATAGTACCATTCGTGCATATAACTACAAATTTCGAAAACTACTTTCATATTCTACACTCCGACTCTAACCTTTCAAAATATCAGCTCATTTGGTTCACCCAAATCCAAAACATCAACGTTAGTACACGTAAGTACAAATTTCCATAACTACCCACATCATACAATTCCAAGAAATCTTAATTCCAAATTTCAGGAATCCAACCCTACCGGTTCTCCCAAAATTTTTATTGTGCCAAATTTACTACTACTTAGTACACATAAGTAAAATTTTCCAAAAATGTCTACATACCCCAATCCTAAAATTCAATAGCAATCTTAATACAAAATTTCAGGATTCCTGCACCACCGGTTATCCCAAAATTCAAATTGTGCCAAATTTAGTACCATTTAGTACTTTTCGTGCACATAAATACAAATTTCGAAAACTACCTGCATATCCCAATCCTACTCTCTGCCAGTAATGTTCATTTCAAAATTCAGCATTCCAATTTATCAATTCATACAAATCGAAATCTTACTAAATTTAGTACCGTGTAGTACCTTTCGTATATATAGTTCGCTTCCAAAACTCCAACCCTACTCCTTAACCTTGATTTCCATTCTAAATTTCAAGTTTTTAGCTCTAAACGTTCACATGATATGAAATGGTACCAAGTTAGTACATTTGGTACTTCTATCAGTGACACTCAATAAAAATTTAATAATTATAGCTCTACTGGTTCGTCATATACAAAGGGACCCATATCTAGTATCTTTTAGTACTTTTCGTGCCGTTCTAGTTCGAATTTCCACAAACTCACGTTCGGAGTCTGAGTGGCTCTTACCCAAAATTTCAAGATTCCAGTTTAAGCCGCCTGGGCGTTGAATTTAGGTCAGTCGGTCGGTTATTCCACTAATCTTTTATATACACGGAAAACGAAAAGTAATTGATAATCAAATAAAGCGACAAAAAATTTCAAGTAACCAACCAATAATAACCAACGTCGTCTAAAGGCTGTATTAAATGACGAATGCACACCCTTAAAATAAGTTAGAATTTACGAGATTGAAAATACCTATTTTATTGCTCTTAGAAGAAATGTCTTAATCTATCTATAATCACACTCTTTTTATACCATACACCATAGTATGTTTGTCCTTCCGTTTGTAACACCTATAAAGTATATATATTCTTGATAAGGATGAAATTCTATGTCGATTTAGCGACGTCCGTCCGTATTTTCGTCTGTGAAAATCACTCCAGCTTACGAACGAAATGAAGTAGATTGATAAAATTTTGATCAAATGTAAATTATGTCTGCAGGACTTTTGGTATTGAAAATGGGCCATATAGGTCCACGTTCTGGTATAGCCCGATATAACTCCCAATATTCGGTATTTTGATGATTATAGCGATATTATTCACCGGAATTGTTTCAAATTTGGTATTTGAACTTCGTAATGGATACTACAGTCTAAGACAGAAAATTGTCTGTGCCGGTCCACGTCTTCGTATAGCCCCCATATAGCGGTACCTCCCAATATTCGGTATTTTAATGATTTTAGCTACATTATTAACCGATTTTTTTTTTAGTTTCGTATTTGAATATTTTAATGGCTTATGACAAAAGTTACCTATGCAGGTCAGTATCGGCGTATGGACCCTAATATAACTGTTACATTCGGTATTTTTAAGATATTAACAGAATTTTTAACGGATTTTATTGTTTTTGAGAATTGCCAAATTCGTTCCAAATGGTGAAGGGTATTCAAAGTTCGGCCCGGTCGAACTTACAGCTTTTTACTTGTTATTATGATGACATTTATAAATGGGGTTATTCTAAAGTATACGAAGTCGACCAGTCTAATGACAAAATTGTGCAAAATATCTAGCACAATTTGTTGAAATGACAATTTTTTTAGGAGAAGGACATAGCTTAATTGATGTAGAGCTGTATACACAGCAAGAATTCTTTGCAGGGTTTAATATTTTTATGACGAGGTGTTACAGCGGAATAACAACGTAATTTACAATACAGAATAGGGTAGATGCTATAAAAAATGAAATGCAATAATCTTAGTAGGACTCACATTCTCCCTATTCTCCTCGTGACTACGTCCCTGTTGACGACAACTTAAGAATTA
This sequence comes from Musca domestica, assembly GCF_030504385.1. NCBI lineage: Eukaryota > Metazoa > Arthropoda > Insecta > Diptera > Muscidae > Musca > Musca domestica. The sequence goes on along the minus strand of NW_026712230.1, from coordinate 2,661,406 downwards.
TTATTACAAAACGTTAATTGCATTAATCATTGATCCAGACAATCAATCATACATGCATATCATTTAGGTCATTCATTCCAAGCCATCCATTATCCGCAAAGCAGCAATGACAATTGTTCGTAGCTAATGAATCCATATGAAAATACCAGGGATTCGTCGGTTATTTTCCTGTAGAAAATGAAGGCGCTTAGAAACCGAACCAAAGAAATATTGGTGGAAACACAATATTTCTCCCAGATGGATTTCAGGATGTATAGGAAAAAAAAGAAGGAAATAAAAACACAAAAGGATTAGAGTGTTGAATTAAACAATACAGGAATATCCTTTATTGAAAGAAAATTTTTAGGTTTTTTTTGAAACGAATTCTTACCGCTTGTAACAATGGTTGAATTGTAAGTAAGTAAAAGGAGAAAAAGAAAAAGTCCGTGAAAGCACAGACGACATGTTTCGAAAATGAAAGCAGAACGCATACATATACGGATAAGTAAGCGGCAATGTCAAAGTGTTTGTGAGGAACATCACTGAAAAAGAATCAGGAAAACCTGAGATGCCAGAAGTTAGGATATTTTCCTTTCACCCACGGTATTGACATTAACATCGCCGCCCACCTTGCAGTTGCACTGCAATGAAAGAAATGAGGACAAGTTCATGTCGTGTGTACTTTTCCGGATTACAACGTAATCTGAATGGTAGCTGAAAAGGAAAGTTTGTGTTTCGTTCGCAAGAATAAAAATAAATACAAAATAGTGCAAAATTTTCATCGGAATTCATTACTTTACTTCAGAATAGAACAAAATATTTTATGTTATCAACAAATTTTTACTTCAGGACAGAAATATCGGCTAGAACAAATGTGGTCCATAAATTGCCCAGCCAAATATGGTGTTGAGGGCTGTTGGCAGTCCGGGCCTCGTGATCGAACCGTCGAAAACTATCTTTGTATAGATGTCGGCACCAATGATAATGTCGACTGTGGATCGCTCAAAGAAGTTTGAATCTGCCAAACATAAGTTGATAAAATTCTCCTTGACGTCGGCGGGCAGATTTTTAGAAGGCGTTTTGATGTTCATGCGACCATTCACTCTTAGCATGACGTCGATATGCCGCTCGGCATCGAACCTCGAAGTTAAAGTCAAAGGACATAATGACTCTTGGTCCAAAGTGAGCGTGGTCAGCTTTATAGAGTCGGTAAACCGCTTCGATATTCTGCTGATAGTAGATCCAGAATCTAGGAGGCATCTCGCTGTCGATTGTATCTTTCCATCCGATATATATACGACTATTGTGGGAACTAAGACGACAGTGTTTTGGCGCATAAACGAGGAGAGCGTCTGGTGGGAAATGCTTCGGGAAGTCGATGGCGTAACTTCGGGGCAAGAACGGCCTTCGGATTGGGAACGACCTTCGGGTTGGGAGCGATCTTCGGTTTGAGGGCGTCGTTGACGTTGGGTACGTTCAGCCGACGAGTGGAGCAACGTATGGTGCCGCTTGTGGCACTTCTTGCAACCCTGCGATGAGAAGCAACTGCCGTGAGAATGTTCATGTGCAAGACAGTTCCTGCAGTATTTGTATTTCTCGACAGCGCTGACACGACCCGAGATGCTCATTCCGAGAAATTTTCTGCAGAGGCGTAACGGATGGCGACTTTTACATACATGGCAAGAATATGCCGGACGCTGCTTCTCCACGCTGGAACGAATTACTGATCGTGCACGGGATAGCGATCTGTTGGACATTGTGTTCTACTTGGCGTAGAAGGAACGAATGTAGCGAAATGTTACAGATTAAAAATCAGGAACATATTGGATGGAAGAAAGTATTAGTTTTGGGCGGATAATAAGACGAGTTTCGTGACTGGCCGGGTTATAGTTCCCCGTTGGGTAATTATATCCGCGACTCGTACACGTCCGTCTGAACCCAGATATACTTTCGAAATGCGTCCTAGACGCCACGCGTTCGGTGGAAGATTGTCCTCAATGACAGCTACTAAAGAATCGACGGTGACGTTAGGTTCGGAAGTTTGCCATTTATTGCGTTTCTGAAGCTCACGCAAGTATTCGTTTTTCCATCGTGAACAGAAAGTCTGGTGAATGGCCTTCAACTTTTCCCAACGATTGAGAATGGAAGTGGAAGAAGTATCAATTTGAGGGTCGACGGGAACCAGGATAGGAGTCCCAATAAGGAAATGCCCGGGAGTTAAGGCAGCAAAGTCAGAAGGATCTTGCGAAATGGGTGACAATGGCCTGGAATTAAGGCAAGCTTCTATGCGGGACAACAAAGTGGAAAATTCTTCGAATGTAAACTTCATTGAACCTGCGAACTTACGAAAGTGAGCCTTGAAGCTCTTAACTCCGGCTTCCCACAATCCACCCATATGGGGAGCACCCGGAGGTATAAAATGCCAAGTTAGTCCTTGTAGAGCATAATAGGCGGTGACTCCGTCGCGAGAGGCTTGCAGGAAGTTTCGGGCTAAGATCTTCGAAGCCCCTACGAATGTTGTCCCATTGTCGGAATACAAATGCAACGGGCAACCTCTGCGTGAAACAAAGCGATGAAACGCTGAAAGAAACGTGGATGTGGAAAGATCCGAAGTGAGTTCTAAATGGATAGCCTTCGTTGCGAAACAAACGAAAACGCATACGTATCCTTTAGTGATACGACAGGACCGACCATTATATGTTTTTAAATCGAATGGTCCAGCGAAATCTAGACCAGTTCGTGCGAATGGGCGAGAAAGCTCGGTCCTTTCTGGAGGAAGGGCAGCCATTAGTTGCTTTTGACAACGTTTCTTGTAAAGGATGCAAACTTTACACTTGTTAATAGTGACCTTGATGAGATTTTTCACCTTGGGAATCCAATATTGAGACCGAATTACTCGCAGAACTAGCTGGTTACCACCATGAAGAGTAACAGAATGTACGAAAGAAACCAGCAATTTTGAGAAATGGCAATTGGATGGAAGAATGATTGGATGTTTTTCATTATAAGATAGGCCAGCAGAGGATGAAAGGCGGCCACATGAACGAATTATTCCGTCAGCATCTAGGAAAGGATTTAAATTACCGATACAACTGGAAGCAAGAATTTGACGTTTGGCGGATAGTGCGTTGTATTCATTTGGATAGAAAGCCTTTTGGCACAACTGAATCCAACGATTTCTCACTAGATTCAGCTCATTGCTAGTCAAAGGGCCCGATACGTGAACGGAATTAGTACGAAATCCATGATGCGTGCGAGATATGAATCTATAAACCAGAGCGAGGGCACGAAGAGCTTTACTGAAGCATGAAAACCTTTCTAAGACGTCTTGGAAATCAGAAAAATAGGCAAAGTTGACTTGAATGGACCTCTTTTCAAGACTTGTGTCCGAAATTGAAATAGCGGTTGCACACCACGTGCTCGATGTTTCGCGCAGCCAATGAGGTCCCCGCCACCATAAGTCATTACCGACAAGGTCTGACGGGAAAACGCCTCTGCTTGCCAGGTCTGCTGGATTTGTCTCAGAAGAAACATGACGCCATTTGGATGAATCAACAATTTGAGTAATGTTGGAAACTCTATTTGCCACGAATGTTTTCCAGAAGCAAGGTGGTTTAGCCAACCACGAAAGAACAATTGTGGAGTCCGTCCAGCAGTATATGGAATAGGACGGGACATCCAAAGACGGAAGAATGCTATCGATCATCTCAGCTAGGAGGACAGCACCACATAACTCAAGTCTTGGAATGGACAGGGTTTTTAATGGAGCTACTTTTGTCTTGGAATATAGGAGGTGCGTGGAAATAGATGCGCCAGAGGATATACGAATGTACAAGGCCGCTGCATACGCGCTCTCTGACGCGTCACAGAAGCCATGAAATTGAATATTGCTTGTAGGCGTGAAATCTATCCAGCGCGGAATTCGAATTTTATCAATGGACGGAAAATCATTTTGGAATTGCAACCAATCGGAAACAATATCTTGAGACAATAAATCATCCCATCCGATACCAGAGGCCCAAATCTTCTGCATCATAATTTTTGCCAAAACCACACATGGGGATAACCAACCTGCTGGATCGAACAATTTTGCTATATGCGACAGAAGTACACGTTTGGTATATGTGGACGGATTAGAAAATGGTTTGGCAGTGAAAAAGAAAGAATCTGAATGGGCATCCCATCGTATGCCTAACATTTTGGCCGTACTACTTTCTTCGAACTCAAGAAAGTCCTGTCGAAGGAGATGCTCAGGCGGAATATCGGCCAGAATTGTCTTCAAATTGGATGTCCACTTTCGCAAAGAAAATCCAGCGGACTTCAAAGCTGATTGCAACTCCTGAATAGAACGTAGGGCTAAAGTAATAGAATGAGCCCCACCGAGTACATCGTCAACGTACATGAAATTGCGAAGAATGTCGCTAGCTCTAGGAAGTTCTGAACGAACATCCTCAGCTAACTGGTGCAGTACTCGTATCGCCAGATAAGGTGCGGAATTGACCCCAAATGTCACTGTCTGTAATTGAAAGTCTTGAATTTCCTCATCCGGGCTTGAACGATATAAGATCATCTGGAACTTAGCATGATCTGGATGAATTAGTATTTGCCTATACATTTTCTCAATGTCGGCATTGAAAACGAAGCGAAAGAATCTCCACCTCAAAATTAACAAGGTTAGGTCTGATTGCAAAATTGGACCCGTATGTAGAATATCATTGAGACTTAACCCGCTGGAAGTAGGAGAGGAGGCATTAAATACTACCCGGACCTTTGTAGATACGCTCTCAGGTTTGATGACGGCATGGTGAGGTAAATAATAACTAGGACCGGATGAAACGTTAGAATGGGGAATACAGCGCATATGGCCTAGATCACAGTATTCCCGAACGACTCGATCATATTCCTTCTTTAACTCGGGAGTACGCAAGAGTCGAGCTTCGTTCCTATAGAACTGAGCCATAGCACTGGACCTGGAATGTCCTAAACCTTCGCCATTAAAATTAGTCTCCTTAAAAGGCAAACGAACCATGTATTTACCGTCAGTAGTTCTTGTCGTAGTTGATTTGAAAAGATCTTCGCAAAATTTATCGGGTGGGGACAAGAAGTTCTTCCTTGGAAGATTCTCCACCTCCCAAAAGCGTGAAATCTCTTTATGCAAAGAGATTTCGCAAAAATTAGAGATTATGTTGACGACCCTGGACGAATTCTTACCTATGGGGCCCGTCAAGATCCATCCGAAGACTGTCTCTTGGGCCAGAAGGGAGCCGCATATACCTGATCTTGAATTAGAAAGCATTAGGGCTGGCAGCACATCGCTGCCAAAAAGTAGGTCAACTTGTGAGCTCTTGTAGAAGTTAGGGTCAGCCAATGAAATATTTGGAAGATCTTTGAACGAAGCAGTCGGAATAGAATGACTTGGCAGATTCCCCGAAAGTTTAGGAATTACGAAGGCAGTAATTGTTAATTCAAAGTTGTGGTCAAATTGCGAAGAAAGAATGAAAGAGCACTGTTTACGTACGCTGGCAGAATTAGAATCATTCAAACCTGAAATTTGAGCTCTCGTGCGCTTATGAGGCAATTTAAGTTTATTAAACAATGATTCTGAAATAAAAGTTCCCTCGGAACCAGAATCGAAGAGCGCCCGAGCCGAATATGTCACACCATTATGAACAATTTGTACCATCGCCGTACCTAGCAATACCCCCTGAACACTAGCAGAAAAATAATTTTGTACAGTCCCCACTCCGCTACTAGTGGACTGTAATCCGGAATGTGAAAATGGAGCGGAGCTGGGATTGAGGTTTGAATTTGGAGCAGGGCTAGATGTAGATGGTGCTGAGGAGGAAGAAGAATGAACAGAGTTTCTATGCAGAAGAGTATTATGGCGCTTATTGCATGTATAGCAACTATGTTTGCTAGGACAATTTTTCACGGAATGCGTTTTTGAAAAGCAGTTGAGACACAGTCCTTGCCGTTTGATCTCAGAAATGCGCGCATCATAATTCATTTTTAAAAACTTCGGACATTTGCGAATTATGTGAGCCTCGTTTGGACACAACGGACATTTGGGATCAGAGACCTTACTTTGGAACGAACTAAACTTTTTGGAAGCTTTGGACTTTATATCGGACGAACCTTCCTTTTGGCTTGAACCTGAAACACCTTTTCGCATCTCTGAAACAGACTCTAGAGTGCGATATCTATTTGTTAGGAATGTGTCCAATTCCGCCCACCGTGGAATACTGGACTTGTCCGAGAGGGTATGCTCCCAAAGAGTAAGTGTGGAATCAGGTAGACGATTAGAACAGAGATAGACAAAAATGGGATCCCAGCTAGCCACGTCAATATCGTAGGTCTCGAGAACAGAGATGCATGAATTAATGTCTCTTTGGAGGCGTTTTAAACTCTGAGCAGATTCAGAAGGAACGGAAGAAAGGTTGAATAAAACTTTAAGCTGGCCATTTACGAGAATTCGCTTATTTTCGTAGCGATCGCACAGGCTGGACCACGCTTGGCTGAAACCACTATTAGTAAGAGGACTCTTCTGAACTATCTCTTTTGCTTCGCCTTTGGTCTTGTGAACTAAATGAAATAATTTCTCAACTGGACTGAGGCGAGGATTTTTTATGTACACAGCCGTAAACATGTCTCGGAATGTGGGCCATGACATATAATCCCCGGAGAAGACCTCTGTATCACATGGCGGTAAATTGAAAGAATATCCTGCGTTCACCTGCTCAGGATTGGATGTAGGAACTGGACTGGGAGCCACGGGAGACTCCTTTGGAATTGAAGCCGATTGTAGTTCCTCGGATATCTGAGACAACTGGGATATACACTTACAGTAAGTTAGGTACGTCGTCTTATACTTAGCCCGAATTGTCTCTAGTTCAGAAGCTGTGTCTTCATCACCCGACTCTTCGTCTCCATTGCCCTCGGATTCACGATCTCGGATGTATATATCATACTCGGACTTAATTTTGACCCATATGGACTTTATTTCTTCAATGTGGACATTGACAGAATGAATGGAGTTGACTGGAAGGAGATTATCACTAATATCCGAGTCAAATCCTACGATGGTATCGGCAAGACGAATGAATGAGTCGAGAGACATTTTGGAATAAGTTACTTAGAATCAGAAAAGGAAGAAAATTTTTGAAATGAACAATTGCGAATCAAATAGAAAAATCAAAATCGCAAACCCGAATTAAATAAATTGAAACTTTTCTGGAAATATCAAATTTATTATCAAAAAAAACCCAAAAACAAACCTCGAAAAATGTTCAAAAACGATAGAATGAAGCAAAAAACGTAATTTTAGGGTTAAATCCTCTAAATTATTCAACGACTGGTATTCAAAAAAAAAGAGGAAATTGTTTATTAATATTTACTTTCAACAGATATATTTATTTCCAAGAAATATATATATAGAAAAAATATTTATTATGATAAAAAAAAAATATATATATACTTGAAATTTAATTATTATTTTTCTAAAAATTAATATAATTATTTTCGCAAGAAATATTTAAAAACGAATTATTATTGATGAAGAAAGAAAAATAAAAATATTCAATGAATGGAACCGGTTACTAGTCGGTTCAACGGATACGAAAAACGAATTGGAGACCCCTATATTTAGTTCAATACTAAGAAGTACTAAAGGTCGACTTTCGAATTGGTGAACCCTATGCACATATGGATGAGATGGGATAGGGAGAGCGAAAGAAAACAACAACAATCACTCAATGCAACATCACCAAACACAGCAGCAATGAAAACAATGAGAATACGAAGAAAAATGAATTGTTGTTGTCACTTGATTTTAAAGCACAAAATGATCACAAATACAATTAAGCGCAAACTTTAAATTTGTGTAGCGTTGATCGAAAGAATAATGTAAATAACTCAAATAATGCTCTTAATTCGAAATGAAGTTTTAAGAGGAGTTATTCCTTAAATGAAATTCAAATGCACTGTTCTCTTAAATATTGAATTGTCGCGGACACTCTTCCACCAAAACGCGTATTGAAAAAGAATGATGTTTTGCCGACGGCAAATGCACTTTTTATTTTAGGAAAAATTTGCACTTTTATAATTAAAGGAACGAAAGCACAAACTTACCTCAAGTTTGATGAAAAAGGAAATATAAGTAAAGTTGTTAATCCAAACTGGAACAGAAATTTCGGCTTAAGCTTATCCGGATCGTGAGGACCAAATGAAAATACCAGGGATTCGTCGGTTATTTTCCTGTAGAAAATGAAGGCGCTTAGAAACCGAACCAAAGAAATATTGGTGGAAACACAATATTTCTCCCAGATGGATTTCAGGATGTATAGGAAAAAAAAGAAGGAAATAAAAACACAAAAGGATTAGAGTGTTGAATTAAACAATACAGGAATATCCTTTATTGAAAGAAAATTTTTAGGTTTTTTTTGAAACGAATTCTTACCGCTTGTAACAATGGTTGAATTGTAAGTAAGTAAAAGGAGAAAAAGAAAAAGTCCGTGAAAGCACAGACGACATGTTTCGAAAATGAAAGCAGAACGCATACATATACGGATAAGTAAGCGGCAATGTCAAAGTGTTTGTGAGGAACATCACTGAAAAAGAATCAGGAAAACCTGAGATGCCAGAAGTTAGGATATTTTCCTTTCACCCACGGTATTGACATTAACACCATATTTAGGACCCTTTACTCCCAATAGCTACCACATTGTTGATGGTCCTTATCGGTCAATATTGACCGCAGCGCAGAGCCAACGATTGTTGCAACATCACAAGCGGCTGTTGGTGCTGCCGCCGCCGCTGCTGCTCATTTAGGACAAAAGAAACCCAATTCATGGCAATAAATTAACAAAAACCAAAGTCCAAAGACAGACCTCAAGGATGGATGGATCGATGAATGCAAAGTGGATGTGGTTGGCAAAGGAGATGGAAGGAGTTGCGATTCAGTCAATAAGGCTCCTTAAATAATCAACAAACTGCGATCCAATAACGACAACAAGCACAATTGCCAACGACACACAGAGCCCTCGAATCGTCCGACCATCGCACAAACTGCAAAAAGAGTTAACAACTTAATTGGATTTGCATGTAATTTAACTGTTCGCATTGGCGGAAAAAATCGACAGTTGTTGTTTGGTGTTGGCATTCGATCAGAGATAAGTGAATTAAGAAAACAAAAAGTTCGGTGCCGATACAGCAATGCAATATTTGTTATTCCTTCACGTTTTTGGGGTAATGGGATTCAAATGAATCGTTGTCAGAGAACATTTAACCCATTTGGGCAACAGGGAAATACGTGTCGTTGTTGTTGTTCGGTGAATTTGGTAGCGGGTGCTTTTTTCCCAGCCATTCTGATGTGGAATAAATTACAGCTAGTTGTAATGTTATCTGAACCAAAACATGGTCTGTCAGTGGTCATGAATACGTCATCACACGAAAGAACTAAGTGAACTTTCAGTTGATGATGTTAAATAGAGTCACTAATAGTTAAATGTTAATAGGACACTTCATTGCTTAAATGGGAAAATTTTGGAATACAGGTTAAAATCAGTTTTATAATATCGGATATTGTGCAAGACACAAATGACAAAATGACTAGATTTGTATAATCCTTTCGGCGATGGAAACCACCTGTAATCTCACTACAGGTCCTCAGAGTATATTTGTTCGTTTTTGTTATGTTTGTTCTTTGGGAGCAGCATATCTGAAATGCATGTTCCGAATCCATTTGGTATGCTTCGAGATCGAACAAGACTCCGAACCGCAGTTCTGTTCGATTTGTAAGAACGTCATTCACCATTGATCAGTCTCTTTGCTTGCATTTTAGAAATTGTACTGGGTTAAGTCGATTGCGAGACTATAGCGATAGGGAGTACGTTGCGACGTGCTGTTGCAGTTCCCAGCGGAACCACGGCTTCGTGGTCATCGTGTGAGTTGCCTCCGGTGTATGGAATTACACCGCAGTCTCCCGAATAGAAACCTATACCGTAACAACTTACACCAGGTGTTGCTGTTCCATTTCCGGATAGTGCATCGTTGTCAATTCAATTGCAACGGACTACGACGCAGACGAGCAGGAAACCAAGCTTAATGAAAATTGCTGCTTACAATTTTGTTGAGATTGACACGTATTGAGAGAGGATGGCTGAAGAAGTAGTAGTGGTGGAGCAGGGGTTTTGTTGTAAGCTTTCATTCCACATTTTGCCTTATTAAATTCCCAACAGAGGTAGCAGGTCCGGCGAGCCCAACTTTCCAACCCTACAGATTCCAAAGTCAGCGAACTGACAGTGGAGGTCAATAGATTGATACAGGAGCACAAGCGCCAAAAATGGTTAGACTATCTGAAGCGTTGCAATATTTGGGACGGAAATGAGTTAATTGTAGGATACAGTTAAGTCACTCTCGAATCCTTCGAAAAATTTTAATATGACCACATGTACAACAAAGGTCGTAACGGTCACTAATAGCCTGGTATCATTAATCGCCAATTTCTCGAGCATCCCGAGAATGACAGGGCGAAGCGAAGAGTACTACTTCGTATAAGAGGTGGTACCGCCAAAGTTTTTGATAGGTGATGTTCCGAACGGAATATTAATGGTAAAGTTGCTGATACGCCGGGCGTCGAGTATCCCACTAAATTTCTCATCGTTTCCGAAGCATTAAAAATTGGTGGTCATGCTACCAAGCAAAGCTGCCAGTAAAGGCGAATCATACAGGCCAATTTCGCTTTTGTAGCCAGTAGTTAAAGGCTCTTAATGCTGTACTTCTCCCTAGCATCAAAGGAAGCTATTCAGTTGCTAACCATCAATCCAGATTCCATCCACAAAATAGTACCATAGCAGCATTGCACGCAATATTTACACATATTAGTTGAGAACAAGAACATGCAGTGCCATAGAACAGCGTTAGTAGGCCTTGTCTGTTTGAGTAGAGAGTACTACCCTCCGTCCAATTTTAAAATTTTGGATAATAAACTAATCGTGTAATACCGGAATAAAAAGTCCAAACCGCGTAGAGTGAAATAGTGAACCCAATGGAGCGATATCTCCGGAACTGTTTAAGACGGCGTTATCCTCATATGTTATGAGGATAACGTCGGGAGCCATTGTTGTTGCCATTTGAGTAAGGTTGAACATCTATTTCGCGAAGCTCGCCATCTTTTTCAGCGCGAGGAATAATAAAATATCCGCCACTAAGTGAATGACCACTATCTTTGGTGGTGGTCTGCGGATAACATTTTCCTGGACCTGAATATGCTGTCTAGGGACATTTACTACCGACTACAAATTACCCCAAGGTCGCATTCGAAAGCATGTTAAACTTGTCCACGCAAGCCACAGCTATGTGTGATAAATTGAAGAGTAGGTATAAGGTTCTCAAGGCGCTAGCCGGGAGCAATTGGGGCGCAAACAAGGAACCCTCTTGGTTCCTTATAACGGAATAGGTCGGTCTGTGGTGATCTATGCGGTCTCAATGTGGCCAGTGAATACTAGTGATACGAACATACAGACCTGGCAGAACTCTGCCCTGTCAGAACTTCTACAGAGTCATATGCTTTCGTTGCAATACCCTCTTGAATCTCAGCACAACTGTCATCCAGACCATCATATGGTGGATAAGCTCCCCCGCCCAGGCATGTTTGGAAAGACTGACACGATCTATGAATGGGGTCCAGAGCCTCTAGTTCGACAAGCGTATCTAGCACGTCAGAATCGCATACTGATGCACACAGATGCCAGTAACACCTTTAGTATGAATATCATCCTCGGAGTCCATCCCGCATCCCATTAGTAGTTTTGGCTCAACTACGTTCATGATGGTGCAATCGTCTCAATTCGTATTGAATGTGGGAGGTACTGTACTACAGACCGATATTTACATTTCTATGCAAGGATGTTTCTTACAAATTCGGGGTAAAATTGTGAATAGAAAACCAAAAAGACTTAAATTTTTCGGTACAGTTATAAGAAGGCTATACCAAAACGTGGATATATAGCCCACTCTCAATACCAGATGTCCTGCAGAGCTAATACAAATAAACAAAACTACGCTAAATCTCGGATGTTCAACGCACGGCTAACCTGCCTATTCGCCCTGTCTACACAGGGAGTTTAATAGCCAAAAGGGATTTTCCCCTTTCTCACTAAATTTTCGGTTCGCAGTGTTTGAATGTTGCAACTTTCTAAATTATTGTTTTATTTTATAGTTCGTCGTAACATGAGCCATCGAACAGGAGTATGTTAAGCATTGCATTACAATGATCTGTTACAATTACTCATATTCGGAAAGTTTTCAACAACCTTTTACGGCAGAATTTCAGTATGGATTTCAATTAAATTGAAGCTCACCATTTTCCAGGTATACACGATTTCATTCTTCGAACTCACAATCATCGCCCAAGATCTACGTGCGCATTCTTTGAGCCAATCTGAAACCTTAGAACAATGAAATCCCCACTTAAAACTGATAATGACCACCAGGTATGTCTGCCGGAAAAGTACAACAAAGGGAAGGCATAGAAGCCTACGCTTAAATGCCAGTAACAACTTGCTAAATACATGTTTTTTTGCTGTAACTGGAAACAGCTTCGAAGACAAAAGCCACAGCCATAGCTACGGCTACAGCTGAGACAAAGATTCCCTCTCTTTAAATACCACAAATTTATGACAATTTAAACTGTGATTTTCACGCTTTAATTACCGCAAGACGACCACAATTGCCGACCGCCGCACTGCCAACAATTCCCTACCAACTTATCATGTGGCATGTCCATAAGCCATGATCATCGTTCGTCTCACCGTAGGCAACGCACGCAGTTAGCTGGATTTCAAATGGGCTTGAAGCGTAGAATAATGCTGTTTGAGTTGTAATGAAATCCTAGATGGCTTAAGACGTTGGCGAAACTGCCCAGCAGGCAAGTCGGCATCAGAAGTGGCAAAGGCGTTGAATAGAATGTTTTTGCACGCCTAATGGTAGGGTTAAGTATTTCGAAACTTTGCCGAAAGTATTGTGTTACAACGTTTGTCATCAACTTTTGGTGTTTCATCGTTCGGCCTGATATGTTTCCATATTAATCACATTAATTTGCGCGAAGGGTTAGAATTTAAACAAGCAACAATAGTGTTTAGGTCGCCTGGAGGAAGATTCTATACCTTGCATCAATGTTTAAAATATATTACTATAATACGCCACAAAAACTTTGACCCTTTCTCCAAAAAATTACTATATATAATATATATTATCTTCGCAACAGATCTTGTGTTAGCAAAAATGCTTGTATGTGTAAAATTTGAGGAGAGTTGGTTGCTTATTACGCTTTCTTTGAGCATTTGGTTTTTCAAAATTGTGAACCCCATGTGGGGCAGGTACCAAAAGAAAAGGTCCGATCCCTCCCATATTAATAACGGAACTTATGTTGATGGAAATATTGAGATATACCAAGTCTGAATCTCCCATCTTCACAGCAGATCATGGTTAAGTAGAAATAATAGGATGTGTGAAATATGAAGAGAACCGGATGCTTATTTCGAACCGGATGCTTATTTTATAATCAAAACTTTGACCAAACTTTGAATGGAATCGGATATTTATTTCGCGTTTTATGAGCTTCATGGATATTCAAAATTTGAATTTGTGGAAGAGGTACCAGAAAGAGTGGACCGATATATTCCATCTTTCCACCAGACCTTAGGCTTATAAATATATTGCGCTGCGTTTGTCCTTCCTTTTGTAACTCATCGATCATTCATCATTCTTGATTAGCTTAAAATTCTAAGAGGATTTAGGCCTGCCCGTCCGTCCGTCAGTCGTAATAACGCTAGAGTCAAAATAAATTAAAATAGGAAGCTAAAATTTTGCACAGATCGGTCTTTTGTCTACAGGCAAGTTAAGTTCGAAGATTGTCTATATCGGTTCACGATATCGTATAGACCCCGTATAACTGTTTCCTCCGATATTCGGTATTTTGATGATTGTAGCCATATGTTTCAATGTCTAAAATTCTACACGTGAAGTTCTTACTCCCCCATGATATCGTATAGTCTCCATATAATGGTACCCCAGATACACTCCCCGACACATGAATAGGACAACGCAAATATTATTTAAGAGACTGCTGGTTTTTACAAAAGAAAGGTACAATTGTATGTTATTTGTTATTGTTTTTTCTTATTGATTATCGCTCATTATTTGAGTGTAATTTAATGTGCAGAAAATGTACCGTTAGGAGATTTTTTCTATTTTGTTTTGGTACTGTGGTAAAAGTTCAGTATTTTTTCGCGACACTTGAATAAGACACTGCTTTAAATTCCAGTTTTTTCGTACAAGTTAAAATGTGAAGGTCAATAATTTTAATTTTCACCGTAATTAAAGTAATTTAAATTACAATTCGTGAAAAATGGGACGAGGAAAATCATTGACTGTTGAAGAAAAACTTAAAATTAAAATTTACAAAGAATCTGATTTATCTATTAATCAAATCGCAAAAAAAATTGGCAGAAGCCGGAATGTAGTATCCAATTTTTTAAAAAATGAATCAAGTTACAGAAAAAATATGAAAAGTCGAACAAAAAGTGTACTTTCAGCAGCAGATAAACGTGCTATACTTAGAAAAGCTTCAAACTCTCACGACTCCGCAGCACAAATTTTAGCTAAAACAGGTGTAGTAGCGTAAGAACTGTTCAGCGTGTTATTTCTAAAGCTGACCACTTAAAGAGATTAAAACTTAAGAAGAAACCACCGCTTAACGACACGCGTAAAAAGGCACGCCTCGAATTTTGTCGTTCGCATTGGACGGGTAAAACAAATTGGCACCGTGTTGTCTTCTCTGATGAAAAAAAAATTTAATTTCGAGGGGCCAGATGGTTTTAATTATTATTTCCACGATATTCGAAAAGAAAATCATTATTTGGATCGCTTGCATAGCAGAGTGGGCGGTGTAATGGTATGGGGGGCCATATCATACTATGGCACTATCGATTTGCAATTCCTAACCACCACTATGAATGCAAATTGCTACAAAAATGTTCTTCAGGAAGCATTTCCTCAATTCAAAAATTTTTTTTGTGACCTAGAATGGATATTCCAGCACGACAATGCACCGATTCATACAGCTGGAGTCGTAAAGTCTTGGATTCGAAGCCAAAATGTCAAGCTTCTTAACTGGCCACCTTACTCCCCAGACCTTAATGTAATTGAAAATGTGTGGGGCTGGCTAGTTAGAAAAGTTTACGCTTCTGGTAAGCAGTACAACAACAGAGATGACCTTATCTATGCAATAAAAGAGACTTGGTCCACAATTTCACTCGATTACATTAAATCGTTGTACGATTCCATTCCAGACAGAATGTACGAAGTAGTTCTTAACAAAGGAGGACCTACTCATTATTAATATTGCAAAAATGTGTTCAAATCTCAATAATTTAACGTTAAAAATAAACCAAAATAAAAACTATTTTCAAACTATACATTTTATGAGTTTTTTTAAAGGGTGTCCTATTCTACTGACGCAATTATAAAGCCAAATTTGCATCGAAAAATATTTTTCTCGTTAAGAACTACCTGTGGTTGAAAAAATGCAAAAATTTAAAATTTTTTTCGCTATATATGTTTATAACTTGTAATTTAATATGAATTACATTGGTGTCCTATTCATGTGTCGCGGAGTGTATTTAGTATTTTAGTGACAAATTTCTCAATGGATGAATATTTAATCCGTTGTGTGATGTTCTTAATAGGCACTTATGAATCTGACAAAAAAAAATTGTGTAAATAAGCTTACGATTGATTATTGCCCTCATAAAAAGGTACACACAGATATTCGGTATTTTCATGATTTTGACCAATTTTTAATGGAATTGTCTGAATTGTCTTCCCCTAGCCCAACATTTTCATCATATCATATCTATATAACGGCACCCCCTTGATACTCAATATTTTGATGAATTTGGCCAGATTTTTCAATGGGTTTGTTCGTAATAATAACCAGCATATTGGTACTTCTTTCACATTTTTACGGTAGTCGCAATAAACAATAATCCTTTTGCAATATTCGATCTATTTGGTTTTTATTTTTCAAATTTGCTGTTTTAAATGGATAAATAATAAAATAATAATTTTCCCTAATTTTGAAGGGTATCAAAAGTTCAACCTCTCAACAATAATTGCGTTTTTACTTGTGATTATGACCAAACTATTACAGCTGAGCTCTCCTGAATACAGGCAACAGTGTTACCCTTCAAGGAATAATATCACGTGGATACCAAAATTTGCAAAGCCTAAGCCTTCTTTAAAAATATCCGGACTATTTAAAAGAGAAAAAAGGTCGGGGATGCTGAAATGGAACGATAGTCATGCTACGAAGTAAAGAAATTATAGGGACAAACTCTAATATGAATCCCTATTGTGGTTGTAGACTAAATAAATATTCACAAATTTGTCCATGTTGGGCGCCATCCCGGGCACCTCAAAAATTGCTATTATTTTTTGTTCATTTGTAATCCGCGTTTTCAATGTATTACGAATGTTGACAATCATCTGATTCATTAAATACATTTTAAATATTTTCTTATTTCTATGAACGAAATACGATCATCCATAAAATTGTGAAAAAGGACTAATTACTTTTACACTTTAAATAAATGTTTTATTTGCTAACATTTGACCTCCAGCATATCATCCATTCCCAGGCGCCGCCATTGTTGTATTTCGAAGCAGTGGTGTGTGTGTGTGTTTGTATGCCCAGTATTCTCTTTCCATAAGCGTTATTTTACACCTCTTTGGGTTGGAATTCGGATCCACCCACTAAAACTTACGTTCATCTTTTTCCCATAAAATATTGTGGCTGGCCATTGCAGTTCAAAGGAAATGCTGGTGGTGGTGGTGGGGCTATGTCCAAAGGCAGCCTTTTGTACAGATAAGACAATCGAATGAAACTGCAACTGTGTGACTTCTGGCAAATGCAACGATATCATTTCTTTCTGTTGTATACACACACACACTAATATGTACGAATGTTAATATTTTTATTTATCATTGGACATGTAGTTGCCATACTCTTTGAAAAGGTGGAATGATTGGTTTAAAGAAGAATTATGCTATTAAACTTATTTTTTGGGTAACCTGATTATCTTGGAAGCTTAGACTAACTTGTTGCTAATTGAAAGTTAAGAGACCTTCTCTATTAAGGTATGACCCTGACGGCAAAAAATCTCTTTGCCTTATAGCCTATACATCTGTTTTTGGACTACAAGAATCATGTCTATGTTTAATTTTATAATTTTTGATCATCGAGCCATCAGATAAGCGATTTCAAGTTCATTATGCAACAAATGTGCAATATTAGCCCAAATAGAATGAAATTCGGCACATTAGACCAAGTGTTGACATGAGACATATGTGTGAAAGTTGGTGAAATTCGATAGCCCCAACTTATTTATATTTCACCCGATTTTATTTTTTCTCAAACTTAGCATGCAATCTATAGTAATGATACTTGGTATAAAGAGTCACATATAACATAAAAATTCCTCTATTAAATTAAGTGGAAATCCAATCCATGGCTTCCATATGTTAGTTCGTTCCGATTTCAGGTTAATACTAATCTATAGCTGTAATACTTAACATATTACGATCATAGGTTCTTCACAAACATTTCCCAAATAAAGGTCGATTGTTGCGGGTAACTCCACAAACTATATAGTCGTGGTATGTATCATATAGTCGGCCTTGCCCCACTTTTTTCCTTTCTTTACCGGTTGTATTTAATATGCCTGTGATCTTTCTTCTTATGTTTTGAGATGAATTTAGAATTAATGAGAAATTATGGAAATTAATTAAAGGTAATTTAACTCTTCCCTAATTCAGTAACGTATTATTGCATAGCAAGCTTATGAGCTAATATCGGAATTATTTTCATATTTCTATATACAAAAATTGTCCCCATCAATTAGTTCATTATTACATACCACATCATCAGGTTATGAACTACACACAACAAATTAATAGTTCTTCATAGCGAGGTAAAATGATATTTATATTTATGTATATAAAAAAAGATCAGCCACCAATAGTAATAATAATAATAATAATAATAATAATAATAATAATAATAATAATAATAATAATAATAATAATAATATAATAATAATAATAGTAATAATAATAATAATAATAATAATAATAATAATAATAATAATAATAATAATAATAATAATAATAATAATAATAATAATAATAATAATAATAATAATAATAATAATAATAATAATAATGACGTGAACCTGCATAGGCAATATTACCCATATTACAGGCTGTATTACCCATTACGAAGTGCAAATACGAAATTTGAAACAATTCCGGGGAATGATGTCTCTAAAATCAGCACAATACGAATATAGGGGGTATCGATATTTGGGGACTATACAAAGATTTGGACCTTCATAGTACCCATTAAAAACTTTAAATACGAAATTAGAAAAAATTCCGGTGAATAATGCCGTTGAAATTAGAAAAATGCACAATATAGGGAGGAACGAAGACTTGGACTTGCATAGGCAATTTTCTGTCATAGACTGAAGTATCCATTTGAAACTTTAAATACGAATTTTGAAACTTTTCCGGTTAATAATAATAATTAATTTAAAATCATCAAAATACATGGGGGCTATATCAAGACGAGGACCTGCAAAGACAAATTTTTGTCATAGGTTGTAGTATCTATTAGAAACTTCGAGTAAGAAATTTGAAACAGTTATGTAATATATAATTACTAAACTACTATACTATAATTATGAAATTTGAAACAATTGCGGTGAACAATGACGCTAAAATCATAAAACTACCGATTATAAGGAGGTACAGTTATATCTGGGATATATCTAAAGGAGAACCTATATAGCCCATTTTCAATACCAAAAGTTCTGCAGGCGAAATATACATTTGAGTAGGATATTATGATGCTACTTCAATTCGTTCGGAAGCTAGAGTGATTTCTACAGACGGACGGTCATCGTTAAATCGACATAGAATTTTATGCTGATCAATAATATATACTTTGTTTGTTTGGAGGTATTACAAACGGGATTACGCACTTAATAAACCTTCCACATTTCTTACATATTTCATTTAAAGTAGAGGAAGAATTCTAATTAATCCAAAACTATCACGTCGCAATATTTTTATCAAACTTAGACAGAGGCTTAGGTTGTACATCTGTCGGCAAAACCAACTGAAACTGTTTACCTTATATAAATACATATAGATCGTAACCAAAAAATGTTTCCGCAAAGAAAACCTATATTTTTAAAACAATGTTGGAATTAATTTCAAAATTACGGCTGATATTTGAGATTGTCTCGAATAAACCAATAAAATCGTACACATTTAAATATTTTTTCTCGAATATTTTAAAAAGGTAAAAATAACAGTTTTAACCAAAAGTATCTTAGGGAAGGTCGGATAGCTTTTCCACATGCAGTACGATTTTGAAGAAATTCCAAAATTGTTATCGCTGATTCGATATTTCGGATTACTTCTTCTTCTATGGAACTTACGTTCATCACTTGGGTTCTTTCTTACAGGGAGTTGTTTTGAATAACGCCTGTTCTCCCCATTCAAAAAAGAAAAACAAATGAGCGAAGTGATAAGTATTAATGGATATTTCCGACATCAGGCACTTTCGTACCTTAATCCTTCGTAAACGTTGTAATTTTTATTCACTTTTTAACAGTACATATATGATAAAGCTTTACTATTTAAATATAACAAAATTCCTCCGTAAATATTATGCTTATAATTTAAAAATTCTTCCATTATAAAATTTTGTGTATTCAAGTTAAACCATTGCTTTGCAGTGATTTTGAATTCTCCTTTCTCACTTACCATAAAACAGCTTTCATATTTACATTCGAATAAATCCACAAAACAACATTCTTTCATTTCAACACTGTCTATGTTGTTTTCAAAATCAAACCATCTGGCAGCTTTTTTGGCGAGATAAAGGAACACGATGCACATTTCAAAACAACAACCCACAACTCATCCAATCTCACAGTCTGTCGGGGCCATAGTTACAGCTGTGCTCCTTCTCGATCCAGGCCCTTCCGCTGCGTTGACAGCCTACCATGCAGGGTGTCTTATATGTGAATTATTTTTATCTTAATTTTTAATTTTCTTAACTTTGTTTTGGTTTTAATTCGTTTAATAAACGATAAGACACTGACATTTCGAGATGTTCGATTGGAGATTTTTGTTGTTCCATAGCTGCGGGATGGACGTCAGAGTTGTTATGTATGCATGTTGCAGTTGTATACAACCCAAAAAAAATGTAACACGTCTTTGGTGCACCACCTCAAAAACACTCACACACACATACGTACGCACTCACACACTTGCTGTGTTTTGCAAAACTACGTAATCCGGTCATAAATCGAGTGTTACGCCTAAACGATGATTCTTATTTTCAAGATTAATTTAAGCAAACGGGCATGCAATGCATGCCTCCGACCCGCCGACTACAACTGGTGAATGGGGGCTGATCGAACGCACATTAGTACACATATTGGCACTCGCTCAACCGACGAACATACACACACGCATACATAGATACAGATGCAATCGAGTTATTTGGCTGCGGTGTTTGGCGGAACAAAGCTTGTCGGTTGGTTGGTCGATGGAACAATAAATGCGTCTGCGTTTGCACGTTGCAGGAGCTTTTGCGCGCACTCTGGTCGCGTTGAGTTATTATTTTGCACTGTTTTAACAGTGCTCGCAATCACTTTTCTTGGCCTTAAGTCTGGACTTTTATGGAGCACTCTTTTTCATTTTCTTCGCCAGGTTGTTCTATCTGTTGTAGTTGTTGTTGTGTGTGAGTATTTTCAGTTTTGTTGTCTTGTGTTTTCCGCGCTCAGCGAGAAACGTAAAATGAATGTATCGCACCGTACATGATATCTGTGTATCATGCCACATGACAGGCCAGCTTGAACGACTCCAGGCTCCAGGCCAGTTGCAGCATGTGGCAAAACATGATTGTTTGTTCATTTGTGGTGGCTTGGGTTCTACGCCAACTTGACTACTCGCATCCATTTTCTTATTCTTTTAAATGCTCGCCAAGGTGTAAGCGGCAGAATCGGCTTAAAACACTGCCATCGTCCATGCTTTCGTTCTGATGGGAGGACAGTAGAACCTGCATGTAATGAGAGCAACTCGATTTTAATAGTAGACCTATGGTTTTTGGTAGAAAACATTAATAGTTGAAGAAAGCGTTTTAGGCATCACCTGGGTTGGGAACAACATTTATATACAGCTCCCATACACCAACGATCGAATTCATCGTCCGTCGGTCTTTTCGTCTGTAGAAATCACTCGAGCTTTCGAATGAAATGTATGTTCATAAAATTTTACTTAACTGTGCTTTTTCTGAAAAACTTTTGGTATTGAAAATGAGCTACATAGATCCACGTTTTGGTATATCCCCCGATAGATTTAAGGATGGCAGTTTTAATCACAATTTTAACCCAAATTTGCTGTAAATTGGCAGCATGTGTTCCCATTATGTATGAAATATTTTTGCATAGAACTGTCAATGTAGGTCTATGTTTTGATATAGTCCCCATATAACTGTACCTCCAAATATTTGGTATATTGATGATTTGTGTCACACTTTCATCGGAAGTGTTTCATATATCGTATTTTAAGTTCGTATTGGGTGCTACAGCCTGTGATCGATAATTGCAAATGTAGGTCCAGGTCTTGGTATTACCTCCAGATATTAGGTATTTTGATAATTTTAGCGACATTATTCACCGGAATTGTATCAAATTTCGTGTTTGAAGTTCCTAATGAATACTACAGCCAAAGATTAAAAATTACATATACAGCGCCAGGTCTTCGGATAGTCACTCCCTATACCTCTCTATATTCGGTATTATGATTTTCCTATACCTCAGTATATTCAGGTTTCGTATTTGAATATCGTAATGGCCTATTTTTTTGAATTTACAGGTCCTTCGAGGCTATTTAAAGTTCAATAAATTGTACCAAGTTTTACCAAATCGATTCAGATATCTATAGCTCCCACATATAAGTTTCATCCGATTTTAAATTAAACCCTACTTTGAGTCGAAAGATAATCAAAATTCAACCTAATTGGACAAAGCATGGACGAACACTGATGGCACAAAAATTAACTTAAAATACAGGGAAAACATATTTGTCTAATTTAGGGTATACCGTTTCAGATATTGTTTCCTCCTATAAAAGAGGAAAATGTTTGCATGTTTGTTTGTTTGTAATTTATGGACTCAAAACTACTGAAAATTTTCAAACATACTCAAGAATAAAATAGCCTAAAAAATTGAAATTCCACTTGGAACTGGTGATATAGAATCAGAATCGGAGGTACCTCCCAATCCCGATTCCAATCAAATTCGAGCAGAGAGACGAAATCTGGTTCCAAAAAAAATTGCCAAATTATATTGGCATCAGACGATTTCATGTATGTTATGCACCAAACACGATATATATGACCGCTTCCAATGAAATTCAATTACAATAGATATGCCACTCAACTTCAAAATATTACAGTTTTCTGCACGCTTAACATTCGCTATGAAATTAATAATCCCAATTAGGCATGTTCCTGCTTTGTGAACTGTTCCTGGCATGTTTACGCGTTGGAGACCGAGCTATTTGTTTGTTTACGCATATAAACATTACAATAATTACGTTTTGTCAATTTTTGAATATTTTTTAAACCAACAATTATTCGTATATAAAATTTTGTATGCATATACAATCAAAGGGGGAAGCGAAGTGCACCGGGTTCAGCTAGTACTAACTAGAAATATATGCTAAGTGCTGAAAGTAATCAGCCCAAGTTTTACATTTTTCTGATGGTTTTTAATTCGAGTTTATTTTCATTCACATGTTTTCTATCTTTGCGACCCTCCACTGTACTTAAATTTGTATTGGATGCAATAAAAAATTACGTTTTTCTCATACATCGACATATAATACATACGTAAATACCTGCACAAGTACATACATACTCACATGCATTTTCATGAACATCAAGAATGGATGGGCGAATGGACCGACCGGCCGACGGGCATACGGACTGACAGACAAACAAGTAGACTTCTGAAATGGGAAAAAAGAAAAACTGGAAATAAATAAGATAAACAACTATTACAAGCTTCGCTCCACGAGTCCAGAGAAAGAGAGTGCAAGTGGCATTTCGCCCGTCCATCCGTCTGTTTTTCTGTCCAGTCGTCTCCAAGTTCTATTACCCAAGCGCACTGTTCTTGTTTTAATTGAAAATGCTGTATCTCTATAAAAGAATAAACAAGTGAACCAAGTTTTGTGTAGTTGTGTGTTTGCTATTTTCCCTCTCTGTAACTTCGAAGAAAATCGCCGCATAAATTTTCAAGCATAGATTAATTTTTTGATATGTTTCAAATAATATTAACAACGCCCTACCATTCAAAAATGACTTTCAAAAAATATCAAATTTTCTGAGGATATATTTATAATGAATGTCGGGGTACAATCTATGCACCTACTACTACTACGAATTTTTGAAATAAAATAATTTGTAAATAGGTGCATATTGTTTTTCCAACTTCATTGGCCACAAATAAGTTGAAAAAGGCTAGTGTTGAAGAAAAACATATGATTTGTATTTAAACAAACTACAAACTGTGCCACTTTGCGAACATAAAGGGTGGTATGAAATCTTACATTCATAATATCAACAACTCATCATATTTTGTTATTTATTATACCCTCCTCCTTGGAAAGGAGGGTATATTAACTTTGTCATTCCGTTTGTAAGACCCCATAAAACATACATATATATTCATAATCAGCATAAAATTCTAAGTCGATTTTACAATGTCCGTCTGTCTGTTTGTTTAAACCACCATACAGATATATATATAGCCGCCATATAACGGTTCGCCAGATTTTCCACGGATTTGTGTAAAAATTGGTATCTGTAGGTCATAATGGGCTCTAGCTCCGGTGGCGGAACATTGTATGCATAGGTCCACGTTTTCGTATAACCCCCATACACCGGTACCGCCGATATTCGGTAGTTTGACGATTTTTGCAACATTTTTTTACAGATTTGTCTAATAATTGGTATTTGTAGGTCATAATAGGTTCTAGCTTATGTGGCGAAACATTCCACGTATAGGTCCACGTTTTGATATAGCTCCCATATAACGTCACATCCCTAAACTCGGTATTTTGATGATTTCTGCCACATTTTTCACGAATTTGTCTAAAAATTGGTAGGCGAAACATTGTATGTATAGGTCCACATTTTGGTAAATGTATAGGTTATAGGTCCATTATATGTATAGGTCCACGTTTTGGTATAGCCCCCATATAACAGTACCTCCCGATATTCGGTATTTTGATGATTTTAGCAACATTTTCCCAAGAATTTGTTTAAAAATTTGTATTTTTAGGTCATTATGGGTTCTAGCCCGGTGGCAGAACATTGAATGTTTAGTTCCACGTTTTCCTATAGCGCACATCTAACGATACCCACCGATATTCGATATTTTGATAATTCTAGTCCTATTTACGCACATAATTGTTTCTAATTTGGTAGTTTAGAAGATTCGATGGATGACAATCCTTGAAGTATAAAATTGTCTATAGAGGTTCCCGTTTTAGTATGGCCCCATATAACGGCCTCACTTACGTTATGTTTTTTTTTTTTTTTTTTTTTTTTTTTTGATAAGTTTAACTGCATTATGCAAAAGGTCTAGCAGGTGTATTAAGTTTAAAGTGAAACACTCAAATGTTTCCTTTACTCTAAGGTGAATTGTATTAAAAGTTCGTAAGTATTTTTTACTTGTTACTTTTTATGTCGATTAAATCATGTTCATCTGTCTGTCTGTCCGGCTCAGGAAACAAATTTATCTTCCGAACGGAACGTTGTAGGTGGTTAAATTTTCACACATGTATATTTAGGGTCCGTAGAATTTTTGGCAGATATTTTTCTTTGTAGATCCACGTTCTCACATAGCCCAATATAAGGGCACCCCCAATATGTGAGGCCAGAACAAGTAAAATGTAATTAAGTTATGTCTTTGCGAAATAAACAATTATTTGATAGTTTTTTTTCCAGAAGATTAGATACATCTTACAGACTTCATACCTAATTGCTGTTGAAAATGTGCATTAAATCATCAAGATACCAAATTTCGGGAGATTACATTATGTGGGTGGTGTACCAAACCGTTCACCTGCATATACCATATTTTGGAGAAGAACTAGCCACTCACTCAGATTTCGTGTACTAAATTTCAGTTATTTATAGTTCTTTATATATATCTAACCCTCTAGCCAAAAATGGTAAGTATGGATCAGTGTTATGGTGTTTGCCATATACTATTACCATCCCGTTTTCCTTATTTATTTCTTCCACGTTTATTTACAACATCTATCTTCTACCTCTACCTGTAATACGACAGTTACTGATCGATAAACTACTTGACCATTGTAAAATTAAGAGTATTAAGTCATTTCAAATAAGCATATCCATCTCAGCATTTTCTGTAATTTACTCTTGGCAAATTTTAATGCAATATTTTCCACCAATGATTGGACGGGATTTATACAGTTAGGTAATGAGAAATTATCAAACGAACCCTCAAGTTTAGGTTTTTGCAATCGATTTGGTCTTTTCAAGTTTTTTGAGTTCTGCAATCAAGAACCATGTGGGCTTTTATTCTTAGAATTAAAGCTGTGCAAAATATTGAAAGGCTATTTAACCATAAATATCGTATTTAATGGAACCAGGGAAAATCGAACCTCATTGGTTCTTCTTGGACTTTTTCATAGCAAATGCCAATCGTTCAAGTAACTGCACTCTTTTGAAGTTGAGTGACAATTTTGTTGAAATTAGAGAATTCGGCGTAGTAACATACTTCCCCGTTATAATCGTATCCTCAATTAAATTGTTGTGTAGTTTTTGAATGTTAGCCTAATACCATTGCAAGGTATTAGGAGTTGTGGGCAAAGCTTCTTAATAAAATCATATCCCAATCTGAAACGATTTCAATACAATTTGACAAAATTTAATTTTACACCAAATTCCGTCACACCTTCTTTATTTTATTGAAATTGGAGGTCATACCGTATTTGGTGCATCAAATATGTGAAATCGGCCGAGAATATATATGGGAGCTATATCAAAACCGTAATCGATTTCTATTTAATTTGACAAATTTATTATTGTAACCGAATTCCGACACACATTCTGAATTTCATTGGAATCGGACATACATAGCATGCATGAGATCGGCCGAAAAATATATATCGGAGATATACCCAAACCTCAACCGGTACCAAATCTCGCCTCTTTGTCCGAATTTCATTGGAATCGGATATACATATTGCGTTGGGTGCATCAAATATGTGAAATCGGCCCAAAATATATTTCTGAACCGATTTCAATATAATTTGGCTAATTTATTTTCTGATCACTCATTCCGAATAACATTGGAATCAGACATACATATCGCGTTGAGTGCATCAAATATGTGAAATCGGTCGAAAATATGCATGGGAGCTATATCCAAATCTCAACCGATTTCAATATAATTTGACAAATATATTTTCTGATCAAATTTCGTTACTAATTCCAAATTTGGAGACTGTATCTTCAACCAATCAATAGATATGTGCATATAAAATCTAAATTTTTGGGAGGTACCTCCGATTCTGATGCTATATCTCCAGTTCCAAGTGGAATTTCAAAAATTTATATAGCCTATGTTACTTTCAGGCGATGTTGTAGTATACTTGGAAATTTTCAGGAAAACTAGTGCAACGATTTTCTAGTCCATAAATTACAAACAAACACACATACAAACATATTTCTCTTTTACAAATATAGAAAACTAGCTGAACCCGGTGCGCTTCGCTACCCCTTTTGATTTTATATGCATTCAAAATTTTATTTACGAATATATGTTGGATAAAAAAAAAAACAAATTTAAAAATTTAAAAAAATATTGCACTATTCTAATGCGTTAATAAACAAAACCATTAGGAAAGCAGTAACATGACATGCATATACGAAGGGTTTGTCCTTCGGATTTATTTATTTCATAGCAAATATCAAGCGTGCAGGAAACTGCAATCTTTTGAAGTTGAGTGGCATTTCTATTGCAATTAGTAAATTCGAAATAGCAACATACTTCGCCGTAATAAGCGTATTTCAAATCAATTGTTGTGTTGTTTTTTAGTGTTAGCCTAAGGCATTGTGGGTCAATGGTTCTTATTAAAATCATATCCCAATCCGATCCGATTTAAATATAATTTAAAAAAAAAATACTTTTACACCAAACTCCGCCACACCTTTCATATTTCATTGAAATTGGTGCGTCAAATAAGTGAAATCGGCCGAGAATATATATATATATATGGGAGCTATATCCAAATCTTAACTAATTTCCAATTAATTTGTCACATTTATTATTGTAACCAAATTCCGCCACACATTCTGAATTTCATTGGTATCGGTCATATATATCATGTTGGTGCATAACATGTATGAGACCGGCCGAAATATATATGTTAACTATACCCAAACCTCAACTGATTTCAATATAATTTGGCAATTTTTTCTGGTGCCAGATTTTGTCTCTCTCGCTTTGGGTGCATCAAATATGTGAAATCGGCTGAGTATATATACGGGAGCTATAATCAAATCTGAGCGTATTTGAATACAATTTGTCAAATTTATTTTTGTACAAAATTTAGCCTCTCATGCCGAATTTCATTGGAATCGGAAATACTTATCGTGTTTTGTGCATCAAATATGTGAAATAGGCAGAAAATATATATGGGAGCTATATCCAAATCTGAACCGATTTTAATATAATTTGACTAATTTATTTTCTAATCAAAATCCCGTTACATATTCCAAATTTCTTTGGAATCGAACATACATATCGTGTATGGTGCATAAAATACATGAATTCGGTCGAAAATATATATGAGAGCTATATCAAAATCTGAACCAATTTTAATATAATTTGACAAATGTATATTTGTTTTAATTTCCGCTACACATTCCAAATTTCACTTATTCCAAACTTCACTTCACTTATTCTAAACAAATTTCAACTTATTATAAACACATTCCAAATTTCATTGGAATCGAATATTCATATTGTGTTTGAGGCATCAAATGAACGAAATCGGTCGAACATATATATGGAAGCTATATCCAAATCTCATCCGATTTCAATATAATTTTAGCAAATATATTTTCTGATCAAATGTCGTCACTCATTCCAAATTTGGAGACTGTATCTGTAATCGGTTAATAGATATGTGTATATCAAATCTAAATTTTTGGGAGGTACCTCCGATTCTGATGCTATATCTCCAGTTCCAAGTGGAATTTTAAAAATTTATATAGCCTATGTTACTTTCAGGCGACGTTGTAGTATACTTGGAAATTTTCAGGAAAACTTGAGCATCGGTTTTCTAGTCCATAAATTACAAACAAACAAACACACATACAAACATTATCGTCTTTTATAAATATAGAAAATCAATGATTATCAAAATTTTCTTCACAAAAATTTTCCAGATGTAACTAACCGGATGCAAACAGTACTACATGGAGTAATTTTAATTGATTTCTTATCGCAGACACTTTAAAACTCATTGTATGCCTTGCATAAATCGCCTCGTCAAGAGTAAATTTCTGTGGCGCGAGAGAGAAAAGATAGATTGTTTTTGTCATGTAATTTAATATCAGGTTTCATACGATTGAACGGATAAAGAATGGCGGTTTTTTTTTCATTCCAAGGATTTTGTAAAGTAATATCTGTTGTTAACGATTTTGTACTTTCCTTTTTCTGGCTAGGCATTTGTCACTCTAATCGATCGAGATTTAAATAAAACACATGGAAGTCGGTCCTCATCACCGAGCACATTAATCCGTAATTACCTTCAAATATACGTTCGGGAATGTCAAGATAGCAGTCATTGATCATCATAATTAATGTTATGAATAATGGCAGAACATGCGACGCATTCCTAAAAATACCTAATACCTTTATGTGGACTGCCACATACTCATCCGTACCCTGGTTGGCTAGCTGGCTGTCTGTCTGTCTCTCGCTTTGCCAGTCTGTCCGTTGTCCCGCCGTTAATATGTAACGAAAGAAGCGAACAACATGTGCTCGTCCCCGTATGCAGATAAATGCAGCTATCATTGTAACATAATCTAAAGAGTGTAAATGGTTTTCACCATTATGGTTGCAATCATTATGACATGACGGTCGCTTCGTCTTTACATGGGAACACACTGGGTTTTGGAAACATGATGGCCACCAGCCAACCAGAGCTCTAGGAAGCCAGTCGTTGTCTCTGAAACGAAATACAGGCCCAGCACAAAGCCAATGGGATTCTGTTGCCACTGGACCAGAAGACGAATCCTACGAACAAGTGCTTTCGATATATCTAAAGGTGTAAACAGTTTCTGCTATAACTTAACCATTTCATTCGGAACAGGAATAGCCAGCAATCCATACAAACATACGTATGTATGTATGAAAACGTGTCCATTTATACACACTACATTTCATGGTTTGGTTTGGTGTCTTCATGCGGTGCTGTTGAAATGCAACAGCATAAATATTTATTTTTGCCTTGATTCTCCTTCGTGGTGTTTTTCCCAAAAATGTTCCACATATTTCAAATTACACTGCTACTTGTTTTCGGTTGTGTTCCCTTAATTTCTGATATTGTCACAGATCAGATAGTATTTAAATATGACATGTACACCATTGAGAAATGCTGGAAGTTCCAACGTGTGTTTTGCATGTAGTAAATACTAAAAAAGGTCCGTATCTCTTAAATACTTGAAAATCTTTTAAAATTCCCATGGCATTAAAAACCAAGATAATTCGTAAGAGCAACGATGTTGGGTGCAAAAACGAAACATATATAAATATTCGAGAGCAGAGAACCAATTTAATAATAAAACCAAAAAGGAAAGGTCAATAAATCGGAAAGTCGACTATAAGATACTCTACACCAAACATATTTAGCTGTTCTACCCATAATAAATATGAACTAATACAGGGTGAGATGAAAAAACTACAACCAACTTCACACTCAATTCCAGTGACAGCTTATTATATTGTTTACAAGCGTACAAAAGCATTTTGTTGAGAATTTTCCAGAAAAAAAGTTATTCGTGATGGAATTCAAGCGTGATAGTGTGATTTCTTTATATTTGGCTGGAGAACCACAAGTGGCTATCGTTAGAGCACTCCAGCATTTAAATGTGAAAAAAATCTTTTGTGTTTCGTACCATCGCTCGTTACCGTGATACTGGTAGCGTAGCCCGACGTCAAATAAGCGGATGGAAGAAAACAGCAACATCAGCAGAAATGGTTCGAAAAGTAAAGAAGCGACTTGATCGGAAACCGCATCGCAGTGGCCGCAAAATGGCCCGTGAGCTGAAAATATCGCAATACTCCATTCGGCAAATATTGAAAAATGAGTTCGGGGTAAGCTATTGAAATTCAAAAAGTGCAAGAACTTACACCGCAACAGAAAGAAAATAGACTCAAAAGAGCTAAAGAGTTGCTTGGCTTGGCTGAAATTGGTGAACTGCAGAATTTGATTTTTCCGATGAGAATAATACGAACTCCGCACTAACGATATTTGTGGAAATGCATCAAATATAGCTCAGAAATACTTAGAATTTTACTCTGATCAAGGATATATAATTTTGAGTTCTAATATGACTATTTCGATGAATTACAAACGGAATGACAAACTTAATATACCCTCCATACTTTGTATGTGGATTGTACAAAAATAGTGAAATTCAATTTCATACATTATATTTAGGACAAACAATCACACATAAATTCAATTTTCTAAATATTATATATATAATACTTATATAATATTTAAATAAAAATTGGTGTTTGTAGTTCATAATGGGTTCTAGCCCGGTGTAAGAACATTAAATATTCAGTTCCACGTTTTTTTAAAGCACACATATAACAATACCCACCGATATTCTGCATTTTGAAAATCCTGGTCACATTTACCCACATAATTGTTTGAAATATGGTATAATAGAAGATTTGATAGATCAATCCTTGAAGTATAAAATTGCCTATAGATTAAAAGTATAAAATTGCCTATAGAGGTTCCTGTGTTGGTATGACCCCATATAATGGCCTCATTCACTTTATGTTTTTATACCCTACACCACATAGTGGTAAGGGTATTATGTCTTTGTGCATTTGTTTGTAACATGGAGAAGGAAACGAGATAGACCCATAGTTACTTTTGAGAACCTTCATAGAATCACTTTCTGAGTCGATTTATGCATATCAGTCCGTCTGTCCATGTATTCTTGTGAACAAAATGCAGGTCGCATTTATTATCCGATTGAGATGAAATTTTCCAAACAATATTTTTTTGGCCCAAGGACGAACCCTATTGAATTGGTGAGAATCGGATCAAATTTAGATATAGCTCCCATATATATCTTCATCCGTTTTCGGGTTAAATGTGCACCAAATGTCCACTATCAGTCCAAATTACCTGAATTTTGGCACACCTAACCGAGTTCGGCCTAGAAGCAAGTATATCAAATTTGGAGAAAATCGGTTCAGATATAGCTATAGCTCCCATATATATCTTTCATCCGATTTGATTTTTATGTCCCTCACATTCCTACTATGCACTCCACAACCGTGATATTTGGTACCAGGTATTAGATGAAGCACAGAAATAGCTGATTTAAATTTTATCGAAATCGGTTCAGATTTGGATATAGCTCTCATATATATCTTCATCCGATTTCGGGTTAATTGTGCACCAAATGGCCGATATAAGTCCAAATGGACTGAATTTTAGTACATCGGACCAAATTCAGCCTAGAAGAAGGTATATCAAATTTAGTGAAAATCGGTTCAGATATCGATATAGCAACCATATATATGTTTCATCCGATTTACTGTTTTAGTCCCTTACATTCGTAATATTCACTCCACAACCGTGATATTTTGTACCAGGTATTAGATGGAGCACAGGAATAACTGTTTTAAATTTTATCGAAATCGGTTCAGTTTTGGATATAGCTCCCATATATATCTTCATCCGATTTCGGGTGATTGACCACCAAATGGCCGTAATAGCATCAATTTTGGCAAATCCGACCGAAACCAGCTTAGAAGCAAGTACACCAATTTTAGTAAAAATCGGTTCAGATATAGCTATAGCTCCCATATATATCTTTCATCCTATTTCGTGTTAATTGTGCATCAAATGGCCAATATCAGCCCAAATAGCATGAATTTTGGCAAATTCAACCGAAACCAGCCTATGCACGATAGAATTAGATAGATTTTGATTTTGTACCAAATATCTCATAGAGCTCTGAAATGCCCTGTATAAACCTTTTTACGAGAGCTCTACTAAATATGCATAGTGGTGCAGGGTATCATATATATCGGCCCCGCCCGACTTTTAAGCTTTCCTTACTGGTTTTTTGATAAGTTTAAGTGCATTATCCGAACGGTCTTACTGGTATCTGCAGTTTAAAGTGAAACACGCTTGAATTCAGATACTTTTATATAAAAACGATTCCTTTACCCTAAGGTGGAGGGTATTACTGTTTTTAATACACTCTGCCATATGTAACCCCTTAACAATTGAAGTAACCCCATATAAAACTTAAAATATTCGCTCTCTCTCTTTCTCTTTCGCTTTTCATATATTTCAGGTAAATCCATTTGAAAAATTCCATTGTCAAATATCGCTAAAATTTATAAAATACCAAACATCAATTGGTATTTTTATAGGAGATGAAACGTGTACCTCTACAGCTAATTATCCACCAGAGAAGACTATGTCTATTGCGAACTCCAAAAACCAAATTCTGAGATAATTCCATTAAAAATGTGGCTACAATCGACAAAATAACGAATGTTTTAAGTT
The DNA here is from genome assembly GCF_030504385.1 of Musca domestica. Lineage (NCBI taxonomy): Eukaryota > Metazoa > Arthropoda > Insecta > Diptera > Muscidae > Musca > Musca domestica. The sequence goes on along the minus strand of NW_026712230.1, from coordinate 2,628,412 downwards.
ATCATTGTATGAAGGATATCCGAAGATGTGTAACTGTATAAGTAATTTCTTGTCATAGGAATTGTTACCTATCACGAACTCCAAATACCAAATTTGAAACAAAAAAAATCATTTGAAAACTGTGACATAAATTATTAACATTTTTAATATCGTTAAGTAACAATTAACAATTTCAGTGAAAAGTGAAAGGTGCTTGCATAAACAATTTTGTGTCATTAGAAGTAATATCCATTGCAAAAAAAAACAAGTAAAAATGTATCGGTCGGTTTTGCCGACAGATGCATTCCCTCAGCCAATGTTCGATTATTTAAAAGTATTTTGACATCTGTTATGAATTTTCAAACTCTTGACCCTCTATGGAGTGGGTTTTGAAAGAATGGGCCAATGTTGTCCAATTCCTAAATAAATATGATATAAATATTATTATGAATATATAAGAAAATCGAACATTTATATTTAATTTATGGGAAATCTTAAATTCCATATTCATCCCAGGATTCTGGGTGAGAGACATATAAATAAATATAGCAAGTTGTAAAGAATCGCTGAGTTGTTTCGCAATTTATGACAGATAAAAGTATTGAAAATTGTGTCCCCTGTGGGTGAGGTACCAGAAGGGGTTCGCAGATATATAGCATCTTAATAACAGATCTTTTGTTAGCCAAAATGTTTGTATGTGTGAAATTTGAAGAGAGTTGGATTCCTATTTCGCTTTCTTTGAGCGTTTTGTTTTTCAATATCGTGAATCCTATGTAGAGCAGGTACCAAAATAAATGGTCAGATCTCTACCATCTTTATATCAGATCAGGGAATCGGATGTTGATTTCGGTTTTTATGAGCTTCATGGATATTCAAAAGGTTGAGCGTTTGTGAGGGGAAGGTACCAGAAGGAGCGGACTGATATTATCAATTTTCGCTCCAGACCTAGCACTGACGCAAATATTAGGATTTCTGTGCGAAAAAATATATTCTTGAAAACTTCGACCATTTGTGGAGGAGGTATCAGAAGGATTGGACCGATATTGTCCATGTCCGTACTCAATCTAAGTTTGACAAAAATATTACGATGTACCAAGTTTGGACCAAATCGGATACTCCCTTCGAGAGTTATCGTGCGCACCAGCCAGACAGACGGACGGACATCGCTAGATCGGCTCCAAATGTCTAAGGTCTAAAACCGCTATTTCGACTAGGCACGTTTTAACCGTATCAAATGATATATGCCCTCTGTAGCCATATGGCTGAGGGTATAATGAGACATAAACCATTAAAATGCCGGAAATCTGTCGTTATAGTTATATGGGGACTGTACTTAAACTTGGACCGCTATGAGCAGTTATTTTTAAGCATGCTGGGAACATCCTACCAATTTACAGCAAATTCAGTTTAAAATTGTAACTGAAACACCCAAAACACCTTGAATCTGACGGGACAATTATATGTAGGCTATTCCCTTTTTATTACGAGTTTTCCAAAGCATTGTTTAGTTTAGTTCATATTATCCATATCGACCTAAATGCACAATTTGAGAATTCTATTTTTAAATTTATGGAATTTGCGTCCAATTTATCTGATCTGAATCTGATGCCTTGTGCGAAATTGAAGGTTCTACCTGTACAAATGTGTAAAAGTTTAGTCTAAAACCACAGTTTTTAGTACCTTTTAATACGAATACAAAAAATATAATCTTATAGCCCACCTACCCACCAAGAGCTGCACACCAAAATTTGCAATCAATTTTGATATCATTTAAATTTTTATAAAGAATATAAAGTCTAGTTTTAATAATTTCTTAGCACTTATGTTGCCTTGTAAAATACTGTACTTCGTGGCCATTAGCCCCATCCTTGCCATAATTTCATATCGTAATGAAGCAATAGCAATGAATCAGCAAACCACTTACTTCACTTTGTGTTATAATGTTAATGAACACCCAACGAAGATTTCCTTCTAAGATCATCTATGCTGATGCTTTGGTCCAGTTCTGCAAGTCCATTGTGGGCAACAGCACACACAAACACACACGAATGCATGCACATTCCCCACCCAAGTCTTGTAGACAAGCAATATTTCATGTTTTCCGTTGCCGTTGTTCCTCCGCAGTTTTCTGTCTCTTTGCATATTTACACGTAAATCAATAAAACTTAACTATCGAATGCGCAGCTCATTACCTTTGGAGATTGATGCACATCTGTCAAATCTGGTGTCGGTTGACGTTTCGAGCATTGCATCTACTTTGTGTGTGTGTGTGTGTGTGTGTAGGGGTACTATAAATGGAAAAACTGTGTACAACGCCGTTAGAAAATATTCATCTTTTTTTGTTGTTTTCAATTAGCCGGTTTGAAATGAGTCTGATTAATGCTACTACATTTTTGTCAAGTGCCTCGATGGTTTGTTAGATAGTTTGAGAGGTGTTTAAAATAAATACTCTAAAAATAATTAGTCTAACGGCTAATAGTAACGGTTAACACTTAAGCTTGACTTAAACCCATCAATCCAGAATTTCGTAGGCCTTGCAGCAAGAGCGTTGCATCATTTACGCTCATTATTAATGTCTTCACATTATAAAGTTCGCATTTGTGCGGTGCGGTGCGTTGTGGTTGGGATTAGACAGAATTTCAATAACATTTCAGGTTTGTGAAATACGTGCATGTGTGAGTACTGGTTACCAGTTTACCAGCATCCAAATTCAATGGACGTAGACAAAATTTTAAAGAGAATGCTAATTCTATTTCTAGATTTATTGAATCCATACTGAGTAAGTTCTGAGTTCTAAGTAATTCTGCTATACCTCAAGCGATCTAAAGTTAATAGAATTTAAACTTTTAACAAAAGGTTTACGCCTGACAATAGAATGAGCAAATCAGTTACAAAAATATTTACAATTTCTGGCAAAAAAGGAAGTGCATTTCTGCTTTAATATTTTTGGCTGTCAAAAAGTATGGATGTATCATTAAATTTTATTTAAATAAATAAAAATATATGAGTATTTGAACCCCACAAAATATACATATTCACGATCATTCTGATCTGGGGAAATTACTCCCGAACGGAACAATGAATGTGTTTAAGGTCCGTAGAATTGTTGATATTGAAAATAGGACAAATATGATTTGTTATAGCCCCCATATGAAAGTATCAACCGAACGGATTGAAACAGGCCAGAAAGTATCCTTGAAGAGAACTGCACATATAACGGCACCTCTCAATATTCGGTATTAATATGACTTAAGCAATATTCTTCAACGAAAGTTTTCTCTTTACATTTTTCTCTTTGGTTGAAAATTATGTATATGATAGCGGTTTTCCATAAGACTTTACATAACGATACCTCCCGATATTTTGTATTTTGGTTTAGCTACAGTATTCAACGGAATCAAATCGCCACTTACAGAGATATTTTAAAATAGGTCACTTTTCAAATGGTATTACTCATTGCTTGGTAGGATAATTTATTTTATAAATAAGTAATGTTATAAGTAATTTATTTTATAAATGGTAAATGGTTCTTTGTTAGCTAATTGGTAATGCAGAGAATATGTGGTAATGCATTACTAGAAATGTGGAAAGTCTCACATACGCCTACCACATCTTCTGGCATTTGAAATATGGTAATGTTAACGAACTAGCGATAAAACCAAACGTTGTAATTCCAATATTCAACGTCGACATGCAAATCTTTGACCGGTTGATATAGGCGTAAGACGTTGACCTATAATGTTTGCAACCATGCCATGTATTGGGTTTTTAAATAAAAATCAGAAGATCATATATTAAAATCTTAAAACGGACAAAATACATATATTTATGTGATACCCTACACAACTATGCATATTTATCAGAGAACCGAATGAGTTGGAAACCTAAAATTTGGAAGAAAGATTACTATTGCATTTTAATCGTGAAATTTGAAAATACGATTTATATTGCATTGTGGGATTGGGATATGTAGGAAGTTTCAGAAATTCGTATACTAAATATAAAAGGTACTGAATGGTACTGATATTGCTTGATATCTAAAATTTGTCATTTTAGACAATTCTCTTTCAGAGGGTGCAGTACTCATAATAAAGTCTTTGTGCAGAATTTCAGACAATTTCACTAAATCACTGAAGCTAAAATCATTAAAATACCGAATATCGGATGGTATCGTTATGTATGGGTTATCCGACATCGTGGAGCGAAGCCTGCAGACAAAAGACTGTTCTGTGCCACATTTTAGCTTCCTATCTTAATTCGTTTTGACTCTAGCGTGATTACATCAGACGGACGGACGGACATGGTTAAATCGTCTTAGAATTTTAAGCTTATCAAGAATATATTTACTTTGTTAGGTCTATTATTATTTCGATGAGTTATAAAGGTATGACAAATGTAATATACCCTCCATACTGTGTACAAGTTAAAACTAGTAAAAAAGCTGTAAGTTCGGCCGGGACGATCTTTGAATATCCTCCATCATTTGGGACGAATTTGGCAATTAAAAAACTCCGTTAAAAACTCTGTTATAATCTTAAAAATACCGAAATACCAAATTAGGGTCTATACGATTATGTGGACCTTATACCAATACTCAAATGCGAAACTTGAAAAAAATCGGTGAATAATATAGCTAAAATCAAAATACCGAATGGGAGCTATACCAAAACGTGGACCTGTACAGACACTATTTAGGCTGTAGTATCCATTTGAACTTCATATGTCAAATTTGAAACAATTCCGGTGAATAGAATAGAATACAAAGAATTGGGCAATCAATTTTCTTTCTTAGACTGTAGTATCCATTACGAACTTCAAATCCGGTGAATAATGTTGCTAAAATCATCAAAGTACCGAATATCGGGAGGTACCGTTATATGGGAGTTATACGAAGACGTGGACCTTCACAGACGTGGACCTTCAAATACCGAAAGTGAGTAGGTACCATTATATGGGTGCTATACCAAAACGTGGACCTACATGGCCCATTTTCAATGCCAAAATCCTGCAGACGTACATTATGTCTGCAGGATTTTGGGTAAACTTTTATCAACCTTCTTCATTTCGTTCGGAAGCTAGAGTGATTTTCACAGACGGACGGAGGTGTTACAAACAGAATGACAAACTTAATATACCTTCCGTACTATGGTGAAGGGTGTAAAAGCAGCTACGTTCGACCGGACTAAACTCTTTTCAAACTGAACTATATGGATGGGTACCGTTATATGGGTACTATACTAAACGTGGACCTATGTAGACATTTGTCTTTCAGTGGGTAAATTACTCACAATGAACTCCTTGTGTAGGATTCAATTCCATTGAAAATACCGATAATCAGGAGGTGTAGTTATATGGGGGCTATACGAAAACTAATCATTTTATCTGCCACAAGAGATGAAACCCATTACAAACTCTACACTTGGCAAAATCTAAATCATCTACCTTGATTCATTTCAAAGATAGAGGTATTACAACAGACGGAGAGTAAGACGGATATCGTTAAATCGCTGATCATGAATATTTAGGCTTTATAGAGTCTAACATGTATAATTCCAAAAGTTATGAACAGAATGCTAATGTGCTCTCCATAATATGGTCGACTTCTGCTTCCTTCATGTCCCTCTCCATACAAAAGTTTTCGGCTAAACTGACTGTTATCCCACTTCGCCTTATTTATATTTTGTTAAAAACCCAGGTGTTACCAAAATTAACTTTGCGTGTCCTTCAAAAATAAAGAAACTGCAGGGTAACAACATTCCCCACATGTTTTAGAATCTTCTATACACATATTTTATATTTTGAAAGATTTATGAGAACATGGACAAATTTCAACACCAGATTATAGTCCTCCCTCGATGGGAATTAGAAAAATCAGCCATAAACTAAATTGAATTATTTTGACATAAAATACGACCCAAAACAATTAATCATAAATTATGGTTCTGAAACATTGGCGAACTTTTCGCCATGAGACACGCTCACCTTCATCGCACAAACCTTTGACTGCTTTCGTGTCCAGTGTCCCGCGATGTGACGCGTAGTGTTCCTTGTGGCCCCGTGTTAAGTGCCTGGGTGATTCATGAAAAGTGTTGTTGGTAATGGAAATAAATGTGCGATCATCACGTTCCATTTGATCATGATATATGTTCGGAACATTACATTTCTGTGCTCATGTAAGATAATCAAAACATTAATTTTTGCCAACAAAGAAAATACAGTCTTTACACCTCTCATTTTGTTTTGACTCCATTCTATTCGGCCTGTTGTCGTTGTCGCCGTCCGTCATCTCTCGTCCATCTGTGTTGTGCGGCAAGTGGCAGCGTTGCTGAGTGAAGGCCGGCAATTTGGTCATTTCGAAGAGTGGACCAATGTAGACGTATGAATCTGCTTTCTGCAGAAGACTTGTGGTAATGGTGACGACAACTTTGTTGTCGGTGGGTGTGTGTGTGTGTTTTCTTAATCTCTTGACGTCGAATAGTTAAGAGTGCGCGACCTGGCGCTGCTGAAATGGAGATCATGCAACATTTAAGGTACATGTAATTTTCTAAATGTTGCCTGAATTTAGTACCCTTGTTGGATGGATTTGATCGTTGTTTTTTGATTGTTGTTAACTGGGCTCATATGCGAATGGCCTATACACAATGGACTGGTCAGCAACGAAATGCGTAGTTGGGACATGGGGAGCACAGTGTCGTGCGTTAATTCTTATGTTTAACAAAAATGTATGAATATGAAATTCAAGAATTCCATGTTCTTTATTAAATTTTAGAGGCCTTGCTTGTGTCAAATTTTAATTTTATCAGAACATATATTTATTTTATGAGATTTAAGTTTAATTAGATTTAAATATACAATTTTCCCTAACAAAGAAGCTAGAGTGGAAAACAGTCCAGACACTGTGACATGTACCGAACATAAATTTAATATATTGATGATTTGACTGCATTCAGTGATGTAGCAATTCTTCTTAGTAAAAATATTACCAAACAAGCATCGCTCAGGTGCGTTGATGGCCATCAGAGAGCAGCAATTTAATTTTTCATGTGTTAACGTAAGCGGATACAAAGGGGTGGAAAGAGACAACTGCCTACATAGTATGCCTATCATGTTATAATGGCTGCTATCTTCTTAATCGTAATGCCAGTATTGAATTACAACTTTAAAGTATTTTACCAAGTATTTGAGAAATTTAACTTTTCTAAATTAAATGACAGTAATATAAGCCAACATTGAATGAATTAATGGTTAATTATATGCAAAAGGTACAAGAGTTAATTTTAGCAAAGGAAATTAAAAAACACACCTCATTGGAAACGATATCTTTCAAAATTCCGCAAACAAGTTGAATTTTAAGTAAACTAAAATGCATTAGCTTCTAGGGGTCCATGCACCCTCCGATAATGTAAATTTGTACATATAATTTTTATTTTTTTGGTTGAAACTCCCTTTTTATATCGTTTTTTTTTTTCAAATTCCTTGCGAATTTCCTTATTCTCTGGATTGTGAATAGCTCTCGTTTCTTAGATCAAACCCCTAAAACGATTTCGGATTTATAGACCCAAACCACTTTAAAGGATTATATATGGGATGACAATATACAAAGGGTCCCAAATATTTAAAGATATTTTTCACAACATTTGATATAGAGCTTTGAAAATTTATAGAGAGCATTAGATTACTTTAAGAGTCATCTTCAACCGATTTCATGTTTATTGTGCAAATAATGGCTAATATTAGCTTAAATGCAGTGAATTTTGGGACGTACGTTTCGATTTTGTGGAACTTGGCTCCCATATATATTAACTTTGTCATTCCGTTTGTAACTCCTCGAAATACTCATGTCAGATCCAACAAAGTATATATATTCTTGATTAGCTTAAATTCTAAGTCGATTTAGCGATGTCCGTCAGTCAGTCTGTCTGTCTGTCCGTCAGTTTGTCTGTTGTAATCACGTATTGAGGTAGAAATCTAAAGTTTTGCACACATGTTTATTTTTCTAGTAGCCAGGTTAAGTTCGTAAATGGGCCATGTAGGTCCACGTTTTCATATAGCCCCCATATAACAGTACCTTCTGATATTCGGTATTTTGATGATTTTAACGACATTATTCACTAGAATTGTTTCAAGTTTGGAATTTGAAGTTCAAACAGCTTAAGACAGAAATTTGTCTGTGCAGGTCCATATCTTCGTATAGGCCCCATATATCAGTACCTCCTTATATTCAGTATTTTTACGATTTTAGGTACAATACCCACCGAAATTGTTTGAAGTTCGTAATGGATGCTACAGCCTATGACTAAAAATTGTCTATCCTGGTCCAGGTCTTCGCACAGCTCCGATATAACGGTACCTCCCTATATACGATATTTTGATGATTTTAGCTACATTATTCACCGTTTATTTCAAGTTTTCTAATTTGAATATGGTAATGGCTTATGATAAAAATGCCTATGTAGGTCTACGTCCTATAGACCCCAATATAACGGCTATATTCGGTATTTTTAAAATTTTAAGAGAACCTTTTATTTATTTATTTATTTTTTTTTTTTTTAAATTTCCAAATTCGTTCCAAATGATGGAGGGTATTCAAAGTTCGGTCCGGGCGAACTTGCTGCTGTTTAACTTGTTTTAATATAATCCTTCTCAAATTAATGTCATATATTTTATAGCAATGTTATTTGGTAAAAAGGATTAAAATGTCCCCGTCAAATTTACAGAAAATCGATTCAGAATTGGATATGCCTCCCATATATTAGTTTCCTCTGAAACCAAATTATAACTGATGTAATGCCAAATGTTGATAGGTGGTATGGTCTACTTCAAATAAATTCTTATGCTACGGGAGATCTACTAAATATACATAGTGGTGTAGGGTATCATATAGCCGGCCCCGCCCGACTTTTGACTTTTCCTTACTGGTTAAATCGAAGGACTCCAACCTTCGAAATATCTTTGTTTTACATTTGTTATTGTTTGCAGGTACGAGTTTAGAAAAAAATGGATCGCTACATGAATGAATAATGCATTCTCTTTGTGAAATTGTTTTACCAAAATAGTGAAAGTTTTGCGGCTACAGTTCGCAAATTGCGATTAATTCGGAGTCATAATAATGCTCCAAAAGAGTCAACTGTAAAGAAATTAATAAATACATTTGCCGAAACTGGGTCTTTTAGTAATGTAAGGACAACAATGCGCACTTGACCAGTTCGATCGACCTAAAAGTATCGCAGCTGTTCGTGATGATGTCGCTCATACTTCATCCACATCAATTCAACAACGAGGTCAGCAAATTGATGTCTCCAAATCAACTATGCAGCGAATTTTGACAAAAGATTTGCATGTTCATTCATAAAAAGTTCATTCGACTCAAGAACTGAAGACAGCTGACCATGGACAGCGAAGAGAGTTCTTTAATTAGGTATTAGAGTGACAACATGTAAATGCAGATTTTGCCGATAAAATTATTTTCAGTGGCGAGGTCCATCTTAATCTTGATGGCTTCTTCAAAAGGCAGAATTGTTGCATTTGGAGACATTGGACCTTTTTTGTTGAAAAAAGTAGGTCAAGTGCAAAGAATCAACGGTGTTCGTTATCGTGAAATTATAACCATTTTTTCTTGCCAAGAATTGAAGAACTGAATGTGGGGGGCATGCAGTTTCAACAAGACGACGCCACATGTCTTACGGCCAGAGAAGAGAATTTAATTGCTGCATCGGTCATTTTCCGATCGTGTTATTTCGCGCTTTTGGATACCAGAAGTGACTGCCTAGATGGAGCTTGAAGTCTTAAGGTAAGGTCACATTGGGCAAATATTTGACGAAAAATGTGAAATATTTCTTTGTCACAATCTGACCACCAAATATTATTTGACGGTAAATACAAAAACAGCTGATTTTGGGAAAACAAAATTATTTGCTGGAAAACAAAAATTTGACCAATGTGTCCATAATGTGAACATATATGATCAATTATTTTCCTATTTTTTGGTGAAACATTTATTTGACGGTGTAAATGTTTTGTAAGGTCAAACAAGGGAAAATATCAGTTTAAAACATTGGGCAGCATTTTGCTTTAAGAACAGTAGCATTTGTAGCATGATGTTTAATGAATAGAAAAACAAACGAATACAATAAGTGGCTTTGTTTATTTGATACTAGCTGGCCCGGTCCGCGTTGCCGGCCCGTAGTTTTAGTCTTTAATGCAAATTTTGCATAGCATAATATTTCACAATTCTAGCTCATAAAGGTGAACAAATTTTAATATAAATATTGATTCGACTAAATGGAAATAAATAACTATGGAAGGAGGGCAAAATAATTTCTGAATAGTCAAAGTTAATTACGCTTTTACGCCCATTACCATAGCACCTCAAATTGCGCATTAGAGTCCCCAAAAAGTCTATGTTCTTGTTCATAGTAAAATTCAATGACGATTAAACAATACCCGCGTTGTTGTCCGCCAATCGGTAAACATCACTATAGATCGGCGGGCCTGGGGACTGTACCAAAATATTTACGTATGTTGACATTTTTCTGTAAGTTGGTTCTCTACTCACAAAGTAGCCTAAATACAGCAAATAATGGCCAAATCAGTTGAAAATACGTGGCCAAGACCACGGTCACAGCTGAGATCAGGGATACATTTATATAAGGGTTATACCAAAACGTGGCCTAACCAATATTCTCTTGGGGGTTACAAATTCAATAGAAAACAAAATTTTCTTTTCTGACCACCAATTAGATGTGAAAGTGGACTTGGGGATACTACAATGTGGGGACTTTACTTAAATAAATTCCTATGTGGCAATTATCTGTATGATGGTTCTCTACCCCAGGGTAGCATAAATACAATTTTTAGCCAAATCAATTAATGAATGTGGTCAAGACCAAAATGGGCCCTACTCTGAAAATTTCAAATTTTATGCGAAAAGGTTCTCTACCTCCTTAGAAACAAAGATGCCAAATAATGGACAAAATATTAAAAAAATGACCAAGACACCAAAAGTAGCTTAAATTTTACGATGGTTATATAAATATGAAATCGGGTTGTACCGTTATCCGTCAGTTATGATCGATATCATGGCCTGAAAAAGCGATTTAAGAAGGATAGAAATTCTTTTCTTACTAAGAGTCCCATTCGCTCTACTATTTTCCACCCTTTATATTTGGTATTTTTCTGATTGTACATTGGACGGATTATTGTGACAGGAAAGAAGTAGTTCCACGCTTTGAAATGAGCCCCATTAGTGAAAATTATTCTTTATTTTGTTCACAAAAAATTTACTGAATTCAATAAGATAATACAAATTGAAAAAAAATTGACAAAAGAAGAATAACACATTGAAAAAATCTTCAACTTGTTCGCTGATTTTTTACAGCAAATGTTTAAAGACCCTTATATAGTTTGTCAATAGAATGTACTTCTATTTTAAAATTCGATTCCATTAAATTATTTCGACATCATCTATTCCGTTTCGCCACCACATAATTCGGTACTACACTTTGTATGGATCATTAAAATCAGTCCAGCGGTTCTTAAGTTATAAGCGTAGTAACTAACACAACTTTCTTTTATATATATAGATTTTTGATTTAACTGAATTTGAATGTTTAGTAAAAATGTTTTTATTTGGTCTGTTCCAGAACTGCGAGAATGTAAGTGTTTTTCTACGATAACCGATTTTTCCTTTATTATATCGAAGAAAATTGCGAAACTAGTAGATTCTTGCAGGTTCTGGAACAGGATATAGGTAGATGCATCAACGCTTGAAACAATGATATGTCAAAAATTTGGAAATGTTTTGACAAAAATAAGTAGATTTTTCTATGTTTTCCTATACGGCGAAAAATCGGAGGTTGCAATTATATATATTTTTCAACAATTTTTACAAATTTAAATAATATTTCATTCATTTTTTTCAATTCCAAAATTGTTTTGACAGTTCATTGTCCCAGCAGCTATGTCGATGTGACTACCTGTATTCTTCTACCATGATCGCTACCTATAATTTGACATACTTGTTTGACATTTTCCACCACAACAATTTATATAATTTGACATTATGGGCTTTTAGTTCAATATAGGTCGAATTTTTGGTGTAGCCATCATATAATGGTACCTCCAGATATTTAAAGATCCGAGACGGCAAGTTCCGATAGGCAAAGTGGATACAACATTCGAATGAAAATCTCCAGCTTTTCCACTTTTTGGTTTAGTCTCAAAATGGGCAGTGTAATTCCACTTTCGACAATTTGTATTCACTAGCCTCATTTTCCTACCGATTTAAACCTAATATACTTTTTTTATACCTTGGAGAGTATGATTAATCGTTAACAAACTTATTTGTAGTCTTTTAAAAAAAATCAAAGTCAAATCGGCAAAAATATTTAAAATTTAAAGATTTTATCAAATTTTGGTTGGATACTGCTTCTGCTACCTCATCCACAAAAGTTCAAAATTACCAAAGAGCCGAACTTTGAATACCCTTTTGGAACGAGGTACCGTTATATCGGGCTATATGCAGACGGGGACCTGTTGAAACAATTTTCTGTCACAGGCTGTAGAATCCATTATGAACTTCAAATACGACATCTCAAACTATTTCGGTGAGTATAGTACCTAAAATCGTCAAAATACCGAATGTATCGAGGTTCTGATATATGGGCCCTACAGGAAGACCTGGACCTGCACAGACAATTTTCGACCATAGGCTGTAGTATAGATTAAGAACTTCAAATACCCAATTTGAAACAATTCCGGTGAATAATGGCGTTAAAATCATCATAATATCGAATATAAGTAGGTACCGTGATATGGGGGCTTTACGAAGACGTGGACTTGCACAGACAAGTTTTTTTTTAGGCTGTAGTATCCATTTCGAACTTCAAATACCAAATTTGAAACAATTCCGGTGAATAATGTCGCTAAAATCATTAAAATACCGAATATCGGAAGGTACCGTTATATGGGGGATATATGAAAACGTGAACCTACATGGTCCTTTTACGAACTTAACCTGCCTACTGGCAAAATAAACATGCGTGCAATTCGTTCGAAAAATAGAGTGATCAAGAATATATATACACCTAAGTCTGTTTTTACACGGTCTTTTTGTACACGGTTTTGATATAACACGGTTTGAAAATCGAATATTTTTAATTTATTTACACGATTTTATTCCATTTAGCACGATTTGAAATTTTATGTACTTAAATTTTTTTGTCAAATTTAATTTTTGCGAAGTATGTTCATATCACAAAAAAGTATTTATGAAAGAAAAAGTCTGAAACCATCGATAGTTTGCGAACACTAGCTTAAAGATTTAAGTGAATTCCCCTTTAGCGCGTACAAACAATTTTTACTGGTCAAAGCAAATGTGAATAGCACTATGTGCATACAATAAAATTTACTGTTCAGAGCAATTGAAACGTGTTAATATTTTGTGAACTGTTAATGCAATAAGACGTGTTTGGTAAAGAAAAAAATAAAAATTCTTGTTTTTCACTAATTTTAATAGGTTTTAGAGATTAGGAACAAATCACCCATTTTTGTCTAAGATCAATGTCTGTTTTACACGGTTTTTTTTTACACGGCTTCTTCTGGAACCAATCTACCGTGTAAAAACAGACTTAGGTGTACTTTGTTGAGTCTGACATGAGTATTTCGAAGAGTTACAAACGGAATGACAAAGTTAATATACCCTCCATAGTATGGTAGAGGGTATAAAACGTATAGAAAGATTTAATTCGTTCGATTTCGTTCAAACCTTTGCATGGAGTGCTAAAATGGACAATATCGGTTAACTCTTCCAAGTAACTCCCTCACAAAAAAACAACATTTTAAAGATTTGCAACATTTATAAAATGTAACAACTCTATGTCTGATTTGAAGATGGGATAGCTCAAACCACTCCTTTTGTTATAAAAAATAACAAGTAAAAAAGCAGTAGGTTCGGCCGGGCCGAACTTTGAACACCCTCCACCATTTGGAACGAATTAGGACATTTTCAAAAAATAAAATCCACTAAAAATTCTGTTAAAATCTCGGAAGGTGCCGATATATGGGGGGATAAACGATATTGTGGACCTATATAGACAAATCTATGTCTAGGGATAAAGTACTCACAAATTACTCCTTGTATAGAATTGAAGAAAATTCCGTTTAAAAATTTGGCTAAAATCATCAAAATACCGAATATGGGTGGGTACCGTTATATGGGGGATATAAGATATCGTGGACCTATATAGACAATTCTCTTTTAGGGGGTAAAGTGCCCACAAAGAACTCCTCGTATGGATTTTCAGACTATTCTATTAGAAAATGTAGATAAATTCATCAAAATACAAAATATCGTGAGGTAACGTTATATTTGGTCATATAGCCCAAATATCGTGGACCTATTTAGATAATTCCCAGCCAAGGGATAAAGTACTCACAAAGAACTCCTTGTGTGGATTTTCATACAATTCCATTGAAAAATGTGGCTAAAATCATCAAAATACCGGATATTGGGGGTACTGTTATATGGGGGCTATACGATATCGTGGACCGATATAGCCCATCTTCGAATTTGACCTGTCTGCAGACAAAAGACAGATCAGGGCAAAATTTTAGCTTTCTATCTTAATTTGTTTAGCCTGTAGCGTGATTACAACAGACAGACAGACGGATAGACGGACGGACAGGGCTAAATCGTCTTAGAATTTTACGCTGATCAAGAATATATATACTTTGTTGGTACTAAAATGATTATTTCGATGAGTTACAAACGGGATGACGAACTTAATATACCCTCCATACTATGTATGGAGTGAAGGAAGCTCAAACCTACCACGTCGTAAAATTTATAACAGATTAAAATCATAGACGAAGTGGATAAAATTGGTCGACTAATATGGTATTTAATCCATAAAGGGTCAACATTTTGAATAATCATAACGTAAGTCAAATAATATTTTAACAAACTGACATAGGCTGAGGGTATACATGTCAATGTAGGCCTAATTTTAGTATGGTCCCTGTACTTCAACTATACTCAACTATACCTCCATATATTCGATATTTTGATGATTTGGGTAACACTTGAAGTTGCAAATTGGTACTACTGCTTATGGCAGAAAACTGTCATGTAGGTCAACGTCTTCGTATTCACCATATTTGTATCAAATCTCATCTCGTATTTGAAGTTTTAAATGGATACTACTGCCTATGACTGAAAATTGTATATGCAGGTCTTGGTCTTTGTATAGGCCTCATTTAACAGTATCTCCCTATATTTGGTATTTATACCCTACAACAATATGTGTTGGGGGTATATTAAGTCTGATTTGGCCAAAAAATATGTAACACCTCGAAATATTGGTTCCCGGCATAAGAAATATGGATCTTCCTATCTGTCCGAACTGAGTCGATCTAGATATGTATGTCCGTCCGTCCGTCTGTCCTTGTTAATTTGTAATCACCCAACAGCTCGCAATTATGGCCCGAACCTCACGAAATTGAAAATAAAGGTGGGGTTAGGGTCAAAATAGAAGCCTATTGTTTTTGGAGATGATTGCAAAATATTAAGAGATGAAATGGAGCAAAAACAGAAAATTTTCCTAATTTTGTAGATGCTCTACAGATCGCAATTAATTACCAATCGACAGAATTAACCAGCTAAATCACAAATTGATTAAAGTGTTAATTCTGGCCGTTAAAGTGATACTGATAGCCATAGAAAAATAGGTACAATCTATATGTAAAATAAATTAATGTTAGTTATTTTGTTTATAAGTCACATACCGCTGGACTGATTTTGACAATTCTCACCTATTTGGAATGGCCTCTTGCATTATATACAAGTCGCAATTATTGTTCAATCCTCACGAAATTTCGCATGGGGTAGGATTAGGGTCAAAGCCTATTGTTTCTCAAGACGTTCATTTAGGGGTTCAAATGAACCAAAAACCACGTTACAACTGAAAATCAATCGCCACGTAATTTTTTATGAGAAGAGAGTTAAGAACAGCGAAGAAGTCTGGCATTTTGGATGACCATTGGATTACATTTAGCTACGAAATGGACCACAGCTTTCGCGAAATGGACCACTGCTGTATACACACTTTAAAAACCACATCCTTATATAAACTCTACTTCCTTAACTTGGATTTCATACTAAATTTCTTACCTTACATGTCTCCAAATTTAGTACATATTAGTACTTTTGCACATATTGTTCGATTTTGCATAATCATTCCAAATTTCAGATGCAAAGCTCTATCCCTTCCCTAAATACCAAATTAGGTATCTTCTAATTATTTTCGTTTTCAGATGCCAAGCTCTATCCCTTCCCTAAATACCAAATTTAGTACCTTTTCGTACTTTTTTCGAAATCCACCTCCAAAAGTGACCCTAATACCAAATTTCAGATTTCCAGCACTATCCCATCCTCATATACAAATTTAGCACCATTTGGTACTTTTCGAATTTTTAAGTACACTTTTCCAAAACCATCTTCAAAACTCAACCCTACTCACTAGCACACAATGGATCACAGCTTTCGTGTGAAATTGTTTTGAATATTGGGTAAGGGTAACATCTGAACAGGGCTCTATGACATTATTCGGCAAAGACAAAATCTTCCAAAAAGGATTTGGACAAAAGGGGGCTTCACATGGTCGGCCCAGCACGGCTATAACCTTTGCTTACTTGTTTTATGATATGCATTTTTTACAACGGAATTAAAAAATGCAAATTCCATCCAATTGGATGGGTGGAGGGTATTCAAGGTTCGGCCCTGACTTTCGGGTCTTGCTACTTTTTCACTTGTTTTATTTCAAAAAGGGTCATTCGAAAAAATTAGCCTTATTTTGAAATATATAATGGTAGAGCAAGTTTGAGCAAAACTTATTAATTAGTTTGTGTGCAATGCTTCTCAGTTGCCCACAACATGATATTCAAAATATGGAAAACGCAAAGTTGAATAGGGTAAGTGCGCATTTTTGAAATTTAAATAACTAAAAATGGAATTGACCAAATAATAAAATAATTGCAAAAAAACGTCAACAGTGTTCTCTGCTCTCTTTCTGTAAAAAACAATGAGCTCCGATCATTTATAACGAGAGAATAACGGTTTTCATCAGTGATTGTCTTCCAACGCGTGCGATAGTGCTTGTTTGTAAAGAAAAAAATAGTGGTGGCGTCAACTTAATAATCGATTTAAGTAAATTAAATTTAATACTTTTGGAATCAGAAATATTTTATAATAGTAAAAAACAGTCTAAAGGTCATTTTATAACTTAAAAAACATACATAATCAAGCATATTTCTCTTATATTATTTAATGCCGACATTAGGAACAGAAAAAAAGAGATTTGCCAGTAGTCGGCAAGGGGTGCCGATTACTAGAAAAATATCATTTTTTACCGATTTCACCAAAACTTGAGAATAATATTAAAAAATAATCCAAAAACTACTCAGTTGCTTTTATTTTTGCTTTTTGACCAACTTTTCTAAATTATGTAGGTTTTTTTTAAATCAGCTATTTGACGTTTTAGATAGCTATGACATTTAAAAAAATGTTGGTTATCTAAAAAAAAATATCAATTCACAAACTCCAAATATAAGAAAGGTACTTTTTTATTTAATCTCATTTTTATTTTAATTGAAAATCCATACGTTACTGAAGGTAACCATACTATTCTTGATTTTCTACCTATAGGGTAAGTGTGCCTAAGTTCGACATGTCCCAGTAGTCGGCACTTTTTATTTTTAAGCCCAAATATATGAAACTATTATAACTTTCTTTGTGTACAATTTCGCGAAGAAAAGATGATTTATTCTAATAAAAATTAATTTTTTTTCTGTGAAGGTCCTCAACAATCCATATTCTTAAGAAAAGTACAATAAAGACGTCGAATCAGTTTAACTAAACAATAATATTATATTTTAATGAATTAATTTATTATTATTATTAATTATTCTCACGAAAAATTTGGTTTACCGACTGTTGGAACATGCCATACCGTCAATTGGCAAGTGGTGCCGACTACTGGCAAAAAAGCATTGTTTTAATAAAACTACACATTTATGAAATTTAATAAAAAGTTATTAAACCTTATTTATTATTGCAAAAACTATACAAAATTTCGAATCTGAATAAATTAACTTTGTAATAATTGAAAAGTTCCACTCAGAATGGTGAGCGATTAAAAACGCGAAAATCCTAAATGTGCTGACTACTGGTACACTTACCCTATTTGGTTTAGAATGATAATTAAATAAAACACTATTTAAAAACGAAATTAGTTAATTAAACTGTGAATTAGTAATACAGCATTGTTTTATACTATTTGAAATAGAAAAATATACAAAATAATATTTTTTTTACTGAAACAGCATATGCCGACTACTGGCAAAAACTACTATTTTAGTAAAATTGCAAATTTTGCCAATTTAATAAAAACAAATTCAATTGTTGTTTATTATTTCGAAAAGTAAACAAAATTTGGAATCTGAACAACTTTATTTTTCTGCCATTAAATGATTTCATTCAGAATGTCGAAAGATTGAAATATTGAAAAGCCTAAAAGTGCCGACTACTGGTACACTTACCCTATATACTTTTCACAAATGTAAATATTGTACTAATATTTATTCCACACATTATATTTTACCTAAATGTTTCCGAAATTTTACTTCACATTAAGCGTCTACAATAGACACCATCAGCACTTTAGCCACATGTCCCACCAAATGATACAGTACCATCCAAGCGTAACAGTTTTCTCAATATCAAGCAAAAGTCAAGGAAAGCCAAGGCAAATCTGGACAGCATTTATGAAAATATCCATACATACATACTCGTATGTATGAGTATGAACATATGAGTGTAATGTATGTAGTATATTTTTTATTATGTTAATAATACGCATAAAATGCACATTAACTATTATGACCCCCCATCAAATATCCGTCCATAGACCAAATTCCGTACATATGTATGTCTGCATGTATGTGTGTATGTATGTATTATGTAGATGCTTAGCCACACAAAATGATTATTATTGTTATTGTTATTGCATTTTAAATAAAAAAGGAAGCAAAACGGCCATTCACACATTCAGTCCCCCCACTCTTTCCATGTCATGGTCGTCTTATGACAGACACATGCAACCATTTATAACCCAACCATGTTATGCTCCATGCTCTCGATGCCTAAATGTATGCTGAGATTTTTGTTCGTGTCATAAATACCTAGGATATGTGACTGGAGAAATTTTATTATGGTCATATTGGTTATTTTAATGGTCAACACGTATCAAAGATCCTTCGTGTGTAAATGTGTGACTAAAAGCGGGGAGGTTTGGCGGTGAAAGGTGTTTATATGTTCTGAGTTCGATTTTCGGAACAGGAAACCGATACATTATGATTTATAGTAAATGTTATGACAGTATTATTTACATTTTAATGACCAAAAGGAAGTAGATTTTTGGGGGATGAAGAAGTTACAAAACACTTTTCACATATGCCGACATTAAAATCGAAGTTGTAATCTAAATGACTAAGGTATATAAAATATAATTTTTGATGTGATTCGAAGTACAAGTAAAATTTCTGTACTGGAGACATAAATCAAAATCAGAAGATATAAAAAATCAGGCTACAAAGTTAAAATGATTCCGAATTTAGTATCAATCTGGTGATATTAGAATGTGGTTTTGGGTAGGATCTGTCTTAAATGGGGTGTGCCGTCAGCCAGAGGTGGGGAACACATAAATTGGGTCAGGTGAGGAACATATCAAGTTGTTGGGCTATTCGCAATTCTAAAGATACTGGAAGGAACTTAGATACTGTACCTTGGAGAAAAAGTAGAGTCCCAGTCAAGATTTGTTTTGTGAATATGAAAAAAAAATTTAAAAGTGCAAAAAGCAGGGATTTGAAGGCGAGTCACTTCTTTATCTGATTATACTAGGAATTGTCCGCTACTTCATATGCGGAAAAGGAATTTATGTTAAGTGAATATAAAAGGATATAAATTTGAGCGACTAATTTCAATACACATCGAAAATTGTTACTTTATGGTTTATTATTTCAATCACGTTGTGCACTTTCAGAAATTTTAATCCATTCATACGGTACGATTCGTAATAACAGGGTGAGATAAAAACTGCAAACAAGTCAACGCCATACTTTTGACATTTTTTTTAAATTTTATTGAATAAAAGCAAAAAATGTCGGAAATAACATCAAATTTTAAAAAAAGTTTAGATTTGTTCGAATTAGTCACCTTTGGCACGAATTATGACCTTCAAACGGCCAATGAACCGGCGAGACGCTCGCTTGAGGTGATCGACACTTTGGTATTTTTTATTTGCTCTCCAAACTATTCCAGACACAATATTCCAACGGATTGGTATCCGGAGATTTTGGTGCCATAGTGCTCTAGAAATAAAATGAGGAACCTCATTTTGTAATCATTCTTGGGTGGCGTCTGCTAAGTGCGGTGGTGCAGAGTCCTGTTGTCCAAGGTCCAAGGTCTGCGGCCAAAATGTTTGCGTGCCCAAGGAATATTTTCGCGACACTATTCGGCATTTAATCTGATGCAACGGTCGATTAATGCGAGCGGTGAGCGACCACCGGCTATTATAGCGGCACACACCATCACAATGGCCGGCGCTTGAGTTCTGTTGGCCAACCGAAGGTGCACATTTTCAGCTGACCTCTTTGACAAGTAAACTCGATAATTTTGTTTGTTTACAAACTGCTGGACAACGAATTTTTTCTCATCGGAAAAAACCAAATTCGGCAGTTCACCACTTTCGGCCAAGCGAAGCAACTTTTTAGCTCTTTTAATATTTCTTTCTGTTGCGGAATTTCAATGGCTTTTCCCCCGAGCTCATTTTTCAATATTTCCCGAATAGGATATTGCGATATGCTTAGCTCACGAGCAATTTTTCACCCACTGCGACGCGGGCGCTTCTTTACTTTTCGAACCATTTCTGCTGATGTAGCTGTTTTTTTTTTCGTCCACTTCCTAGACGTCGGAATACGCTACCGTATCACGGTAACGAGCGATGGTACGAGACACAAAAGATTTATCCACATTTAAATGCTGGATTGCTCTAACGATAGCCACTTGTGGTTTTCAAGCCAAATATAAAGAAATATTACTGTCACGCTTGAATTCCTACTCGAATAACCTTTTTTTGAAAATTCTCAACAAAATGGTTTTGTTGTAAACAAAACATAATGAGCTGTCACTGGAATAATTTTAACAGCTGCCGGACGAGTGGCTTAGAAATGACAGCAGTATGAAGTTGCTTGCAGTTTTTTCATGTCACCCTATAATAGTAACACAATTTCTTTTTTCAAAATTTTTCGTTGATTTAACATGGTAAATTGAGAAGATAAGTTATTTTAAATAAGCGTATCCATATAAGCATTCTCTGTAATTTATTTTGTCAAATTTCACAGCATAGAAAACAGGTTCCCATCTATGATTTGTATATACAAAAGATTTATAAATATACATTTTGACAATGAGATGTTGTCAAATAAATTGTTTAAAAAAAATATAAACACATGATATCATAAATTTACCTTCTTAATTAAAAATTCCCCTATCTGTCGAACTCGACCCTGTTAGCGATGTTAGTTTTTGTGAAGGCCTCGAATAACGGCCTTTTAAGATAAAAACCACAGAATAACCAGGTTAAAAATAGTTGACAAAATCCTTACAATTTCCTGTTATGAATTCAATGCTAATTCAGTGTACCAAATTTAGTAACATTAAGTACTTTTCGTAAACGTAAAGTACGCATTTGAAAATCGACGTACTTATATAAAACCACACACTCAAAGTAGTCCTAGCACAGACATTTATAAATTCAGTTCTGTTCTCACACTCCCTATCGAATTAAGTATTGTTTGTACACTATACACCGTTTCTATATTCGCCACCTTTTCTAAACGCTACACTGTCACAGTCGAGTTCGATTAATGTCTATATCAAATTTAGTGACATTTAATAAATACCTTTCGTACATGTTACAGTAGGAATTTCTAAATTCGATTCCTTATCTAAGCGCATCGCATTTACAGTTATCCTAATACCAAAATTCAAAACGACACTTTTATTTCCAAGCTATATGCTAAATTTAGTACTTTTCTTACACGTGTTGTAAATATTTCCCGAAATACCTCTTTCTATACTAAATATGAACAATCTGCCCACATAGAAATTGTTCCAAACTTTGTACCATTTAGTACTTTTGCTGCACTTTTTGTTCGAATTTCCATAAAACCTTTAGACCATCAATCCTTCACAATATCAAAGACCCTCATTCTCTAAAATAAATACCAAATGTAATATCATTAAGTACTTTCCGCACTCTTTGGAACGTTTTTCAAAATCCAAGGCCATGTATCAAGAAATAAAACACCAAATTCACCACTCACAGACACACAAACACAAAAATCACTCGCACCCTGAATGACACCTAGAATCAGGCAATATCTGCATTTCTGCAGACAGGCCCTTATTCGACCAAAAGTCGAATTAGGTTCCTGCATCAGTGCAAACCTACAATAAAGCCGACGCATCGTAACAACCAAATCAGGTATGACTGCGCTCGATCAATTAAGTTGGATGATTGAATTCATCTTAATGCTTAGATTTCGCCCTAGCCACCAAGAAACTATATATTTGGTAAGCCTTAGACATCATTAGATGTTCTGAGGGTTTACCCCGGAACGCACAGTCTCAGCAAATTGGGGCATTATTGCACCTCCTTGCCGTATGCCCCTTTTCACCACACCTTCGTCACTCTCCACGTGTGAAGCGGCATTGCTGAACCTTGTGGTCGAAACTAAGGCAGCGGAATCCCGTCATGAACCAAAAAGGAGACCCACCTAATAACGGAACTCTCGGCCGTCAACAAAGCATCCACCACATGGTTTTTGCCTTCCAAAATGACATTAACTGACTTGCGGGTGTCTTTCCAGGCACCATTCACTATACGGACACTCTTCGAAAACGCTTCTTTAGTCATTTCCCCTTGGAAACCAAGAAAAATAACTCTTCCATAAACACTTCCGGCTTAATAGTCGGATCAACATGTTGAATAGCAATCATAGACCCCATCTTATCCTGAACACTAACTTCCAAGCCTACTTCTGAGAATTTTGGATTTTTCCAATCTTCTCCCCCTCTGCAACTGAGGGGGTGCGTATGACAGCCTTAACCTGGTCTACACGTACAGCAAGATCCCACCTCGGAGACCACCTTCAAAATTCTTGGATGCTACTGTGGAGTACTTGGGCTTTACAATAGTAGACCATGTCTAAACAGGCTTGGGAAGAGGCCCTGTGTAGACACCCGAAGCATTATATATGCACCAACGGTCGCGTGGAACAGTACCGCAATATGTAGTGTCCTATGTCCCTCTGCAGGCTCGGTAAAGCCGATCTTGAATTATAAATGGTGTAACAGACATGACTTTCTTATATGCTATGATAGAGTCTAGAGAAAATATTTTGAGGAGTTTTAAATGGAATAACAAAAATTTCAAAATATCAAATTGTTATCACTTGGACTGCAACATTTAGTCAAATCTGTATAAATATAAAAAGCCAATACTGATGTATGCGGTTTTCCAATGTAAGAAAGTCGATCAATGCATGTATGTCCGTCCATGTATTTTGATAAACAAAGTACAAGTCGCATTTTTTGCACGCTCCAGATGAATAATTTGTTTCACTCAAGGATGTATCTAATTGAAATTGGAGATAGTCGGTCAAAATTTAGATATAGCTCCCATACATATCTTCGTCCGGTTTTTATTTATTGTGCACCAAATGTGTTATATCAGCCCAAATAGTATGATATTTTGCAATATGTCAAATACAGCTCAGATATACCTTTGCCAAATTTTATCAAGATTGGTTCAGATTTGGATATAGCTCCCATACAGGGTGAGATCAAAAAACTGCAACGATCTTTAGACTGCTGTCATTTCCAAGCAACTCGTCCGACAAATGTTAAAATTATTCCAATAACAGCTCATTATAATGTTTACAAGCATACAAAAGCATTTTGGTGAGAATTTTCAAGAAAAAAAAATATTCATGATAGAATTCAAGCGTGATAGTGTGATTTATTTATATTTGGCTGGAAAACGACAAGTGGCTATCGTTAGAGCACTTCAGCATTTAAGTGTGAATAAATCGTTTGTGTCTCGTGCCATCGCTCGTTACCGTGATACTGGAGCGTAGCCCGACGTCAAATAAGCGGATGGAAGAAAATTACAACATCAGCGGAAATGGTTCGAAAATTAAAGAAGCGACTTGATCGAAACCCGCGTCGCAGTGGCATTAAAATTGCTCGTGAGCTGAACATATCGCAATATTCCATTCGGCAAATATTGAAAAATGAGCATTGAAATTCCAAAAAGTGCAAGAACTTACACCGCAACAGAAAGAAAATAGACTCAAAAGAGCTAAAGAGTTGCTTCTCTTGGCCGAAAGTGGTGAACTGCCGAATTTGGTTTTCTCCGATGAGAAAACATTCGTTGTCCAGCAGTTTGTAAACAAACAAAATTATCGTGCCAAAGAGGTCAGTTTAAAATTTTCACCTTCGGTTGGCCACCAGAACTCAAGCGCCGTCCTTGGTGGTGGTGTGGGCCGCCATAACAGCCGATGGTCGTTCTCCACTCGTATTAATCGACCGTGGCATCAGAATAAATGCCGAATATTATCGCGAAAATATTCTGGATGGTGTATTAAAACATTGGGCACGCAAACCTTTTTGATCGCAGACCTTGCACATTCCAACAGGACTCAGCACCATCGCACTCAGCACGCGCCACCCAAGAATGGTTACAAAATGAGGATTCTCGCTTCATTTTCAGCGCAAAATGGCCACCAAAATCTCCGGATACGAATTCGTGGATTATTGTGTCTGGAGTATTTTGGAAAGCAAGATTGGCACTAAATAATACGAAAGTGTCGATCACCTCAAGCAAGCGCTCCGTGGGGAATGATCCAAAATATCACAGAGTAACATTCGGGAAGCGTATGACGGTTTCATTGGCCGTTTGAAGGCCATAATTCGTGCCAAAGGTGACCAATTCGAACAAATCTAAACTAATTCTTAAATTTGATGCTTTTTCCAACATTTTCAATGCTATTTCATTTTCATTTAATAAAATTTAAGAAAAAAATTAAAAATTATGGCGTTTGATTTTGTTGCAGTTTTTTTCTCACCCTGTATATATCTTTAACCAAATTCAAGTTAATTGTGCACCAAATGGGTAATACAATCCCGAATTGAAAAGACACAAATGTCTCGGCAAATTTAGTAGAAATCGATTCAGAGGACGATATTCCTCTCATATATTGGTCCTTTGGACTTTAATTTATAACTATAATCATAGTTGGTATGATTTAATTCTCACAAATTCCCCGAAAAAAAAACTTATAGTTGTTATGTGAAGCCTACCCAAATATGTAAAGTGTTGTAGGGCATCATAATGTCGGCCCGCCCGACTTTAAGGCCTTCTTTACTGATTTTATTTGAATAGTTGAAAAATACTTCTAATTTCTAAAATTTAATTTTGAAGAGTTATTCAATAATAATAGTTTTGATCGATTACTCATAAATTCTTATTTAAAGAGTTCTTATTCCTTCTTTATTTTTAACAAGTTAAGTAACAAAAAAAGAGAATAACTTCAGTTAGGAAATAAAGGAATAAGAAATACTTTTTAGATTCCGAGTCCACTCATAGACTCCCAACCCGCCACCATGCTAAATAAGAAAATAATTGTGAACTACTTCTTTTTCTCGAGCACTGCTTTAATGTTAAGTAATATCTCGAACTTTAACTTATCAAGAGAATTTAATATGGAACTGCGTTTTATACCAACTGTGGTTTATAAAAATCGATGAAAGTCACTCATGTTGATGATTACAAAAGATTTGCCAAAATGATTGCACATTTTCGCTTGTTACACACCATATACCTTGTAAATTTATGACGAAAACGTGGTAATCATTCATTCGTATTAATCGAATTTCCAAAAAAAAAAAAAAAAAAAAATTATAATAAACCATAGAATTTATTTAAAAAATCATTAAAATAAACGAACCATCAACTTATAACAAAAAAAACCTAATAATGTTGTCAAGTCGACGAGAATTTACAAGTCTCCCTCCACCTTTCGTTTGTTCCTTTTTTTTGGAAATTTTTAATTCTAATCTGCCAACCTCAACCACCAGTAGCAGGAAAGTTCCCTTCATCAAACAAACAAAATTCCATCATGTACCAAATATCAATAAATATCCGAGCTGGAGTTATTGGAAAGGGAAGGCAAAGGAAATGGGCAGCTGGCCCTGAATGGAGGCAAAGGAAATGCTTCAAATTAACAAGAAATTGGAAGAAATGCAAATCAGCTTATGAAGCAGCGAATACACACAAAAACACCAGCTTCGACAACCCCCATCCTCCCACAACACGCACACACTCCCATCCACACCAATAAATGAGATGAATAACTTTACACAATGAACAGGATAACAAAAGGATATTGGTATGATGGCACAAACAAAGTCAACAAAACAGGAGAATTCGCATAAAAAAGACGTA
Source organism: Musca domestica (assembly GCF_030504385.1). Classification (NCBI taxonomy): domain Eukaryota; kingdom Metazoa; phylum Arthropoda; class Insecta; order Diptera; family Muscidae; genus Musca; species Musca domestica. Next base: position 2,601,809 of record NW_026712230.1, on the reverse strand, counting down.
CGATATCGGAAATACGTAAATTACGTTAAATACCAACGCAGCAACCAATCACCCAACACAAAAAAGAATGGAACGCAGCCCAACATCAATGATAAAAATGTTTTCACTTTCACCAAGAATCAATGGTTCCATGAAATGTTCATTTGGCTTCAATACACACAGTGGGACATTTTGAATTAAAAGTAGTCAAAATATGAAAAAAAGGAACAAACTTTCTTATACTCCCCACCATACTATGGAGATTATACAAATTTTGTTATTCTGTTTGCAATCATCGTTATAACCCCATTACCGGAATGAAATAGATCAATACAATTTTTGTCCATAGAATTTTTGGTATTGAAAAAGGGTCATTGATATGGTCCCTACGTAACATTACCCTCCGAAAAAAACGTAGTGTGTGAATTAAGTCTTTGTTCATATTTTACAATGTTTTACGATGTTCAACGGAATTTATACTGGGTTCGAAATAGGTTCCACATCATATAAGAGAACATTATTTATACTGGATCCTATTACGCTCCCATATTATGAGAAGGATTATTCTTCATTTTTTGAAACAATTCCGGTGAATAATGGGGCTAAAATTATCAAAATACCTAATATCTGAAGGTATCGTTATATTGGGGCTATACGAAAACGTCAACCTGCATAGGCTGTAGAGCCCATTGTGAACTTTATATACGAAATTTAAAATAATTCCTATAAATAATGTCGCTAAAATCGTGAAAAACCGAACAAATGCACTTTTGAGTAAAATTTTATCATCCTACTTCAATACGTTCGGAAGCTAGAGTGATTTCCACGGACGGACGAACATCGCTAAATCGACACAGAATTTTATGCTGATCAAGAATATATGTAGTTTGTGGGTTCTGAAATGTATATTTCGTGGTGTTATAATCGGATTGACAAATGTAATATACACTCCATGCTATGGTGGGGGGTATAAAAATAGATGCGCGTGAGGTTTGAAGGAATATAACGACAGTCCCCTAAATCTGAAAATTCCTTCTTTAATGACACAAATTTCATAACGTTAAATTGCATGATACGAACGGATAAGCACTGGCTGGCAGTTTGGGAAATCTGTTACCCCACTAGGTGGGAATGATGTCACACCGAAATTGTTTTCAGCTCAATTTTACGTTCGACCTCTGTCTCATAAAAATCTGGGAAGAACGCCCAATACCTACGTCGCAATTAATTTGGCATTGTAGGTTCAGTTGATATCGACACAAGAACTCGTAAGATCTTGAGTTAACCCTGGCGAGCACCTTATTGCTTGCAAAGGTATTCTTGGGATGATTTAAGGGGCAACTGCAATACGAGGGAGGATAGCGGCTCCGAGTTGGAATCCAACAAAAAACGATTACAATTGAAAAGACGAACAATACTACAGAAGCACAACTCCCTTTCAATACGAGTTCAAAAACGCAGAATGATATGATATATTGCTACACCCCTCCGCTGTCGCAGTGATGAACCATACCCCCCTATGAGAAGAAAGAAATAAAGCGATACATAAACGCATATTGAACACCTCGACCTAATGTCAAAACGAATTTACTGGTAAATAAAAGAGGAACGCCTGATCTTAACAATGACATTAAATATGTCGAAATTGTTCCAATACTGGCTTAAGCCCACATCGATTCAAATATAGACAAATTCCAACAACATTTAGCAAGGACCGAATATCCGTGCAAGAATTATGATATCATATTTTGATTGACCGCAATAAATTTTAATTATATTTTCCCAGTAATAAAAATCGTATCCGTAGTGTAAATTTCTTTAATGTAGATGTCATAAAAATCTGTCAAAGGAATTCTATAACCTCGGCATACTTTGTGTACCATCCAGAATGGAAATATATGAAATGAAACAATTTGCAATTTGCAATTTTACGCACACCTTTAAATATTCAGAATATCAAATGAAAGTTACTTCTATTCGGGAAAGCTCGTATTCGAGACAACCAAAAGTAAAGCATACTCTAATAATAATTCCAAAATAGTAATGATTACTTACGATTTAGAGTGGCCATAACAGGATGAATGAAACATTGTATTGAGAGATTTAAATTCTTTTTCCATATCGGGCCATATCCACTTATCATCTCGAAACATGTTTAAAGATCATGGTTTTGATATCTTTCGTAATATAGATGGATTGTTCGCCTATGACAACCAGATGAAATTCGGAAAATGTTTTATATGTGTTCCGCCTCCTTTGTTTCTCAATAAAAAAAAAAAAAATAAAAAATCCTTTAAGGGTCATCTGGAAGATGTTCCTAATTGTAAATATAATCAAGAGCTTTAATATTATTCGACATTGCAATATAATTATCTCCCGATGGTTTTTTTTTTTTTCTTAAAGACCGATGCAATGTTTTGGAATATTAAATATTTTTATCCCATAATATTTTTTTTAATTCCAAAAGTATAATTTGTCAGAATTTTATTTATTCTTGAAATGCATGGCCTCCTATTTAAATAAACAAATCCCACACAAATGTTTTATCCGATTTGTTACTTAAGCTTTTCGAATAATATTCGATTTATAACAATAATTTTCGGTGCACAGCTATATGTTATAGCCTGAAACAAGGTAGTAGTATTTCAATCTGGAATATGTTTAAATTTTATCCAGCTCTCATAAATAATTCCCTTAGATTTAATGTTAATGAGAAAGCAAGTCCCAAGACGGTATTTTTGGTCTTTTTTATACCCTACACCACAAGGTGGTCAGGGTATTATGTCTTTGTGCATTTGTTTGTAACAGGCAAAAGGAAACGAGATAGACTCATAGTTCCTTTTGATGATCTGCATAGAATCACATTCTCAGTCGATTTATGCATGTCCGTCCGTCCGTCTGTCCATGTATTTTTGTAAACAAAGTACAGTTGCATTTATTGTCCTATCCAGATGAAATTTTGCACAAATAATTTATTTGGCCCAAGGACGAACCCTATTGAAATTGGAGATAATCGGTCAAAATTTAGATATAGCTCCCATATATATCTTCGTCCGATTTGCCTTTTATTGTGCACCAAACGTGTAATATCAGGCCGAATGGTATGGAATTTTGCACATACAACCAGATTAGGCCTGAAAATAAGTATGCCAAAGTTTATCGAAATCGGTTCAGATATAGCTATAGCTCCCATATATATTGTTCATCCGATTTGTTGTATTTGTTACCCACAGCCGTAATATGCACTCCGTAACAACGATATTCAGGCAAATATATCAAATACAGCTCAGAAATATCTATGCCAATTTTTTCGAGATCGGTTACGATTTGAATATAGCTCCCATATATATATTTATCCGATTTCAAGTAACTTGTGCACCAAATGGGTAATACAAGTCGGAATTTAAAAGATACAAATGCTTCGGCATATTCAGTCCTTTGAACTTTAAATTATAATCATAGCGTGTATGAACTCTTAATTGTTATGCGAAGCTCTACTAAATTAGAAAAGTGGGGTAGGGTATCATAATGTCGGCCTTGTCCGACTTTAAGACTTTTTTTACTGGTTTCATTCTCAAAATATGATTTGCTTTTAAACGGAATCAAAGTAAATCCTTATATTCTTCTTTATTTTTCAAAAAATTTAACTACAGGGTGAGATGAAAATCTGCAACCAACTTCAGACTGCTGTCATTTCCAAGCCACTCGTCTGACAGCTGTTAAAATTATTCCAGCGGCAGCTCATTATATTGTTTACAAACGTACAAAAGCATTTTGGTGAGAATTTTCCGGAAAAAAGTTATTCGTGTGATTTCTTTATATTTGGTGGAAAACCACAAGTGGCTATCGTTTGAGAAATCCAGCATTTAAATATGTATAATTTTTTTGTGTCTCGACGTCAAGGAAGTAGCGGAAGAAATCAACAACATCAACAGAAATGGTTCGAAAAGTAAAGAGGAGACTTGATCGAAACCTGCGTCGCAGTGGCCGAAAATTGACTCGTAAGCTGAACATATCGCAATATTCCATTCGGCAAATATTGAAAAATGGGCTCGGGGTAAAGCCATTGAAATTTCAAAAAGTGCAAGAACATACACCGCTACTGAAAGAAAATAGACTCAAAAAAGCTAAAGAGTTGCTTCGCTTGGCCGAAAGTGGTGAACTGACGAATTTGGTTTTCTTCGATGAGAAAACATTCGTTGCCCAGCAGTTTTACTTGCCAAAGAGGTCAGCTGAAAATGTGCAACATCGGTTGGCCACCAGAACTCAATTCCATAATTCGTGCCCAAGGTGACCAATTCGAATAAATCTAAACTCGTTCTAAAATTTGGTGCTATTTCCGACATTTTTTTCTTTCATTCAATTAAATTTACAAGGTATCATTTTAGGAAGATGATGTCAAAGACAAAAATATTCCTCATCAAATTTCACTCTAAGTTATAATAGAAAAGAAATCTCTTTTTCAATTTTATATAAAAAAATTAAACCAATGTTCCAAAAAAATCTAATTTACTGATAAATAATGTATTATGTCGGACTTTAGACACTAGACACCCGAAAGTAACATAAAATTTCATATTAGGCAGAAGGTGTCAAGAGAAGAAATATTCTACACAAAATTTCACTATGAAACATAAAAATAGATACAATAGATTTTAAGTAAATTAATCAAAATGTATGTACTACAAGTGAAAATTATGTGTTTATTGAATATGTACCATGCATTTTTGTATATAAAGAGCCACTTTTTCCCAATTCTCTGCAATTTCACTGTACAAAGCCAGTCAGGGTTATGAAAAAATAGAAACACCGAAGGAGTTTCGGGTTCTTAGGTCAAACGTTGTTAAGACTATTATATTTTTTAACTATTTATAGGTTTATCGTCCGTTTTTCGGTTATCTATCTTCATTTTAATGGTATATTTTTTTCATTAGGAAGGGAATACAAAGTTTACCGCCATCAAACATTCTTTTTTCGCTTGTTTACAACAATATTGTCCACATTGCGTTAAAACGCGTCCACTGTGATTGTTATATTGGTTAAGCGGATGTGGGTATTAACAACGTTTGCTTTGTGGCTGTGGTAGTGGAGGAAGCGCCAATAAATATCACTCGACTTTTGTTCATGCTCTGCCTTGGTGTACTTTATAGCCTTACTGGTTCGTTAAATACACAAGACTATTTTTGGGGATATTACGGTATTAAGTCAAGCTAGGGGCAACCATTAGCCAGTCAGTCACCCATCCATCCAACGCCACGAACGTCAGAATTCTACCGAAACACAAAGGAGCTTTGAATACAGAAAACTCCCAAGAAAATGGAAAATATTTAATATACGCAACGTTAGTGTTGGCTCGTTTCGATGCTTGGCTGGTTTCTGTGTCCTTTCTTCATTCATTTTTGCCTTTGTATGTCCTTCGCAATGTCCATGGTATTCGGTTGTTGGTTTATTCATTTTTCCGAAAACATCGCTAGAATATTAACGAGTCGTTTATTCGAAGCAAGTGGGGATATTCCTCCGTTATGTGCCAAAAACTTATGATGCCATTAAGAACTTTGGCTATGTAAAAGACATTTATATTAATACCTCACCAAAAAGCGGAGAAGTTATCATATGTACAATATGTGTGGTCGGTCATACATGCATTTATTGCTGTGGAAAAAACCAAAGTTAAATCTTTTCTTATAACTCAAACGGTAATTCTTTTAATCTTAAAATATGCGTTTGTTAGTGGTGTTTAAGTTTTACCAGATATCTGTGGTCGGGAGGGAGGGAGGCAGGCTGTGAACTTTGCAAATGGGGTGTGTAACGATTTATATGGATCATTTATCATTTGTTGAATATATTTTAGAAAAAATCTCACGTTATGCTCACGTATGCTGGAATAATTAAAAGAAATGTTGGTTACACAATTCAATAATTGTATGCCATTGCATTTGGTGATATATTAATAAATTCAGAGTTTCATACATTTTTAAAGACTTTTGTTAAGGACCTCACTATTTTATTTCAGTAGACCTTTTTTTATACCCTACACCACATAGTGGTAAAGGTATTATGTCTCAGTGCTTTTGTTTTTATCATGGGAAAGAAGAGAGATAGATAGAATTTTGGCAATTCCGACTGAATTCATCCTAGAAACAAGTTCTTCAAATTTTGCGTAAATCGGTTCAGATGTAGCTATAACTCCCATACATACGTTTAATCCGATTTGGGTTTAACGTCCCTCACACGAGCAGTATGGACTCCACAAAAATTATATTTCGTACTATATAACTTAAGGATATTGAAAATACCTCTGTCAAATTTTATGGAGATCGGATCAGATTAGGATATAGCTCCCATATATATGTTTCATCCGATTTGGTGTTTTAAATCCCTCGCATGTGTAATAAGCACTCCACAACAATAATCTTTAATACCAGATATCAAATACAGCTCAGAAATCAGTGATTAAAATTTTGTCGAGATCGGCTCGGATTTAGCTGCCATATATATCTTTTTACGATTTCAGGTTTTTTTGTGCACCAAATGGCTAATATCAGCCCAAATGGACTGAATTTTGAATCTTTTTATTAAAAATGGAAATCGGTTAAGATACAGCTATACACCTATATTACGCATGTGAAAGATCCTAACATCCCCCGCATGCGTAATATACACTCCAAAACAATGAAATTTGATACAGAGCGTCGGATACTGCTCGAAAATACATCTGCCAAATTTAATCGAGATCGGTTTAGGTTTTTACATGGTGAGATGAAAAAACTGCAACCAACTTCAGACTACTGTAATTTTTAAGTCACTCGTCCGACAGCTGCTAAAACTATTCCAGTGACAGTTTACGAACGTACAAAAGCATTTTGGTGAGAATTTTCCAGAAAAATGTTATTCGTGATGGAATTCAAGCGTGATAGTGTGTATTTGACTGGAAACCACAAGTGACTATCGTTAGAGCACTCCAGCATTTAAATGTGTATAAATCTTTTGTGTCTCGTACCATCGCTCTTTATCGTGATACTGGTAGCATGGCCCGTCGTCAAGGAAGTGGACAAAAGAAAACAGTAACATCAACAGAAATGGTTCGAAAAGATCGAAAAATGGCTCGTGAGCTGCACATATCGCAATATTCTATTCGGCAAAAATTACCTCGTGGTAAAGCCATTGAAATTGCAAAAAGTGCAAGAACTCACACCGCAACAGAAAGAAAATAGACTCAAAAGAGCTAAAGAGTTGCTTCTCTTGGCCGAAAGTGGTGAACTGCCGAATTTGGTTTTCTCCGTTGAGAAATCATTCGTTGTCTGGCAGTTTGTAAGCAAACAAAATCATTGTGTTTACTTGCCAAAGAGGTCAGCTGAAAATGTACATCTTCGGTTGGCCACCAGAATTCAAACGCCGGCCATGGTGATGGTGTGGGCCGCCATAACAGACGATGGTCGCTCTCCGCTCGTATTAATCGACCGTGGCATTAAAATAAATGCCGAATATTACTGCGAAAATATTCTGGAGAGTGTTTTAAAGCCTTGGGCACGCAAACATTTTGTCCGTAGACCTAGGACATTCATTCTATAAAAATTAAAAAAATGTAAAAATTATGGCGTTTGACTTTGTTGCAGTTATTTTATCTCACCCGGTATATTGCTTTGATATACATCTTCATCCGATTGTACCTTTATTTGGGTTGATATATATTATCAGCCCAAATTGAATAGATATTTTCATATTAAACGAAAATTTTACCATTTGGTGGAACTTGGTCGGGTATATATATTGTTCCAATAAATATTTATCGAAGTCATATAATGCACTATACAGCAATGCTATTTGGTTCATAGTTTGTATGATCTACTTCACATAAATTCCCAATATAAACCTTTTTGTAACGGGAGCTCTTCTAAATAGTGGTGTAGGGTATCATATAGTCGATCCCGTCCGAATTTTTACCTTTCCTTACTGGTTTTATTTTTGAAAAGTTTGAAACAGCATACTTTTATATAAAAATGTTTTCCTTGCCCAATGGTGGAGGTTATTAATAATTCGGCCCGGCTGAACTTAATGTTTTTACTTGTTTTTTAAGATATATATTTCGACGAGACACAGTGTTGGGGCATATTTGTAATTTCCTTAAATTTTCTAATCTAATTTTGGTCGAGATCCTATAACGCCGAGTCCCTCCGATAATATCGTTATGTAACCCGTAGAAACTTTTCTGACAATATACATTTATATGTTTTCGGTAAGGTTACATGATCTCCCTTTCAAAGAATTGATGGATCTACTTTTCCAGATTTATGAAAACTGACAACTACGACAATGTATTAATTTTACACAATTAAAGTTCCATGTGACTATTAATGTTGTTGCAATAAACTAAAAAGATGAACACCCTCCCACTCAAAACACCTTTGTTTGTAAAAAATATCAAATTTTCCCAATCTAAACGCACAAGAAGTGTACACGTCTGTGTCACATTATTTTCAGAATGTGCAATTAATGGGAAGTCTATTACCCTTTTTTTAACTTTCAATGGAGCTTCCTTCCTTCCGTCCTTCCGCCAATCTAAGTGTACATATAATCATGTTTTGGAAACATTTTCTACGGTAGAAATAAAATTGAAATGTCATTGCACGCCGGTGCTGCTGTTGCTGCTGCCGCAATGATGACGAGACTAACAAGAATTTACAATTTTCTTTTGGTCACATATGTACGACACCCATACCTCTCTATGTTTCTCTCAGCGGATGCATGCCAAGGCTGTGGACCAACACACATGTGTCGGTAGTATATTTTCCGAAAAGTTTCTACGGTACTTTCCATTTCCACAACGAGGTGCAAGTTTCTCTGTGAAAAATAGATTTCTAAAACGTTTAAGCCAAATACGTTGTGTGCTGAATTTTAAAATCTTTTTATCAAAAATGAAATTTACCTATGAAACGCAACGTTGGAATAAAGTAGCTAACCAATATAGAAGGTGAAGATATCACCGACGTGGGTAACAACCACGTCGTCGTACCTTGCCTCAGCAACAATCATCCCCATCCTTGAACCAATGAGAAAATCCAAAATCTATTCATCCATGGAGCGGAGCGTTTGGTTGAATGCACTGTCTGCCGTTACCCCGCATTAGAGCCAAATAGCGCGTACGTGACCAATTTTTAGTGACTTTTATTCTTCTTTTTTTCCGGAGCAAAATGAAAGTTATACACAAAAGGTGATCATTTATCTTAAATGCTTGCTTAAGGGTCGGCGTCGGGTGAAAGGATGGGGAGGGTGGGATTTATGGTAACTTGGGAGATGTGTGCCCAAACAGGCCATTGTGGGAGGTTATCCTTCTTGCTGCAATACTCGCCGTGGTGGCGATGGAGTCAAGTGAAGATATTTCGTTTCTTTTGTGGCTTTTGACAACGGCGTACATATGCTAAACATCACACAGAGTTAGCGTTCACTGCCACCACTGATAGCTGAGAATATTTTGAGGGTCATGCTCCAAGGTGAATATATAATTTTTAAGCTGCTTATCTCGGAACATCTTTCTCCTTTTTGATTATTTGGGTAAATTCTTATACGTATTGTGTTCCTTTTGCATTTCTATTTGAGGACATTGTTGACTCTTATTCTATATCCTAGGCATACATATGTGTGTGTGTGTGTTTGAGTGCGAATGAGTACGACTATGAAAGGCGGAAGGCTAAAATTAAGAAATATAATCTTAATACGAAATCTAAACATACCCATTTCATTAGTTTTTATAACTTGCTTTTTCCGTCAGATGTTTCTTCGCCCAAAAAGCTTAGAAACGTTTATTTTTAAAGATGATTTGTGTTATTTATAAACACATATAGCTTTTTACTGCAGTAAGGGTTCTCAAATCATGATCCATTAACAAATGTCATATATAAATATGCAATGGGGGCTAACTAATTAGAAAATAAATTTGTTTAAGTATTTGGTCGATTTTACTTTAATTGCACTGTGCGATAAAATTCAAATTTTCAATAATTTTCCGCGTAATTATGAAAGTAGTCCTAAAACAGTCGAGTGTATTGGCGTTTTTAAAGTTTACATCGATAAGTAATCACCGCCCCACCCTTCCACACTTTTTGAAATTTCCGGATTAAAATTCCTCGGAATCCGTGTATTTTAGATATAAAGTGTTTACGCCAACATTACATATAAAAGTTCGTGAAATATGTTGGTATTTTTTTGTCTTTCTTTTTAAATATGTTTAAAAATTCCCTTTGAGCGGGATCATAGCAAGCCAAGATATTTTTCTTTTTTTTTTAAATTCTACTAAAAGCCCACAAGAGTCTAAAACTTACCTAAACACCAGGAATTAATATATATTAAAACAAATTTATAGTGAATCGATATGAACTTTTTCTGTACCATTGTACCAATGATATAATTGTACACAGATCTCTATCAAATTTTAAAGCTCTATCCTATATACTGCGAAAAATATCTCAAACTATAGGGGTTCCTTCAAAACTATATAAGGGCTTAAGAACCCAGAACTTCTTTGCGGTTTTGATTTTCAGATTTACACTGTCTAGTGTACAGTGAAATTATAAGAAAATATGCAGTGATTTTGGATTTAATTTGTTCAAAAATAATCAAAGTTTTTCATTAACAAAAATATATGCTATTTTTATACCCTACACCACATAGTGGTAAGGGTATTATGTCTTTTTTACATTTGTTTGTAACATGGAGAAGGAACCGATATAGACCCATAGTTACTTTTGAGGATCTTTATAGAATTACTTTCTGAGTCAATTTATGATTGCAAGTCCGTCTGTCCGCCTAACCGTGCGCCTGTCCATGAATGTTTGTGAACAAAATGCTGGTAGCATTGCGATTGATATGAAATTTCGCAAAAAATATTTGTTTAGCCCAAGGACGAACCCTATTGAAATTCATTTCATTTCATTTATTTCATACAATTCAATATAAATAAGCCAACATGGCCAAAATCTTATATTAACATACAACAGTATAAAAACAGTCTATAGCCAAATTAATCTAAAAAAGAAACTAAATAAATAACAAAAATTATCAACGAATAGTAAAATATATACAAAAAAATAATAATAATTTAAATTTAGTAGCAATCTAGTAATTAGACCCTCAGACAAAACTCCTCTACCAAGCTGAACAACAGTTTAGCAAGGTAGAGAGGAAAAAGGCAAGAGGCATCAATACACTTAAGCACTAATCATCACTCGTTTCCAACCGAGCGAATGTAGCTACTACAAGTATAGCAAAAAAATCCTTAAAAAAGAAAAAACCAATAAAATTATGTACTACATGGAAAATAAACAACCATAACCAGTAAGGAAAGCTCAAAAGTCGGGCGGGGCCGACTATATGATACCCCACACCACTATGCATATTTAGTAGAGCTCTCGTAAAAAGGTTTATACAGGGCATTTCAGAGCTCTATGAGATATTTGGTACAAAATCAAAATCTATCTAATTCTATCGTGCATTTTACGAACTATAGCTATCTCTGAACCGGGTTTCTCCAAATTTTACGTATTAGCTTCTAGACTGAATTCGGTCTTATGTACGAAAATTCAGGTTATTTGGGCTGATATTGACCATTTAGTGCACATTTAACCCGAAATCGGATGAAGATATATATGGGAGTATATCCAAATCTGAACCGATTTCGATAAAATTTAAAACAGCTATTCCTGTGCTCCATCTAATACCTGGTACCAAATATCACGGTTGTGGAGTGAATATTACGAATGTATTGGACTAAAACACTAAATCGGATGAAACATATATGTGGTTGCTATATCTATATCTGAACCGATTTTCACTAAATTTGATATACTTGCTTCTAGGCTGAATTTGGTCCGATGTACTAAAATTCAGTCCATTTGGACTTATATCGGCCATTTGGTGCACAATTAACCCGAAATCGGATGAAGATATATATGGGAGCTATATCCAAATCTGAACCGATTTCGATAGAATTACAAACAGCTATTTCTGGGCTGTATCTTACATCTGGTACCAAGTATCATTCTTGTGGAGTGAATATTACGAATGTGAGAGAGCTTATGGGAGCTATATCCAAATCTGAACCGATTTCGATAAAATTTAAAACAGCTATTCCTGTGCTCCATCTAATACCTGGTACCAAATATCACGGTTGTGGAGTGCATAGTAGGAATGTGAGGGACTTAAAGATCAAATCGGATGAAAGATATATATGGGAGCTATAGCTATATCTGAACCGATTTTCTCCAAATTTGATATACTTGCTTCTAGGCCGAACTCGGTTGGGTGTGCCAAAGTGCAGGTAATTTGGACTGATAGTGGACATTTGGTGCACATTTAACCCGAAATCGGATGAAGATATATATGGGAGCTATATCTAAATTTGATCCGATACTCACCAATTTCAATAGGGTTCGTCCTTGGGCCAAAAAAATATTGTTTGAAAAATTTCATCTCAATCGGATAATAAATGCGACCTGCATTTTGTTCGCAAGAATACATGGACAGACGGACGGACGGACGGACAGACGGACGGACAGACGGACGGACAGACGGACAGACGGACTGACATGCATAAATCGACTCAGAAAGTGATTCTATGAAGGTTCTCAAAATTAACTATGGGTCTATCTCGTTTCCTTCTCCATGTTACAAACAAATGCACAAAGACATAATACCCTTACCACTATGTGGTGTAGGGTATAAAAATGGCCCCCAGCCAATAACTAAAAAGAAATAACAAAAAATCAAAACTCAATGAACAGATTCGTGATAATCGGATCAGCTGATTTTGGGTTAATTGTGCACGAATTGTCAATATTAGTCCACATGACTTGAATTCAGCCTAGAAGCAAGTAAATCAATTTTGGTGAAAATCGTATAAGATTTGGATATTGCTCCCATATACCGATCTTGATGTAATTTGGTAGAGACATTTCAGGCGTATATCTAATATCTGGTTTCAAAATTCAAAAATCTTAACCGATTTTAACCAAATTAAAAGTACTCGCTTCTGGACTAAATTCGAACGGATGTGCCGAAATCCGTTCCCTTTGGACGAATATTACACATATGCCGCACAATAAAATCTAATCCGATATGCAGCAAAATCGCCAGACATATTTCGGGACTGAACTAGGCGGTGTGTGCTAAAATTCATTTGATTCGGACTCATATTACGCATTCGGTGCACATTACTTATAAAATCGGACGACACTATTTATGGGAGGAAAATTTCATTTCAATCAGACAATAAATGCGACCTGTACTTTGTTTACAAAAATACATGGACAGGCGGACGGACATACAAAATTCGATACAGAATGTCACAAACATGAGATCTTTATTTGAATTATTTCATGGAAATGTCAACCGAGACTACTCCTTAAATCGTCCTTAGTTCAATTTAGACATACTCTTTACTCCCCACAACACAAGGTGGTCAGGGTATGATGTCTTTGTGCATTTATTTGTCACAGGCAAAAGGAAACGATATAGGCCCATAGTTCTTTTTGATAATTTGCATGGAATTACATTATGAGTCGATTTATGAATGTCCGCCTATCCATACAAAACTGTGACGACGTTATTATAAATGCTGTTTGAGAGATTTTATAACTCCCTAAAAATGTGTCGCGTCCCAGACAAATCCAATACGAATTAGTCCTGCAAAGGAGGAGCAATAACAAAAATTGACAACCAAAGAACAAGTAGTCACCGATGAAAAATCATTGATGTAGCATCGAAGAAAATGTTTGGACCGGAAAGCTAGATTTTACATACCATCAAAAACTCATCACTTATCCTAGCTGATATGTTAAGCTCATTTGCGTACACCGATATTAGTGTTGAACAATTTTCTAATTTTAATCGAACGACCGACATACTATAAATCACTAATCCTTAATGAGGGTAATTTATATTAAATATCGTTTAGCCACACAATCAATGCTCAACGCACACACACGCACACATTACCTCTAATTGTACAGCTGTGTTTGTTGTTCAATTAAATCCCTTCCGAATTTTGCTTTGTCAAATGCATTCAACGGTGCAACATGACTCTCTAAATTAACAACATGCGACTTAACCCCATCGCCAACCCCCTCCTCTGCACGTCCTAATTGATGTTGCCACTAATTAAATAAGGCCAAGCAACAGAGCCAACAACCAACCCCCTTACCCCACACCAATGCATCCACCAGATGGTAATCCCGAATAATGCCGACATTTATTAAATCAATATTTAAACATTGAAGCCAAAAATCTACGACAGAGATTTATGATGTGGGTGCGTTGTACGGATACGAAACGGTGGAGCAAAGTGGGTGAGTTTTGTTCCTGTTTACGAATTTTGTGTTTTTGGATCTCGTTCCTTGGTGTAATGGAATTTTAACCCCAATTTATTAATGAGTTGTTAAAACGTTGTTAACCCACTGCCCCCTAACGTGGCTGACACTGAACGGAAAAAAACAGGACTGCCAAACAACTCCTGGTCTGTGTTGGAAAAAGTTCATATTTCAAAAATCATTAAAATGAACAGCCGTACACAACGGCGGAACTGGGCGGGGTGTGGTGCAGAACAAACAGGCTAGCAAACAAACAAACAAACAAACGAGGGAAAATGTCTGGCAAAGATAGATGCGTTGGTCGTTGGCATTTCTCTTTTCAACTGAAATGAAAAGTTTTGAAGGCTTATGATTAATTAGTAGCCTAAATATTAAATTATGTAAATTTATTATTTAAAGTAAATTCCGTTAGAATTTGTAGTACTTAAAGGAAAAAGAGGATGGAAGGAAGTGTCAGGATGCTGATGCAGGAAGTGGATTTAAATAGATAGCCATAATAAACTTATTGGTTTCGGAAGGATAAAAAGTGATTTTATGATTAAGGAGTTGCAACCCTTGAACTTTTTCGAGTAAGTAAAGATAGAATGTAATGCTAAAAGGACAAATAATGCAGGATATTTAATATGAAAGTTGAACAAAGTTTTAGGTCAGAAGGCAGCCCGCCTTGTTAAACAGAAATTCTGCTTGAGGCAGAGGAGAAAAGAAATTAAGTTCAACTTTGGTTAAAAGATATGTTTTTCGAAAATGTATTGTAGTCTCTTTACTGGACACAAAAAGTATTAATGTATTACAGTGAAATATTTCATAACATTTTAAAAAACAAATTCCGGGCACAAGATTTCTTTTGTAAATTCAGCTGGGATTGAAATTCATAGAACTTAATTGCATGACATAACAACGGGTTGAGAGCGGTTAAAATAGCTATTTATTCTACATGCATATGAAGTATATATTATAACTTTTAAAACACTTAAATATTAAATCGGATAAAATAACTTTAGTTGGTCGAAGGAGGGAAAGCAGAGGAAAATGTATATACTAGATATATCCGAATCTGAACATATCTCGGCAAAACTTAGCAAAGGTATTTTCGGGATGTACCTAATATCTTCTAACGGAAATCGTAGTTATGAAGTGTATAATACGGATTTTGGGTGACTTAAATATAAAATCGTATGGTACATTAATATTGGAGATATAGCTATATCTTAAGCGATTTTAACCAAGCTCAACACACTTGATTCTAGCCTAAAGTTGGTAGTCTTACTAGAGACCAATCATTATTACCCATTTGTCGAAAAATATCCTTGAAATCGAACAAAGAGCTATATCCAAATATGAACTGATTTCGATTGAGTTTATATGCACATATCTATTGATAGATTACAGATACAGTCTCCAAATTTGGAATGCATAACCGAATTTGGAACAAAAATAAATTTGCATTTCAATGACATTTGGAATGTGTGATGGAATTTATCCAAGAAAATGATTTGAAATTGGTTCAAATTTGGATATAGTTCCCATATACATATTGGGCGATTTAATGTATTTGATGCACCAAAAACTATATGTTTGTTCGATTCCAATGTAATTTGGAATAAGTGACGGATTGTTAACCGAACATACACTTGCCAAGTTATATAGAAATCGGTACAGATTTGGATATAGATCCCATATATATTTTCGACCGGTTTCGTTTATTTGATGCACCCAACGCGATATATGTGTCCGATCCGAATGAAATTTGGAATGTGTAACGGGATTTGATCAAAAAATAAATTAGTCAAATTTGATTAGATTTGATCAGAAAATAAATTAGTCAAATAATATTTAAATCGGTTCAGATTTCGATATGGCTTCCATATATATATTGGGCCATTTTTGTTTATTTGAAGCACCAAACACGATACGTATGTCCGATTCCAATGGAATTTGGTATGAGTGACTAAATTTGGTACAAAAATATGTTTGTCAAATTATATTCAAATCGTTTCAGACTTGGATATAGCTCCCATATTTATTTTCGGCCTATTTTACATATGTAATGCACCCAATGCGATATGTATGTCCGATTCCAATGAAGACAAAAGAGAGACGAAATTTGGAACCAAAAAAATGTTCCAAATTTTATTGAAATCGGTTGAGGTTTGGGTATGGCTCCCATATATATTTCGGCCGATTTCATGTACGTTAGCGCCAAATACGATATGTATGTAAGATTCCAATGAAGTTGAGAATTTGTGGGGGAATTTGGTTCCAATAATTAATTTGACAAATTAATTAGGAATTGTTTAAGATTTGTACATAGCTCCCATATATATTCTGCAGGATTTCACATATTTGATGCTCCAAACACTGTATGTACCTCCAATTTCAATGATATATGGAGGTGTGACGGAATATGGTGTAAACATAATTTTGGTCAAATTATATTGAAATCGGTTCAGATTGGGATAGAATGTTTTTATGAAGCATTTACCCACAACGCTTTGCAGTGGTATTATGCTAACAGTAAACCAGTAAAGAAAGTCTTAAAGTCGGGCGGGGCCGACTTTATGATACCCTACACCTATTCAGTAGAGCTTCACATAACAAACAAAAGTTTTTATGGGGAATTTGTGAGAAGTAAATCATGCCAACTATGATTATAGCTATAGTTTGAAGTCCAAAGGAACTAATATTTCTCCTCTGAATCGATTTCTACTAAATTTGCCGAGGCATTTGTACCTTCTCAATTTGGGCTTGTATTACCCATTTGGTGCACAATTAATTTGAAATCGGATAAAGATATATATAGGAGCTATATTCAAATCGGAAACGATCTCGATAAAATTTGGGAAATGTATTTCTGCCATATTTCCCCGAATATCGTTACTACGGAGTATATATTACGGCTGTGCAAATCGGGATCTATATAGTATATATGGGAGCTATAGCTATATCTGAACTGATTTCCACCAAATTTAACATACTTGTTTATGGACTCAATTTGGTCGTAAGTGCCAAATTCCATTTGGGCCAATATTACACTTTTGGTGCACAAAAAAAATTAATTCGGACGAAGACATATATGGGAGCTATATCCAAATCTGAACCTATCACGATAAAATTTACCAAGGACATTTCTGAGTTCTATTTGTTATATTTCCCCAAATAAAGAGTGCATAACTCGGCTGCGGAAAACAAAAATAACAAATCGGAAGAACAATATATATGGGAGTTATAGCTATATCTCAACCGATTTCAATCAAATCTGTTTTTATGTGCAAAATTTCATACTATTTGGGCAAATCAGACGAATATATATATATGGGATTATTTCAAATTTCAATAGGGTTCGTCTTAGGGTCAAAGTAATTATTTGTGCAAAATTTTATCTGGATCGAGCAATAAATGCGGCTCGTATTTTGTTTACAAAAATACATGGACAGGCGGACATGCATAAAGCGACTCAGAATGTGATTTTAGGCAGATCATCAAAGGGAACTATGGGTCTATCTTGTTTCCTTTTGCCTGTTACAAACAAATGCAGAAAGACATAATACCCTGAACAAATGTGGTGTAGGGTATAAAAACTACACCACAATTTAATTGAGGATACGATTATTACGGGGAAGTATGTTGCTACCCCGAATCCACTAATTGCAACAAAAATGCCACTCAACTTCAAAAGATTGCAGTTTCCTGCACGCTTGGCATTTGCTATGAAATTAATAAATCCGAAGGACAAACCCTTCGTGTATGCGGACTAATTTTGGCATGTTCTTATTTTTCTCGTTGTCAGCTCTTCCTGGCATGTTCACGCGTTGGTAGACCGAGCTATTTGTTTGATTACGCATAAAAGTATTACAATAATTACATTTTTTTAATGTTTCAGTTTGTCTTATTTTTTAACGAACAAGTAGTCTTAATGGGGTGGCGAAGCCCACCGGGTTCAGCCAGTATATATATATATATATATATATATATATATATATATATATATATATATATATACATATATATATATATATATATATATATATATATATATATATATATATATATATATATATATATATATATATATATTCAACTCCAAACTCGAAGATTGAATTCATTGGACTGCATCAATGAAAAATGTACCATTATACTGAGGTCTATGCGCAATAGCGGTCAATAATGACATTGTGCAACACCCAATCTGGGGGTGGAGAAATTCTAAGTGAATAGTATTTGACTAGATAACCCTAACCAAATATTTTTCTCTAAATTTCCCCAAAATTTGCGATAAAATTGTAAATTTGATAAAATCCTAGGCGTTACATGTACAATCATGTTTTTTTTTTTTTTTTTTTTTTTTTTCAAAATATGGATCATTTCGGTTTTTTGTATTTAAGCCATATTTTTCCAACTACTAATAATATGATTTCAGCTATATCCGGAATCTTGGTTATATTTTTAATTTCATCTAAGCCCTTATTTTTCTTTTAAAGGAATAGAAAACCTCTACGAAGAAAAGGTACCTCCTGAGTTTATACATTTGCAATCGATTTGGCTAAAAACGTGTATTTACTGAAAAATACCTATCAGTTCAACCGATTGTGATTGATGCATTATGTGAACTCTAACGCATAATTTGAAGTGTTATGGAATTGAATGTTAAATAGTAATTAACTATAACTATTCACAAGTCATTCTGTCCTAATTAAGGACGATATTCGATAAAGAACGCAAATTCCAAATCACAGCTCATTTGAATTTATTTGAATCCAACAACTAAATGATATGTGGCTAAAAAATAGGATCAATTTACTTAAATTGTTTTAAATTGGCGTGTACGTGTTTTGAAATTTTTTTATGGGTATTTAGTTCTATTT
The DNA here is from genome assembly GCF_030504385.1 of Musca domestica. NCBI lineage: Eukaryota > Metazoa > Arthropoda > Insecta > Diptera > Muscidae > Musca > Musca domestica. Next base: position 2,582,608 of record NW_026712230.1, on the reverse strand, counting down.
AGTCAAGTCATTATTTATAATAAAAATCCATACTATAGTGGAGGGTATAAAAATAAGCATAAAAGGCCATAATCCAGGGCTGGCAACGCAAACCGGGCAAGCTAGTTTTTTTATAAAAAATAAAAATCTAAACAATCTAAAAATGCTAAATATTTCTAAACATCAAAATCAAGGTCCTTCAAGTCATCCCTATTTTTGCCCAGGCCTATACAATTTGTTTCCAAAATCTTTAATAACATATTTAAAGAACATATATTTTTTCAGATGAATAGCACTCACGCTTCTTATAACTCAATATATTATTTCCCTAGCAAAACATATGGTAATGCACGCACACATGTTTGTTACACTGTAACCGATATGGACAAAATTAATTTGCTTACATATTGTTCTTCGGTGCCTTGGGCGTTACTGGTCTGTCCTTTTTTTCGTGTGAGTTTTTCCCTTTGCGAAAACATGGCAAATTCCCACACGTTCCGTCAATGTCTGTTTTCTTTTTCCGAGACGACTTTCTTTGCGAAAACATGGCAAATTCCCACACGTTCCGTCAATGTCTGTTTTCTTTTTCCGAGACGACTTTCTGCATGCCAAATATGATCACGTACAGAGTACATGAGCTAAAAGTCCTGCCGGGTGTGTTTGGAACAAGAAATATCCTGTTTGCATCCCTAATTTAGTTTGTCGCTTTGGAAAAAAGAAAAAACAAAACAGAAAAGTGAAGGAACATAAATCAAATAAGAATTTAATTGACAGACATAAGAGTCCTAAATTGGCATATCATAATGTCACATCCCAAATTTCTTAGAAGTTTTTGTGGGTATAGGTTAAAACCAAAAATCAGCCCTGAAAAAATAAGAAATATATGTTTACGACAACACTCAATAACATGTACTGCGAGAATTTTCTCTCAGATATTGTGTGTCTGAGATGTCTTGATAAAAATAACATTTAATAAAATCAAATAAGAGAGCAGCTATTTCACTTTCTAATTTTTGAATACAGCGATTGCAGTCTAAAAATATAAAATTAGTCATTTAATGATATTACAATTTTGAATACTTATTATTTGAATAATAATTTAAATATTAAAATCATTGCCTAAAATGTTTAAACAATTTTTCACCTGGTGAAATTAAACGTCCATGAGTGGAACCAGCACCATACAACTATGGTCTCAATATAGTATGGTGATGGGTATACCATACTATGAAGGGTAATAGACATTTAATACTCTACAAATTATAAATACACTTGATCAGCTCACAATTCTATATCTGTCTGTCCGTCAGGCGAAATTACTCTAGCTTCGAAATGAAATGAACTGGATTGATAAAATTTTACTCCAATGTATTTTACGTCTGTAGAATTTTTGGTATAGTCCCATATATAGTATAGTCCCACACCCTTTAATATAAAGGGTGTCTCAACTAAAACGCAATTTTTAAATTGGGCGCCATTCGAAGTGTCATTGTTTGACATTTGAGCAATTTTGTTTTTTTTTTTTTTTTTTTTTTTTGCTAGTTGAAGATATGAGGTCAGTAAAAATAGAGAGCTAAACGAAAGAAGAATGCATTGTCAGTGTGAAATTGTTTTACCAAAATGATGAATGCTTTGCGGCCACAGTTCGCAAATTGCGATCAATTTGGGGTCTTAATAATGCTCCAAACGAGTCAACTGTAAAGAAATTAATGGATACATCTGCCGAAACTAGTAAAAGTAATGTAAAGATAACAACACGCCCTCGACCATTTCGATCGATAAAAAATATACCACAGATAGCTGTACGAGACGATGTCACTCAAACTCCTTCCTCCTCAATTCGACTCCAAATCCATTGTGCAGATAGTTTTGACGAAAGGTTTGTATCTTCATGCATACAAGGACCAATTGACTCAGTAACTGAAGCCAGATGACCATTGGCAGCGAATGGAGTTCGTTAATGGAGTATTGAAGAGACAACACCTGAAAATGCTGATTTTGCCAATAAAATCATTTTCAGTGGCGAGGACCAATTCCATCTTGATGGCTTCGTTAATGAGCAGAGGAAAAATGGGGTGAGGAAAATCTTCCAGCGATTTACGAAAAACAAATGCATCCTTAACGTGGCATCGTGTGGTGTAATTTTTGAGCTCTAGGAATCATTAGACCTTTTTGAGGTAGGTCAAGCGCAAGCAATCAATGGTGTTCGATATCGTGAAATGATAATCAGTTTTTTTCTTGCCTAGAATTGAAGAAATGAATGTGAAGGGTGTACAGTTTCAACAAGACGGCGCCATACGTTATAGGGCCAAAGAAAAAATATAATAAAGTTTCAAGATTTTTATGTCCAACGACACTGTGTGTTGTATATACACTGTTGTATATATTTTGTTATCTCGCCGAGCTGAGTTGATCTAGCTATGTATGTCAGTCCGTCAGTCTATCTATGCTAATTTGTAATCACGCTACAGGTCGCGATCCTCACGAAATTTAAAATGGTGGTGGGATTGGCATCAGAATAGAGGCCTATTGTTTTTGGAGATGATCGGAAAATATTAAGGGGTTAAAATTGACCAGAAACAGAAAAATTTCCTGATTTTGCTGTTGTTCTATAGGCCACAATTATGAACCAATCGACGATGTTGCATGGACTTAGAGTTTAGGACTGGCAGGTTAAAATAAACTATTAGCGGTTAAAATAAACTATAACTTTTATGTCAACAAGTTAAAAAGTTTCAGTCGGTTTTGCTGACTAATATGTATCGTCAGCCAATGTTCGATTATTTAAATATATTTTGACTTCTGTTATCATTACTCAAATTGCTGACCCTCTATGAAGTAGGTTCCAAAGGAATGAGCCAATATTGTCCATTTCGTATCGGACTTAAGTACATATGATATACATATTGCGACGTGCCAGGTTTGGTATATCGACTACTTCTTTTACTTCATATGATAAATGTGATAATTTTTAAAAATTTTGACGGTAGTATTCCATTTTCAAACTTCTTCTAATACAGATAAAAATATTGATATGGACAAAATTAAAAGAAAATCGAACATTTATTTTACGCCAAATCATAAATTCTATATTTATCTCAGGTTTCTGGTTGAGAAAAATATTTAGATATAGAAAGTTGTAAAGAAATGCTGACTTGTTTCGCAAGTTATGACAGATAAATGAATTGAAAATTGTGAGCCTTTGTGCCTCACCCACCAGAAGAGGTTCGCAGATACATATTATCTTAAGAACAGATTTTGTGTTAGCAAAAATGTTTGTATGTGTGAAATCTGAAGAGAGTTGGATGCTTATTTCGCTTTCTTTGCGCGTATTGTTTTCCATAAATCTTGAACCCTATATGGGGGAGGTACCAGAAGGTCCGAATGGTCCGATATCTACCATATTTATAACAGATCTTGTGTTGGTGGACATATTGAGATGTGCCAGATCTGAATGGAATCGGATGTTATTTCACGTATAAAGAGTTTCATGGATATCCAAATTTTTCACCCTTTTTGGAGGAGGTACCAGAAGTAGTGGGTCGATATATCCCATCTTAACACTAGATCTTGGGTTAATAAAAATATTGGGATGTGTGAAATTTTAAGACAATTAGACCCTTAGATCACATTTTATAAGAGTTGTAATTATTCAAAATTTTGACCTTTTATGGGGGAGTTACTTGATGGAGTATACCGATATTGTCCATTTTCACACCTGATCTAGCACTGACGCCGACGTGGACCGATATTGCCCATCTCTGAATTCGATCTAAGTTTGACAAAGATATTACGATGTGCCAAGTTTGTACCTAATCGGATTTTCCCTTCGAGAGATATCGTGCACAACAACCAGCCAGCCAGACAGACGGACGGACATCGCTAGATCGACTCCAAATGTTCTGAAACGGATTTGGTCTAAAGCAGGGGTGCTCAAGAAAAAATATCTCTGTTCAGTCAAATTTCTCTTTGCTTATTTAAATCAAGAACAAAACAGTGTTAAGTCATTATTTATACAAATATTTTTTATCCATTTGCTTTATAAATTATTTTGGCAAACATTCGTGTTTAAAAACAATTAAATAGAACCGTAAAATATAAAGAAAAACAGAATTTTAATTTTCTCTTAAATTATCTCTTTTTTCTCTTCATGTTCTAGAACACGGTTTTGAGCACCACTGGTCTAAAGAGACTTAGAGTATATTCTATTCTACCACTGTGCTAATTCTACTTCTCATTTTCTTAACTCCGTTCTTTAAATATAATAAACTTCTTTGATTTCATTATTAAAATATCTCTATTCTAATTGATGCTCTCTTTTGAACTTACTCTTACATTCTCTTTCCCTCTCTCTTACTCTCTCAAAAATATTTTCCTGCTCTTAAATTTATTTAATTGTTTATTCTCTTATTTCTTATTGTACAATAAATATCTTTATAACATGAAGTTTTAGAATTAAAATATAGAGTTCTGAGTTGAAGCTCAGTATAAAACGTCGTTTTTAATATTACCGGTCAAATATTAAGTCTTTGACCGGAGTGAATTTAATAAATATAATAAAAATAATCTCTTTAATAATAATATTACAAAATATGTGTTTGATTTAAAATCATAAACATAACTCTAGGGTCTAAACCGTTATTTCGACTAGGCACGTTTTGACCGTATCAAATTGTACAAAAATAATATTTTCCCAATTTTGCAGTCGCATGGAATGTTGCATGAGAAGATAGTTGGATGATATTTAGCTGTAAAATGAACCATAACATAACAAATACCAAATGTAAGCTAAGATAACATCTTAACAGACTATATGACATCATTTTAAAAACGAAATCATCCAAATTGATTTGGACATTTCTAAAATATTGTAGTGTTATAGAGTATCGGCCACGTACGGATATAGTCTTTGCTTGCATGATTTTAAATATCCGTGTTTTTCCTAGTTGCGTCTCCCTTTATTTTTGCGTGTTGAGTCATATTTTTCCAGATCTCTGAAAACTCGCTCGAATTTATTGAAAGCGTGAAACCCAGTCGAATTCGCTCCTGAGAGCAGAAAAAGAACAAGCAAACACAATTTTTAGATGTAGCATATATTCCTCGTTTTTGAGTGGAAAAATTTCGTTCATATTTGAGCAGATTCTGCTCCTTCCAAACACTTTTTTAGTTTTTTTTGTCATACCGTTGTTGTATTTCTATGTACGTGAATTTTTTCTATACAAGATATTGTTTATGTTTTGACAAACTTTAACCCCCTGTAAATATTTGACAATGGAGCGGGGTAAACAAAAAAAATATTGAGAATTTTGGAATCCGTACAAAGAATTATGGACTTTCCATAAATGCTCCCCACAGTTTTATAAATTCCATGGAATTTCCACCTCTTCATCCATTATTTTTTCTTTATTATACACAATCTGCTTTGAATGCCCTTCGAGTCTATTATCACCAATCCTGGGGACTAAAAGCCCCCATAAATCCTTTTCTGCTGGGAACGTATGGTACTCGTCGATTTGTTTTGCGTCGACGATTTCATTCTTTCCATTCGCATTTTGATTGCATTCGAGACGTTCAACTTGACTTCCGTTAGATTTCCATAAATAAGACGACAAAGTCACATATGGCGCAAACACCCAGTGTCATTCCAGTAGCTTAGCGTACTTGCCACATTCACATTGGCAACAATCTCGTTCACACGAGTCGGGGATGCGAAAAAAAGTGCTTAACAATGACAGAAGAAAAAAACGCCAGATTCTCACACCCACATGCAATGATTATTGCTGATGAACACAAAAGTTCAGTTACTGAATGGGGGGAAAATGAAAGAATATAAAAAAGAAAACAATAAGAAATAACCTCAAATATGAATGAAAAAGGGGGCATAAAAAGGAAGAAAAAAGAAGAACTGATTCGTACAATTGAAATGGAAATCAATGTGGGCGTAGATGAGTTACTTACTGAGATTTTTATTGTTTTGTAGGAAAGTTTTTATAACTTCCACACATTGAGAGAATGCGATGTTGCAGGGATGGAAATGTACAATTGGAATAAGACAAAACTACATATATATAAAGAAATCTATAAAACGACGTTCAATGAAATTTGAGTATGCATTTCTAAGAATAGTTTACGTCCATCGAATCCAAACGGTACTACATTTCGTATATTTGATGACTTGAACGAATTTCAAAACTACTGCCTTATCTTTTCTTCCGCATCAAGAATTACCTTAAATAAAATATAAAATTCCTATACCTAACAGATCACTAAATGACAATGTCGTACCAACAGTTAACATAATTTACTTAACGTTCCTTCAATGTTGGAATTTAAAAAAAATCAGTTATACCTTGGTGGAAGGTACAAGAGCTACACAGAGGCATAATTTGAAAGCAGGTCTGCAGCCCTCTTCAGAACCAAACCGCCATTTCTGAAAATGAAGTAATTCAAACCATTGTCTACAAAATGTTGAACCGAACCAAAAACCATATTTCTATGTAAAAAGGTTGGGTTCGGCGCAACAAGTAATGCGCCAAAATTGGGATTTGTGTTATTTTTTACTAGGTTCTTCTAGCATGCAGTTAAAACACATAATTAAATCTTTTTATGCTATGAATATGTTTGGAGGCCACGCCACATTGACTAATTTATTTAATTTCAGCAAGCAGTTTGTGTGCGGAACTCGGTATGTTTATACTACCATGTGTGAGACCCACATTCAATCTTTCTGTCCAAAACTTTTTCTCCATTTATATACCGTAGGAATCAACAGTGGCCACAATATCAAATTATCGCATTTGAGTGATATCCCTTCATCCAATCACCCACACCATCACCATGGCCGGCGCTTAAGTTCTGGTGGCCAACCGAAGCTGACCTCTTTGGCAAGTAACACGATCATTTTACAAACTGCATGTTTTCTAATCGGAGAAACCCAAATTCGGCAGTTCACCACTTCCGACCAAGCGAAGCAACTCTTTAGCTCTTTTGAGTCTATTTTCTTTCTGTTGCGGTGTAAGTTCTTGCACTGTTTGGAATTTCCTTGGCTTTACCCCGAGCTCATTTTTCAATATTTGCCGAATGGAATATTGCGATATGTTCAGTTCGTCGGCCACTGCGACGCGGGTTTCGATCAAGTCGCTTTTTTACTTTTCGAACCATTTCTGCTGAAGTTGCTGTTTTCTTCCGATCACCGTAACAAGCGATGGTACGAGTCACAAAAGATATATTCACATTTAAATGTTGGAGTGCTCTAATAACAGCTGTTGGACGAGTGGCTTAGAAATGACAGCAGTCTGAAGTTGATTGTAATTTTTTCATCGCACCCTGTATAAAGATTTTAAAATAGCTATGAACCTAACCGCCTTAAAAACCGTTCAACCATGTGTATGCGTATGTGTGGCACATCAAAGAAGAGAAAAACTGCAGAAACAAAGAACCGGTGGAATTTGTTTAAAGATACAACACCAATATCATATGCTTTTTATACCCTCCACCTTGGAAAGGAGGGTATATAAACTTTGTCATTCCGTTTGTAACATCCTTAAATATTCGTCTTAGACCCCATAAAGTATATATATTAATAATCAGCGTAAAATTCTAAGTCGATTTAACGATGTCTCTGTCTGTCTGTCTATCTGTTGAAATCACGATACAGTCCACATTATTTGACGTAGAGCGCCACAATTCAGCAGAGCTATTTGCATAGTGTCTAGGATGGTTGGTATTGAAAATGAGATATATCGGTCCACGTTCTGGTATAGTCCCCATATAACGGTACCTCCCGATATTCGGTATTTTGATGATTTATGCCACATTTTTTTAACGAATTTGTCTGGAAATTGGTATTTGTAGGTCATAACGGGTCCCTGAGCGTGTGGCAAAACATTGCATGTATAGGTCCACGTTGTGGTATAGCCCCCATATAAAGGTACCTCCCGATATTCGGTATTTTAGTTTTTTTTTTGCCACATTTTTCGCGGATTTGTCTAAAAATTGGTATTTGTGGGTCATAATGGTTTCCAGCTCCGGTGGCGAAACATTGCATGTATGGGCCCATGATTTGGTATAGCCCCCATATAACGGTACCTCCCGATATTCGGTAATTTGATGATTTTGCAACCTTTTTTCACGGATTTGTCTGAAAATTGGTATTTGTTGGTCATAATGGGTTCCAGCTCCGGTGGCGAAACATTGCATTTATGGGTCAATGATTTGGTATAGGCTCCATATAACAGTACCTCCCGATATTCGGTATTTTGATGGTTTTGCCACATTTCTTCTAATGTTTCCTTTACCCTAAGGTGGTGGTACTAAAAGTTTGACCCGGCCTAACTTACTGTTTTTTTACTTGTTAAATACATAATGGTGACAATGTTCGTCAAGGTGTTTTGGACTTGTTTCGTTTGCAGCTGTGGTTTGAGAAAATATACATGCATACAAATGCAACAATTAAAAGAATGCTCGACAAGAGTAGATCCTTCTCGATTTTGAACGAATTTTGCTCCCACTCTAAAAGGAGTGAAACAGTCTCAGATTTATTCGAGCGACATCGAAAAATTGAGTATGTTCGATATTTCCCTAGTCCAAGGAATGCTCCCTCTCGAAGGTCCGATTCTAACTCATACAGATCGCTCATTGCCAATGTTATACAATTCTGTTACATTAATAACTTTTCATACCCTCAGAAAGACCTTCCTACGACTCTCAAAAGCGACTCGCACACATCTATTGATTAATATTGTGTTATTTGCATCTTTTTGTACTTTTGGTACCCAAAGAGTACTTAAATGGTAAAACCCGGCTTATTTCCCCTCCCTGAACCCAGACTTCCCCAAGCATTTACCGATCGTTCAATAACAATGTTGTTCAGCTTAAGTACTTTGAAGAATTTAAACAATTTAAATTTTAAATTCTTGTTTTTCCCAAGCACTCAATAACAATGCTCCCCTTTGCACCCATGAGAAAGTACAAATAGAATTGTTAAATTACAAAGAATGTCATTTGAATTTAAAATAAAATGTTTAGACAGGTGTAGGTCCATAATGACAACAAACAATCGCATTGTATTTCAAAACATCCATCTCTGGCTGCCTTGCCCTCATATTCCTCGGGCTGCTGACGTGCCAATAAGGCATAGCAGTCACTTACGAATAGACGAATATTCGAGGCGGTAAAACTTTATTATTTTAACTGCAAAAAGGCAGATCGTGGGGATATAAATAAAACCGAAATGGAACTTCAAGTGCTTCGACAGAGAGTGAGAGAGATAGAGCGAGAGAAAGCTCTTAAATAACAATCCCAAAGAACTTCTGTGCATATGTGGCATGGCAAACGGAAGAGATTGTGGCAAGTGCCAAATGTGTAAATAGTATTCACATTCGCAAGCCTTGTGTGGCGCAGCCCAAAGGATGACAAGGATTTTATGTTGATTGTATTCGCCACGAAAAGAAGAAAAGGGCACACACACACATGGCAGATTCAATTTGAGAATTTATGATTTCCATAATTTTGAAAAGTTCATTCCTTTCCAGATTGGTGGTCCCAATCAGTTTTGCATATTCTTAATACATTTTCGTATTTGAACAGTCTCTTTGCAGAGAATTGCTTCCGCAAGAAGATGCGGAAAACAATTTAATTTTATTGTCTTTTGCATAAATTTCGCCATCATACTGCGCTCACTAGGCGGGCATATGGTTATAGAGGTTCTCATATATATTCACGATTTTTTCGGACGAAATATTGACATCTTGATGGAATAGAAAAATAATTGAGTCACGTATTCAGATTTTTGGTAAGGAGAATTTATGTCCTCCCATTAAAACTAATGAAACTTTATGACTTTGTCATTCATTGACTGTATCATGTGAATTACGTACACACACACAAACGCACACATGTACATGCATGTTTGTCTTGTTATCCGGATATAGTCGAAGACATCCTGTTTGGCGTTGTTTTACACATGTTTTCAAAATGTTTGTGTCAAATTCTGTTTGACACAATTGAATTGAGTTTCATTGAATTGAATCTATTTAAGTTTAATGGCTCTCGAGGGAATCGCTCGCCATATAAATATGTAAATGTATATTTTTGTATGTAAATAGGCTAATAAATTGAAATAATCCTTTATTTCGTTGGTGAATGAAGAGAATGGGTAGTTGTATGACTCGGGTAACTGAGCGCCATGAAAATGGGCATTCAAATTGATGGGAATTGGGAAGTGCATGAGCGATTTTTACCAAACAAAATTTTAATTTAAACTGTGGTCTGTTCGAGAACCTGCACGAATCTACAAGTTTTTGAATTTTTCTTTTTTCGATATCGCAAAGGGAAAATGGGTTATCGTGGTAAACATTTGTACATCCTTGTAATTCTGGAACAAACCAACTGTTGTTATAATGGTTCTGGGAATTTGATAAAATTGAGCATTCCTTACTCCGCTACTATAAATCAACATAATTTTCACGAAAAATGTGTCACTCTGATTCTATCATGGTAGCATTAAGAAGGTAATTTTGTGCAATTATGTGTTTAAATTTTTTTAGTTTATACCTTCGCCAACATCTTATTGTTGAAATGTATACTCATTGTTTATACACTAATCAAAGGGAGTATCCAGTTAACAAAACTTACTTTGTGGAATCACCTATACAGTTTGAATGGTAAAGCTTTAAAAAAATTAGTACATAGCAAGTAGTTTGGCTGAACAATTAAAGAGGTTCTGTATGTGGGTATGTGGGAAGCGATAGAACAATGAAAGTAGCTTCGAAATACAAAGAAACCGTCACACGCTACCCGAATGTTGCTGTACCGTATTTTGGTCCATTTCCGGCGAAGCGCTTGCTAGAGGAGATCGACACTTTGGTATTTTTTAGTGCGAACCTTGCTTTTCAAAATACTCCAGACACAATAGTCCAACGGGTTGGAGATTTTAGTTGCCATTGTGGGCTGGAAATGAAGCGAAGAACCTCATATTGCAACCAAACTTAGGTGTCGCGTGCTGAGTCCTGTTGGAATGTCCAAGGTCTGCGGCCAAAATGTTTGCGTGCCCAAGGCTTTAATACACCCTCCAGAATATTTTCGCCATTTATTCTAATCCCACGGTCGATTAATACGAGCGGAGAGCGACCATCGGCTGTTATGACGGCCCACACCATGACGGGCACTTGATTTCATTTTCAGTTGACCTCTTTGGCAAGTAAGACTATCATTTTGTTTTCTTTTACAAGCTGCTGGACAACGAATGTTTTCTCATCGGAGAAAACCAAATTCGGCAGTTCATTACTTTCGGCCAAGCGAAGCAACTCTTTAGCGCTTGTAAGTCAATTTTCTTTCTGTTGCGGTGTAAGTTCTGGCACTTTTTGGAATTTCAATGAATTTACCTTATTTTTCAATATTTGCCGAATTGAGCCATTTTTCGGCCACTGCGACGCGAGTTTCGATCAAGTCGCTTCTTTACTTTTCGAACCATTTCAGCTGAAGTTTTTTGTTGTTTTCTTCCGTCCACTTCCATGACGTCGGGCTGCGCTACCAGTATCACGGTAACGAGCGATGGTGCGAGACACAAAATATTTATTCACATTTAAAGGCTGGAGTGCTCTAACGATAGCCACTTGTGGTTTTCCAGCCAAATATAAAAAAATCACACTATCACGCTTGAAATCCATCACGAATAACTTTTTTTCTGGAAAATACTCACCAAAATGCTTTTATACGCTTGTAAAAAATGTAATGAGCTATCACTGGAACTGTCGGAGAAGTGGCTTAGAAATGACAGCTGTCTGAAGTTGATTGCAGATTTTTTATCTCACCCTGTATATGAGGGCTATACAAAGACGTGCGCCTGCATAGATAATTTTCTGTCATAGGTAGTAGTACTCAATATGAACTTCAAATGCAAAATTTGAAACAATTCCGGTCTATAATGTTTCTAATATCATAAAAATAGCGAATATTGGGAGGTACCGTTTTATGAGGGCTATACAAAGACGTGGACCGACATTTACGAACTTATTCTACTGGCAAAATACACACGTATGGAAAACTTTTTCATTCGAAAGATAGCGTGATTACAACTGACGGACGGACATCCTAAAACCACTTAGTTTTTTCCGCTGAATCAAAATATATATTTCGAAGAGTTACAAACGGAATGACAAAGTGGAGGGAGGGTATAAAGACATTAGTTTTGTCGACATTTATTTTCTCCTAGAACATATGCGGTATCTAAACAAAAATCTTACTAGTTTAGGAGACATAGCCAAAACGTGCCATACTTGTTTTGTTAGCTTCTACGAGAACTTCCTAAAAATCCACATTTCAAGTTGTCTGGCTTGGTTGACATTATTGCACAGTATTATTTTTTTCAAAGCCATTAAATGTCTAAATAAATTTCCAAATTATAACAATAAGTCATTTGTATTTCAAAATATTAAAATTGCTTCCCCCGACCACACAAAATGGATATTTTTCAACGTACGCTACACTGTCACACCTTTCCACCAAAAGAGGAAGAAATTGAAGTCTTTGAAGCGGAAACCGAAGAGCAAATCGGTGAAGAGGAACATGACATCCCTCTGGAGGAAGAACCTCTGGACCTCAATATCTTGATGAAGGAATTGGAATGCATGAAGCGACACATTCAAAAATTGCAATTACATTTAAAAACCCAAATGGAGGAGTGCCCAAAGGAAGAAGAATGCGTTGATTTGGAGGTCCTTCTTAAATGCTCGGAAAATAAGGAAATCTGCTCCCTGCAGAAGAATCAAAACAAAGTTCAATGCCAAATCAATGAAATTGTTCAATGTTGTCGTGCCGCCAAGGATCACATAACGGATCTACGTTCTCGCTTTTGTGAAACGGCCAAGGAACTTTTGCAGCAACAGAAGCTCGTGGCAAATCTGGTACAATGGAAGAATAGTTTGGATCATGAGTTTGGTAAATGTTTGGAACGGTTTGAGTATTTGAAACATGTTAAGGCCGAATGGAAAGACGTAAAAGAGAAACTTCAAGAGCAAAAGAGAAACATTTTCTTGGAACAAAAAAAGTTTGTATCAAAAAAATTTTTCGACCAGGAGAAACAGTCCATTCTTGGTGCCATCGGTGCTATTAAGGAAATGTTCAACGAACTTGTCGAATATCAATTACAACGTTTTGAATGCCTGGAGAAACGAATTGAAAATATCTCCAGTGGCCAATAATATTTAACGCGAGTGTTTCATTCATTCATTTGTCTTTGTTGTTGCAATAATAAAAATGACCTAATTGAAGTTATTCAAATCAAGAAAGAACTTTTACGAAAATGTACCTTATTAACTTTGAAATTAATCTCCTTTCATGTAAGTTCTACATAACAAAAAAAAAAACGTTCGTTTTTTACGCAGCAATAATAATTAAAAAATGTAAGTGTTTCATCCTGTCCCTCTTGGCGGGCTATAATGAGGACAGGAAAAGCTCGAGCTAAATGATGCGCTACAGTAAATTTGATGGGCATTGCTAATACATCGAAATGTTTGTCTATTGATTCTGTAACTGTAACAGCTTCAAAATTCAAATTGTCTTTTGCGACCAGTCTATAACTGAAAATTAAGATATTATTCAGATATTATTCCGATCATGAGGATCGGACTATAATTGCGACCTATATATAACACCACCAACACATAGTGTTGTGGGGTGTAAAAATATTACAAAATTTACGATTCAATATTGTTAGTCAAATGGAAAAAATCTCATGCTATAAAAAATATGTCAGAAAATAAAGAAATATCACAAATAACATTAGGATGTTACTTTTTTGTTAGATTTTTGCAGAGAGGTCATTCTTAATTGGTGAGAATTTTGTCGATTTTTAGTCAAATGTGTAGAAACTAAGATTAAGCTATTTTATATGTGGATCGTTTACTATAAACGCGGTATCTCGGATAACATCATCATCGATGTAACGGTCAGAAGTGACCTTTAGGTGAATTTATGATTTTTCCAGGATTAAATTGCTAGCGGTTTAAGAGAAGTTTTGGTTTACAAAAAACAAGAAAAAAACCTTAAGTTTGACCGGGCCGATATTTTATTACCCTCCACGCTTTGGGTAAAGAAAGCGTTTTTATATAAAAATATCTCAAGTCAAAAGTGTTCCACTTTAAATTACAAACACCAGCAATACCGTTTGGATAATGCTGTTAAACTTTTCAAAAAACCAAGTTTGTGAGGCCGATATATGGGGGCTATACCACAACGGGAATCTCTATTAAATATTTTATACTTCAAGGATTGTCATCTACCAAATCTTTTTAAAAGCCAAATTTGAAACAATATCGTGGGTAAATGTGACTAGAATTATCAAAATACCAATTATCGGTGGGTATCAATATATTAGAGCTATAGGAAAACGTGGACCTAAATGCAAAAATGTGACAAAACTCATCAAAATACCGAATATCTGGAGGTACCGTTATATGGGGGTTATACAAAAACGTAGACCTGTATATACAATGTTCCGCCACCCGAGCTAGAATCCACTATGACAAATGCCAATTTTTAGACAAATCCATGAAATAATGTTGGCGAAAATCATCAAAATATCGAATATCGGGAGTTACCGTTATATGGCGGCTATATCAAAACGTGGACTTATATATCTCATTTTCAAGACCAGCCATCCTAGACACAATTCTTCAGGCAAATTTTGAAGCTCTACGTCAAATAATGTGGTTGAATCTTGATTTCAACAGACAGACGGACATCGTTGACTTGTAAAGCGGCTACACATTTGGAACATTTTTCTGTTTTCGTTTACATAGGTCCAAGTTTATATAGTTCCATGTTTTTCTATTGCCCTCATTTACCAGTTCCTTTCGATATTCAATATTTTAATGACTTTAAATACATTTTTCAAAAAAAAAAAATTTCAAATTTCGAATTTGGCAATACCGCCACAAAAAAGGCAATTTTTAGGATCCATATTTTCCAACAGACCGCATAGAAAGATAGCTCACGACATTCTGTATTTTGATAATATTAGTTTCTTTTTAAGGCGAATGGAAAAAATTGGCTAAACAGATCTAGGTTTTGGTACAGCCCCCATGTAACGCAAACTACAGAAATTTGGTATAGTGATGATTTTAGACCCTAGGTCTCTTTGTACCAAATTCATTTCAAGATATTAAGAGTTGATCTAGGGGTGTCCGTCTGTTTGGCTGGCTGGTGAGCACGATAAATCTCGAAGGAAGTATCCGATTCGATCCAAAGTAGGTACATCGCAATATTATTGTTAAACTTAGCTCAAGTTCGGAGATAGGCAATGTCGGTCCACTCCTTCTGGTACCTCCCCCACAAAAGGTCAAGCTTTTCAAAGAAAAGAATTTAGCCCATAGAAAGAGAAATGATCATCCAATTTTATGCAAACTGCGCAAATCCCAATATTTTTGTCAGTGCTAACTTCTCCCCCATAAATGGTCAAAATTTGGAATAATTTTAACCTTATAAAATGTGAAATAGGAGTCCGATTGTCTTCAAATTTCACACATCCCAATACTTTTACTTACATAAAATCTGGTCTGAAGATAGAATATATCAAACCACTCCTCTGGTACCTACCCCACAACGAGTAAAAATTTTGAATAATTATGACTCTCATAAAATTCGAAATAAGCATTCGATTCTCTTCAAATGTCACACATCGCAATATTTTCATAAATACAAGATCTGACGCGAAGATTCCCAACCCGACATGTTATAATATTTTTTCCAGAATTATTTCATATGAGAAATGAATAATATAGATCCAATCCTTCAAAAATTGCCAACACTTTGAGTAAACATAATGTAAGTCAAAATACATTTAAATAAATTGACATAGGCTGAGGGTAGACAAAACCGACTGATACTTTTTAATATTTTAATAATTTTTAACTCACACACATTTCGTTTTATTTTTTACTGTTTGGTCTATAATTCAACCATGAACCATCTTAGAAACGAACAACGCTTGTAAATCATTGAATCTTTTTATCAAAATGTGTGCTCTGTTTAGAAAGGTCATCGCGCGCTTTTTCCATTTTACAGTGAAACTCATCTTTGGCCCAATGGATATGTAAATAAGGTAAATTATTGATTTTGGAGTAGAGATCAGTAAGAAGCATGACTAAAGCTATGCATAGCAATGCATCCAGAAAAAGTCACAGTTTGGTGCGGTTAATGGTCTGGTGGCATCATTGAACCATACTCCTTCAAATTACTGCTAATCGTAGTGTAACTGTGAATGGTGAGCCGTACCGTGAGATAATATCCAACCTTTTTTGCCCAAATCGCTGTTTAATGGTTCGGTGCAGAGCTTTATGAGATTTCGGTTTCTTTGAACAATCTCCAATTCACGAACAATTCAGATGTACCTTAAAGTATTGTTGAACTATGTCGAGTCCTTCAAAATTATTCATAAAAACTAAAAATCAGCCTCGCCGTTGACCAACGCTCATTCGGTGTCATCAGAGCTCTCCGAAGAGCAATTCTTTCATATCCATCAAGAATTGTAGTGACCACCCTATTTCGGTATATACTTACTGCTTACTAACTCCTCACATTTACTTTCTTAGCTAATTCCAAAAAAAAATCTACACCTCACCCCATTTCCTCTACATTTAACGTTTGGTAATAAAAATTATATTTTTTAATGTTCTCCACTTCACTTCCACTTCGGTAAGCGGTTTTATGCCTCGCATTTAGCATTTCCGTGTGGGCATATGCGCCTTAATTTTATCGCCCAAAATCAACCCCAACAATTTCTGCAGCAGTAGGCAGGATTCCATTACCATGGTAAGTGCTGCGCGTGGAGGAAGCACAAATCTAATGGTAATGTTGATTCTCAATTAAGACTATTGCCTGGAATTGTGCTATATGGAACGGCTTTGCTTTTTTTCTAGACAATTAAAGTTAATAATAAAGTGAGATTTTGTTGGGATCATTGAAATTTTAAATAAAACTGAGATTCAATTGTTGTAATTCAGAAGCATTTGAATTCTTCTAAAAAAACGGACAAAATATAAATTGGAGTCATACTTAACAACAGTAACAAAAATAGTGTTGATTTCTGAAAGCTCGTGTGTTTAGTTCAGAATTTCCTTTTTTTTTGAGCTATTTAAAACCGAGACCGAGGTAAAGTGTTCAATAAATACCAAAACAAAGCAACCTGATTTGAGGTTAATTTCACACAACCTAGCATCGACAATGTAATTATCGAAAAACGATATGAGAACTGCATAGTTTTCACAGGAAATTTATTATTTACCTTTGCCTCCAATCACCATCCATCATTGGGATGTAACTGGATTTTCATCCAATTTCTAAAATCCAAATACATTTCATATCCACCACCAAACACATTTTGTGACATCGTTGTACAAATGCCAAATTTCCCACCAAGATAAAAGTTAACACCGAAGACACGGATGAACAAAGAGAAGTTGTGGCATTTTCAAATCAGATTAGCACCGATTTGTCTTTGGGCAAATAAAACTAACATCTGACACCTTTAAACCAACACAAACATCGGAACACGTTACACTATTTCCATGTGAAGTTTTCAAGGATTGTTGTTTGAAATGCAGTTCGGTTGTTTACTTTTATTTAATTGATTTGCAGATGTGGAACACATAATCATGACACTATAAAATTATATCTGTATCTATAAAAGAGGAAAATATTTGTACTTTTGATTGCTTGTTTGTAATTTATAGACACAAAAAAATATTTTCCGGATTTATATATGTATAGGCTTCAAAATCGGAAAAAACGTGTTTACGATTTATGTGGGTTCAGATGTATTGCTACCTTGAACCTCTCTCGAATAGCAACAGCAGCTTTAAAATATTGCAGTTTCCGTACGCTTAGCTTTTGCTATGACAATTAATACATTAATCGGGGTCGGCTATATTATATATAAAAACAGCATTCCGGATTTTCTTGTTTATCATAAACTAGCTGGCCTGGTCCGCGTTGCCGGTCCGTAGTTCTAGTCTTTAATACAAAGTTTGTATTGCATAATAATTCACAAATCTGGCTGATAAAGGTGCACAAATTTTATTATAAATATTAACATTAACATAGCACCTCAAATTGTGCATTAGAGTCCCCATAAAATCTAGATCTTGTTCGTAGTAAAATTCAATGACGAATAAACAATGCCCGTGAGTTTGTCCGCCAATCGGTAAAAATCACTATAGATCGGCGGACCATACCAAAATATCTTCTTATGTTGACATTTATGTATGATGGTTCTGTATGATGGTTCTGTATGATGGTTCTCTACTCACAAAGTAGCTTAAATGCAGAAAAATCGATTGGAAAATGTGGTCAAGACCCTCGATTAAAAATAATGGCCAAATCAATAGAAAAACGTGACAAAAACCCCAATAATAGGTGAAATCAAGGATAAATTCGTATGAGGGTTATACTAAAACGAAAACATATTTTCTCCAATCTAAAAACTCAAATTAACAAAACATAGACCGACATAACCTATATTTTGTACATATGATTGCATAAAAGTTAAAACTCTATCACCAGAATTATTTAAATTCAGAATTTGAAGCAGAACTTTTCCTGTACAAACCCTCGCCTTCGTATAGCCCCCATACAATGAACGGTACCTCCCAACATTCGGTATTTGGATGATTTAAGATACATTTATAAACTGAATTATATAAAACTTTGCATCTGCCCTCGCTACAGATAATTTAACATTTTGCTTTTTTTTTTTTTTTTTTTTTTTTTTGTTGCCTTGAACGCATGGATCTTGCGTAGTTAGATAATAAGGACGTACGAAACATTTCACTATAGTGGGGTAAGTGTGTATTTTGTTCTGTGGGTCGGGTATTAGGGAGGCCTGTTAAATTTCAAGAACATTGTCTATTAATATAACTATTTTATGAAAAAAGATGTCACATTTAAACTCCTTTTACTTTTTCAGTATGGATATAATAACTTATGAAAGTATTCTGTAGAGAATAACTTTACATTTTCTGATGTAAACAGTGTAATCTGTTTTTTCTAATAACTAAACAAATTGTTCAGATATTCACGACTCACTCACACAAAGCCACACACAACTATTTGTTTGCCATGAATCCGTAATGCTGATGACAACGATGCCAACGTACGATTGAAATGGAAACAAAGAACTTTTGGGCAACAAAATACAAAACAACAACAAAGCTTTAATCAAAAGATAAGAATGTTTTACAATCCCCCCAATATATTTTGGCTGTGTATTAGTGAGTATCCATCTATCTACGATAATTGTCAGTGGTTGTCCACACACACACATACACCCGCACACAAATAGCTATAAAATCATTAATACACCCAAACGTACATAGCTATCCGGCTCGTAACTGTACGAGTCGGGGCATTTGTTTTAGTATTTGGCCATATCAATAAAAAGGGATCAACTACAGTTAAATGGTTAAATTGGTATCCACTTTGGTCCGTCATAACGACCAATAATGCCATCGAATGGATCTCATGAAACTTTTATTCGATAGGATGTGAAATGAAATTTTCAAATTACCGGATTTGCTGCTATGCTGCTGCTATTCATTCATCAATATGTATACGCCACAGTGTACACATGCTTGTGCATGCTCCATTGTAATGTGTGTTGGTTGGTTGGTACGGTCTCGGGTTGGAATATAACCAATAAAGGATAACAATTGTGGTGTTAATTTCCATTGTTGAATAACAATTAAAGCAATCCGTCTTTGGAAATTAAAAGATGCTGCATTCACGCTCGGTATTGAGTGGTTGAGCTGAATCATAAATAATTCATGGCAAATAGACGCAATCCATTAACACTTTGTCCAAAAATAATTGGCTACTTAGCACGCATCAGCAAAGCATTTAATCCATTTGTATATGAATATGAAGATTATTGTAATTTCATTTTGGTTAAGGGGGTTTTGGGACTTTTAGTGTGGACTGGAGTTGAAATAATTGTGCCAATAATGGAGGAAATATCAGAAGTAGAGTTGGGTAGTTCCGGAACGAACTAGTTCGAAAGGACTACTCCGCTAAAGGAACGATTGAAACTAGATCCACGTCTTTGGTTTATTTAGTTCCTTTTGTAGTAGATCCCATAAAGTCTATATATTCATAATCAGCATAAAATTCTAAGACGACTTAACGATAAACGTCTATTGAAATCACGATACAGCCCACATTATTTGACATACATCGTCAAAATTTAGCAGAACAATTTGAATTGTGCCTAAGATGGTTGGTATTAAAAATGAGATATATCGGTCACATTTTGGCATAGCCCCCATATAACTGTACCTTTCATTATTCGGTATTTTGTTGATTTTTGCCACATTTTTTCACGGATTTTACTAAAAATTTGTATTTGTAGATCATAATGGGTTCTATCTCGTGTGGCGAAACATTGTATGTAAAGGTTCATGTTTTGGTATAACCCCCATATAATGGTACCTCCCGATATTCAGTATTTTGATGATGTGTGCACATTTTTTCACGGATTTGTCCAAACATCGGTATTTGTAGGTTATAATGCATTCTAGCTTGTGTAGCGAAACATTGCATGTATAGGTCCACGTTTTAGTATAGCCCTCATATAATGGTACGTCCCTATATTCGGTAGTTTGATGATTTTTGCCACATTTTTTATGGATTTGTCTAAAAAGTGGTATTTATAGAGTATAATGGATTCTAGCCCCGGTGCCAAAACATTGTATGTATAGGCCCACGTTTTGGCATAGCCCCCATATAACTATAACTCTCAATATTCCGTATTCTAATGATGATTGCCACATTTTTCATGGATTTGTCTAAAAATTGGAATTTATTGTTCATAATGCGTTCTAGCTTGTGTAGCGAAACATTGTATGTATAGGTCCACATTTCGGTATAACCTCCATATAAGCGTACCTCTCAATATTCGGTGTTTTGATGATTTTTGCACATTTTTTTAACGGATTTGTCCAGAAATTGGTATTTGTAGTTCGTAATGTGTTGTAGCTCGTGTTGCGAAACATTGTATGTGTAGATCCTGGTTTTGGTATAGCCCCCATATACGGTACCTGTCAACATTCGATATTTTGATAACAGTTGGTATTTGCAGTTCATAATGGGTTCTAGCCCGGTGGCAGAACAATGAATATTTAGTTCCGCGTTTTCCTATAGCGCACATATAACGATACCTACCAATATTCGGTGTTTTGATAATCCCAGTCACATTTACCCACATAATCGTTTTAAATTTGATATTTTAGAAGATTTCGTAGATGACAATCCTTGAAGTATACAATTGTCTATAGAGGTTCCCGCTTTGGTATGTCCCCATATAACGGCCTCACTTACTTTATCGTGTTTTGATAAGTTTAACTGCATTATGCAAAAGGTCTTACTGGTATATGAAGTTTAAAGTGAAACACACTTGAATTGAGATACTTTTATGTAAAAACGTTTCCTTTACCCTAAGGTGGAGGTAAATAAAAGTGCGGCCCGGCCGAATTTAATGTTTTTTTTTTTTTTTTACTTTTTTTAAGTAATAAGGAAATTATTTCAAATTAAGAGGCAACAGAAATGTATATTTTCGACATTAATGTACAGCAAACTGTACTCTTATGGGATAAAACTATACTGTCCTTTTTTAATTTAGTTGCTGTAAGTGGAAAATAAATTGTAATTAAAACTAAAAAAACTACAATGAAGAGAACATAAATGATGAAAGAGAAAGATTCTAATGAACTATTTTCAATGGGAACTGTTTGGAAGGAAGGAGCTATATTTAGGAACTAGTTCCTTATGAGATCGATCCGCCTCGTGAACTAGATTTCCCAACTCTAATCAGAAGTTTATAATATATTTTTTTCTGACGAAGGTGGAAAAAGTTAATAAAAAATAATTGGCTCAATAATGGACGAAAAATAAGAAGTTTATAATCAGAGTTTCCTTTTTTCCTTCTTCCTTGATGAAGTGCCCACATAGGACCCTTCCTAATATACATGAAGTATAAGGCATGTAGAATGAAACAAAAAAACTGTGGGGCATATAGTCTCGATTCAGATGGTTTCATGGCAGGTAGGGACTCAAGTAACCACTCCAATATGAATCAAAATTCAATTGCCCCGCCAAGCCCGAGTTTTTGCCATCACTGGTATCGAAAATGTATACTATAGTAAGTAATTATTATTATTATTATTATTATTATTATTATTATTATTATTATTATTATTATTATTATTATTATTATTATTATTATTATTATTATTATTATTATTATTATTATTATTATTATTATTATTATTATTATTATTATTATTATTATTATTATTATTATTATTATTATTATTATTATTATTATATTATTATTATTATTATTATTATTATTATTATTATTATTATTATTATTATTATTATTATTATTATTATTATTATTATTATTATTATTATTATTATTATTATTATTATTATTATTATTATTATATTATTATTATTATTATTATTATTATTATTATTATTATTATTATTATTATTATTATTATTATTATTATATTATTATTATTATTATTATTATTATTATTATTATTATTATTATTATTATTATATTATTATTATTATATTATTATTATTATTATATTATTATTATTTTTTTTTTTTTTTTTTTTTTTTTTTTTTTTTGATTTGGGATTACCGAGAAGCCAATTTTAATAATATTTCCAGATAAAGTTATTCTCAAAGACTATTACCAATGTATTGTTCATTTTTGTTTTATTAGACACGAATGATTAATTCCTTTAAAAAAAGGAGATGAATTATTGATTTTTTGCCGTTAGGTAATATATTCTTTCCAAATTTAAAATTTTGTGAACCTGAACTTTTACTGCATGGGTAGGTTCGGATCATTTTTTTGGCAGAAGAATAGCAGAGATCATTGTCTTTGAGCATTTCTTTGAGCGAACTGCCTGCCTAACTCTTTTTTAAATTTATTTGGAATGCCACTTTTAAAAAAATTCGTGTAAAAGGTGTGCCTGGTTACTTTTCCTGCAGGAGTTGTCCAACAACATCTTTCTTTTATTCTTTTTTGCAAGGAAAATTCGAAAAGTGAACAGACTGTATTCCTCAGAAGCTTGCAACCAATCAGCTGATTTGTCAAATCAAAGAAATTTGCCCCCATTAAAAGAATTAAAAAATAGCAAGCACCAAGTTTTATAAATAAAAAAGAAATTAGTAATAAAATAAAATTATGTGCAATGAAAGAAATATAGATTTGATTTGATTTGATTTGAGTTCCCAGGAATCCTGTGTTGGTAATGGCGTTTGTCTAAAAATGTTGGAAATAGTCTTTTATTTTCTTATTACATTAATATTTACGTTTTTCACATTTTGTAAAGTTGTTCTCCAAAAACAATTTGTCTTGCTAATTCCAAAAAAAAATTTCAATGCAATATACAAACTTTGAAAAGAATTTGGGGATAATTTCGCATTTTATGAAAATTTTGATTATTTGGAAATGTTGACCCTCTGTGAGCAATGTATCGGAAGGTGCCAAAGTTGAACTATATCGGGCACTCTTTTCGCATATTGTAAGACATGAAATTGAAATTTTTAACTTTTGTGATGCAGGTACGAGATAATGTGGCAAACATTGCAGATTTCCGAACTCGACCTAATTTTTGTAACAATATTACGATATACCAAATTTAAACCAAATCGGATACTCCCTTCGAAAGGCATCGTGCGCTGAGGCCAACAGTTCGACGGAAATGCCGAAATCGACTCAAAATGTCCTGTATCGGATCTCCTTTAATGAGACCTGAATACAAAAAAAAAAAAACATTATTTGGATAAGCCACATTTTGCCAGCGTAATTGAAATATGCTCGCTGTAGACTAAGGGTTAAGAAATAGAGCTCATTCGTACATTGCAAAATTTAACAAGTGAAAAAGCAACTAATTTTTTCTAGGTCGAACTTTTAATACCCTCAACCATTTGAAAGTAACTTGAAATTTTTCAAAAAAATCCGAATAATACGGCTTAAATGAGAACTTTATTATGGGACTAGACGAAAACGATATTTTATTATTATGTTTGCCATAGGCTGATCAATATTCTGTCGTACTACAAATACGAAATTTGAAAGAATTCCGCTGAATATAGTCGCTAAAATCATCAAAATCCCGAATATTGGGGGTATCGTTATATATGGGCTACACATTAAAATCCTAAAAAAAATTGACTCTGTCCTTAAATTTTAGATATTAATGCTATTTTTCTGCTACTTAGCGTAAATAAACAATAATTGACTAGAGAACTCTTATTCATTAAAAAAATTAAAACTTTTTCATATATCAAAATCTTGATTCTAATTCAAACTTTTCGAATTAAAAACAGTGGTACAATAAAGAGGTAGAACAGCTTCGTAAAACTACAGGAGTACAGCCCTGAGGCTATTCCCGCTTCCTGTCAAATATCCATTCAACAAGTTGTTTTCATTGATTCCTCATTTTTAAAATCAGCTAAACAGCGGGAAAAATGAATTAAATGCCTGGATTTTCCTTCAAAAATATGATCTAGACAGTTCTATATTTCAATTCCATGGCAAAACTGGCGAATAGCTTTAATGCGCGTCTCGCAATCATTGATTTTGAAAATATTCTGTTTTTATTTTTCAAAACAATAAATACATACAAAAAAATGGCAGAAGTCGAGCACACTTAGAAAAAAATTGTAATAAGCTGGTAGCTCTACCTTACCTTTTTTTATTGCACCATGTTAAAAACTATTTTGGAAGTAAAACATATTTCATATATTTCATATTTCATAATTCACTCATCTTCACAAAGATTGACACTAATTGCAAAGTCTCGATGTATCAATAACGATATTGTACCTTTTAGAACTTTTCGTATCCCTGAAAATAACGAAAATCCCGCCTATCCACACAAAGAGTGATATCATAGAAATGTTCAAAGTTCAAGCTCTTATCGATCGATCAACAACAATGTTGTAAATTCTACACTCTTCATTTACACTAAAAGTATAAATTAAGAAGACCCTGTCGTTACTCGCTCCCATACGCAGAGTGTGAGTAGCTCTAATAGATTGTTCAATAATAATTTTGTACCAATTCGAATAAAGCGTTCAAAATTTTACCCATGCACTAATTCAAAGCGATAGTTTTTATTTATCGTTCAAAATCCATAGTATAATATTTTATAACTCTAAGTGCATCACAAATCCCTCAATGACATCGTTTTAGTACTTTCCGATTTGAACCTTTTAGCATTTGCATACCTTAGAATGTGGAGTGTTACAGCTATTATCGATAGCTCAATACTATTTTGTACCATTATTGCGCAACTTAGTAATTTGTGGCCACCTTGAATTACGAATTTCAATTTTTGTACTGCTTTCTTGTCTTTAAATTAGGAATTTAGAAATATTTTCCCACTGCATGTTAACCCTCATTCAAAATTTAAAGCTCATACATATCGCTTTAGAGCAATTCTGTACCATATTTTACTGTTAGTACCTTTTAGTACTTATGACATGTCTTCCAGGAATCGAGATAAAAATGTAGTCAGTACTTTTGGTACAAATATTCATACACACAGCAGTTTATCACCCCTCTCACCAAAAAGGTATGAATTTAAGAACTCTACTTCTAACAATATAATATTTAGAGCTTATAGTTCAAATTTCAAAAAACAACACCCTATCCAATTCCTCGTACCAATTGTATAGACTTTGGCGCCAAACAATAGTTTTCACTACGATTCGCTACAAATCGATTGCCGTACCATTTGCAAACAGATAATGCTCGTTAGTTTAATCTTATCACTTTGTTTAAACACACTATTGTTTAGTTATCACATTCAATTTAATATTATTGTGTTATCATTTCTAATAAGTTATTTTACATTTTAATTTAAAATTCAATCTATCACTACTGTCTTCAAGACATGATAACTCGTAGTTATCATATCATTAAGACATTATTACAACATAAAAAATGCTCAACATAATGCAAGGGCGCCGTGGCTTAGTTGGTTAAAGCGCCTGTCTAGTAAACAGGAGATCGTGAGTTCGAATCTCGCCGGGGCCTGAAAATCGTTGAATGTTTTTTACTGTTATATTTAAAATATAATTTAACTAGCAGGGAGAGAACAAACCCCGGTAGGCGCCCTACCCCAATATGCATATTTAATAGATCAAACAATAAGAAATATTCTGTTACATTGATAATGTTATGAAGTAAATCATACCAACCATGATCGTTACTGAATGCGTATTACGATTTTAAAGTAGTTAAATAGGATGGAATTAATATATGTGGGAGCTTTGTCTTAATCTGAACCGATATTTGCTGTATGTGACCTATCGCACCAAATTTAATTGCTACAGAGTTCATGTTATGGTTTTTCTTTTTGTCTGAACTTGATGCTTTGATCCACAATTCTACTAAAGATTCAAAAGGCTCAGTGACTTTTCATATCGCCTTTAAAGACTTGTTGTCCTTTAGCTAGGCTGCACTTATTTGTTGGCTTTTCAGCTCGTCTACGAAGACTTGCTGGGCCCCAAGAGACTCTGTGAAAACTATCTGGCTCTCCAAAGCCTCAGTGAAAAATCTCTGGCTCTGTTGAAACTTTCTGGGTCTCCAAAGTTTCTAGGGAAACTCTTTCCCTGCACTCGAACAACTCTGTGAAAAATATCTGGTCCTCCAAAGACTCTGTGGAGACACTCTGAACTTTATGTAGACTTTATGTTGCCCCAAATATTTCGACCTTGGAGACTCCCTGTTCCAGCAACTCTTTCTCGGAGACCTTTGCTCAACAGATGAAAATTGTCCTTCCCAGCATCTCGTCCTTTATACAAAAAATCGCTTTATAAACTCTCTACCTTCATTTTATCCCTAATTAAAAAGAATTATATACGAGAGCTATATTTAACAAGTCAGCAAAGGCTACAGACGTGCGGGGCCGACCATGTGATACCCTACAACACGACAATATGTTAGAACCCTCTTTACGTCCAAACCCATTTTGGAAGATTTCGCTTTTGAAATTATGTCACGGATCACTGCCCAGATATTACCCTTAGCATTTTGGCCAGGGTCATTTGCCAAATATTTACACACTCCGTCGTGTTGTTAGTTGTTGTGATCCATTTTACAACTAAATATAATCCAATGGTCATCCAAAATGCTAGACTTATTCGCTGCCCTTAACTCTCTTCTTTTTAAAATTGCATGTTTTTGGTTTATTTGAACCCCTAAATATTTTGCGATCATCTCCAAAAGCAAGAGACCCCTCTGTATCTCTTAGACTCATCCATATGATTTGCTTGTCTACGGTATTTGGCTATATTCGTCAACGAATTCAGCAAAAAGTTCGCCTTTCTGTGTATTTTGGATATTGCCTGTAAGTTATTTTCAGCGTTTCGGTAAAATGGAAATTTTGGTATTTTTTCATACAAATGTATTGGTCCATTCAACCCGCTATTATAAACTTAAACTTCATGTGAGATTTAATGTCCTTTGGTTTATATTTGTGACCTTTATAACGACTGCAAAATCAGGAACATTTTTAGTTGTTGGCCCATTTCCACCCCTAAATATATTGCGGACATCTTTGAAAACAATAGGCCTAGCCCTTCTGAGCTTAACCCTACCCATATGAACATTTTCGTAAGGGTCGGACGATAATTGCAATTTGTATATAATAGCCCCAACCTGTATTGTAAGGTAAAAAAATATAAAAAATGTATACGTCAATATTATAAGTCAAATTGAAAAAATCGCATGCGATAAAAATGTGAAAAAATATTACAAAATACTACAAACTCTATTTTAACATCATTATTGACATCTTTTTATGCGATTTTTTAGATTATATTCTTTTATGCCAAGAGGGCATTCTGAATTGACAAAATTTGTTCTTGAGATATAAACATTCTAGCTAATATCCCTTTCCTTTGTATAAACGCATTGTATATATTTCGCTATATATATCCGATATATTTACTATCAGCATCTACGTAATGGTCAGGATTGACCTGTTCGTCTATTTGTGATTTCGCCGGGATTAAAAATATTCGCGGTTTAATGGAAGATTTGACAAATATTATGGTCTATTTCACCCACTAAATATTACCCAATGACCATCAAAATTGGAAGGCTTCTGCCCAGCCCTAGCCCCATGCTAACTTCCGCTTCGATTGGTCTATAATGTTGTGCGATCATCTCCAAAAGCAAAATGCTTCTATTCTGACCCTATCCCCACCTACATTTTCAATTTCGTGAGGATCGGGACATAATTGTGACCTGTAGAGTGATTACAAATTAACATGGACAGACAGACGGACTGACATACATATCAAGATCGACTCAGCTCGGCGAGATAGGAAGATCTATATATACTTTCCTATGTGGGAAACCAATATTTCGAGGTGCTACATAATTTTTGGACTAATCAAACTTATAATACCCCCAACACATAGTGTTACAGGGTATAAAAATGAACGGACTTTATCTCCGTGTTTCCGCCTAAAAGAAATGTGAATCGATCCTTCGCGGCTTTATATCAATTTCGTTTCTTCTCATTTTTTGACAAGTAAATTCTTAATGGTAGCCGTTTCCAAAAATACCTCTTTCATTTATGTCTTCCCCTTTTTAACGCACAGGCTACGATCAGTGTTGCCAAACATGGTAAAACTCCTAAAACACCTACACAAATTAAAATTCAACGGCGCAAATCGGGGCCCCAGTGTATTGGCTAAAGAGGGTTGAAACATATGGCCTTCTTGATTGTTATGACAAGTCAATCCTCTTTTCATTTCCATTCCGATAAATGATGAATGGAATAATTTCAATCCACATTCAGACAATGTCAAAGTGTATCAACAGTGTCAAAATGTATGAATGCTATTCATAGGCCCCGGCGAGATTCGAACTCACGATCTCCTGTTTACTAGACAGGCGCTTTAACCAACTAAGCCACGGCGCCTTGACATCTAAGAACTGATGATATATAAATAAATACAACTTTAAATAATAAAACACTTATTAATTTATTCTGAATAAATAAAATCATTTGGAATAAGTAAAATATCAGTTGTACGTCTAAGTTTTACAAACAAATCGAAAAATGTCAACCCCTATGCAAATTCATTTTATTTTGCACTAACCGGATATTGTTAAAAAATGAGCATATTATGTTTATTCCCACACCACAATTACATCACAAATTGGCTTTGGTCCACAACGCGACCCCTAGTAATATTGGTCTCAGAATATTTACATCTCGAAGAGCTGAATTGTTCGTCCATGCTCTTTTGTAATCACTCTACAGATCACAATCATTGCTACATCCGCAAAATATTATGGGTAGAGGTCACAATTATATTAAATCAAAAATATTGGTAAACGCCTTTGTTTTCCAATTTAAAACCCAAATGGAATGAAATGTACAGATGATTTCTATAGGAACCACCCTCTGTTAACTCTTCAATAAAAGGCTAACATTAAACAAGTAAAAACATTTTAAAATTTATATACCCACTACCATTCGAAGAAACAGAAAAATTAAAAAAAAAAATCGTTGAAAATTGCGGGTGAGTCTTTAAAATTCCAAATATCAGGTGTTACAGTTATAACGGGGCTATAGGAAACTGCATGAGAAATCGGTGCATATTACGGACTCAAAATACCATGTTGAAGATAATTCTGTGGAAAATGTAGCTAAAATGATCAAAATACCGATTATAAGGTGGAACGTTATATGGTGGCTATACGAAGACCTGGATCTATACAAGAAATTTCCTGTAATAGAAAGTAGTAACCAATGCAAACTCAAAGCGGCAAATTTAAAATAATTCCGGTGAAAAGTGTGAATATATGGAGGCTATATGGGGGCTATACAAAAAACGGGGACCTTTGCATGTTCCAGTAGTAACCAGTACAAACTCCAAATGTCGCATTTGAAGCGATTCTGGTGAAAAAATTAACACAAATGATTAAAGTAATGCGTAAGGTATAGCTTTATGCGGATTAGGACCTTTATGGACATTTCTATGTAAGGATGTTTCCTACTGGGAACAGAAACACGAAATTTACAGCACATTTGGGTTAAAATTGTAACTAAAACAACCAAAAGACTTCAAATCTGCCGGTACAGTTATATGGGGCTATACCAAAATGTGGACCTATATGACCCATTCGCAATACCAAAAAATCTACGAATCTAAAATACCTCTGAGTACAATTGTATGCACATTCTGTTCGGAAGAGCACCGTCGGCTCTGTATGTAAACCAGTAAAGAAAGTCCTAAAGTACACCACTTTACTAATTTAGTTGAGCTCCACATAAAAATTAAAAGTTTTTATGGGAGAATTCAATCATACACCCTATGATTATAATTATAATTTAAAATTCAAAGGACTAAATATGCCGAAGCATTTGTATCTTTTAAATTCGGACTTGTATTACGAATTGGGTGCAAACTTAATTTGAAATCAGATAAAGATATATATGGGAGCTATATTCAAATCTGAACCGATCTCGATACAATTTAGCAAAGATATAAGATATGTATTCGATATATTTCCCTGAATATCGTTGTTACGGAGTGCATATTACGGCTGTGGGTTACAAATACAACAAATCGGATGAACAATATATATGGGAGCTATAGCTATATCTGAACCGATCACCAAATTTCACCAAATTTGGCATACTACCTTCTAGACTCAATTCGGTCGTATGTGCCAAATTTCATCCCATTTGGACAAATATTAGACTTTGGTGCACAATAAAAGGTAAATCGGACGAAGTTATATGTGGGAGCTATATCCAAATCTGAACCGATCTCGATAAAATTTAGCAAAGGTATTTCTGAGCTGCATTTGATATATTTGCCCAAATATTGTTGTTACAGAGTACATATTACGGCTGCTGAGGACAAAAATAACAAATCGGATGAACAATATATATGGGAGCTATAGCTATAACTGAACCGATTTCGATCAAATTTGGCATACTTATTTTCAGGCCTAATTTGGTTGTATGTGCAAAATTCCATACTATTCCGGCTGATATTACACGTTTGGTGCACAATAAAAGGCAAATCGGACGAAGATATATATGGGAGCTATATCTAAATGTTTACCGATTATCTCCAATTTCAATAGGGTTCGTCCTTGGGCCAAACAAATGTTGTTTGGAACATTTCATCTCTATTGGATAATAAATGCGACCTGTATTTTGTTCACAAGAATACATGGACAGACGGACGGACGGACAGACGGACTGACATGCATAAATCAACTCAGAAAGTGATTCTATGCAGATCATCAAAAGGAACTATGTGTCTATCTCGTTTCCTTTTGTCTGTTACAAACAAATGCACAAAGACATAATACCCTGACCACCTTGTGGTGTAGGGTATAACAGAACAAATTTCGTATTTGGTGCACAAAAAAGCAAGGAGTGGCCGTTACTTTATTTTTGTTCCCAAAAATTAAAAAGGACAATATTGGCAACATTCGGTTTCCAAGGGCTCTACATGCAAAACTCGACTCTTTATTTATGTTATCGTTTTTGAAAGTAAAACAAAATTGTCGTTTTAGATTTGTTATTTTTGGGCGATGGAATGAAAAACTCACATCAAAATGATTTCTGCGTTATTTAGACCAATCAGATATTCAGGTCGACAGTCATCGTGTGACCTATACAAGCAGACAGATGGAATTCTCGACTCTCAATGACTTTTGTGACTTTATGTTCGTTTAAAAAGTTTTCAATACTTCCATGCAAAACCCGTTCTGCATATCATTAATACTGACATTTTCATCATGATATCCAATATACGTATATACTTGTTAGTATGACAAATCATGATGAATTGAAATGAATTAGCTATATCACTCATCGATATTTGTGTTTTCTACCCTTAAAGTGTTTATTCAACGTAAGTGTATTTAGTTCGCTTTGAAACAATAGTTTGAATCCTACGTCGCATGTATGAACACCCTGTATTTTTGGGTTTGTGGCTGGGCTACGAGTATATGAAATTCTATGATTCACAATAGTTGTATAAATGTACGGTACAAAAAAATTGAATTTACTCTTTTAGGCAAATTATGTAGCACACAAGGTGCATTTGTCCAGTTAGGCTGTATTTTCAACCATTCGATCAGGTCCCAATATTAATGTTTATTGGATACCTTTGTCCTCTCTTTACCGTTTTTATAAATTTTATGCTGAAACCATCTTTACAAAAATTTTTAGTTTAACATATATTTTTAATCTTTGTGAACTAAATAAACAACAACCACAATAAAATACGATGGTCTTTCATAGACAAGTTTGGTGAAATTATCCATTTTCTCATCCATTAGGTGGCGCATGCTCATGTGAATGCCTTGATTCTGTTTCTCAATCACAGATAGAATGCAAACAATGCGATGCCTGTACCAGAGAGATAAACATAGAGAAAATATGACTTTTATTAAAAACATTTGCGATCAGAAAACTATACCTCTTATGATTAAATCCTCGCACCCGATCTCGTATATCACTGGCCAGACTTTCGGCTAATTGCAGAGAACGCCATGAATCGTACGAACGACTGAAGCGATCCCATGTCAAACGTTCTTCAATGGAGGACTCTATAAGCTTGTAAACTTGTTCCATGCTGAAATTTGTTCTAAAAAACTCCCAATCGCGTGGTGGTTTTGAATTTCCCTCTTCGCCCTCATTGTCACCGTCAACAGTTGCCATTTTCGTCAATGCCTTGCGTCGCCCCAACATAGACTCAGAGAGCAAGGCATTCATTCGATTTGTCGTTCGCACTGAAGCCGTGATTCTGAAAAAATAAAAATAATGTTTAAATTGTTGCAAAATGGTAAGGCTTAATCCCATTATTGTTGTTTTTATAAAAACAACGTTTGTTTATTAGTGGAAAACGATAGTAGCGTCTACCAGGGGGTAAGGCAGGAAATACCTAGGTTTCGGAAAGAGTCACCAATCCTCACCAGTTCCCTTGTTTTTTGTCCCAGGAGTTATTTCAAAAACAAAACTCCTATGACAAAAAACTTGTGACGAGATCGTAAGCTCAATAGAAGAGGAACCAAAGAATTACATAAAACTAAAATGCATTTGGAAAATCTTCTAAATCTTACAACCGAACTTATAAACATTTTCATCTCTCTCCACTTGTTATGCTTTAGTTTTACATGGACGAAGTAGCATAACCATACCTGCATGCCTCAATCATACAATCCCATAGAAATGCTATTCACAAATTTCATAATTCCAGATCTATTACTTTACTACAATCCCAATTTGTACATATTTTAGTACCATTTAGTACACATTTTCATAACAACCTGCATCATACAATCCAATATAAATCGTATTCTAAATTTCAGGATTCCATCCTTATCGATTCGCCTAATAACAAATTGTACTAAATTTAGTACCACATGTACAAATTTACAAAACCTACACTCCGACAGTAATTTTATTTTCAATTTTCAAATACCAGCTCTATTGGTTCACCCAAATTTAAATTGTAACAAATTTAGCACCATTTAACACTAAACTATTTATTTTCAATCCGTTCGTCCAAATTCAAATTGTACTTAATTTAGTACTACGAATTTTATGTCCAGTTGAATGCAATGAGGATTGTTTTACACAGAATATTTTATCTTTCTAATTTGATTTTCTTATGTCCTTTTCGCCCTTCATTACACAGGATGAGATGAAAAAACTGCAACCAAGTTCAGACTGCTGTCATTTCTAAGACACTCGTCCACAGCTGTTAAAATTATTCCAGTGACAGCTCATTATGTTGTTTACGAGCGTACAAAAGAATTTTGGTGAAAGTTTTCCAGAAAAAAGTTATTCGTGATGGATTTCGAGCGTGATAGTGTGATTTATTTTTATTTATATTTGGCTGAAAAATCACAAGTGGCTATCGTTAGAGCACTCAAGCATTTAAATATGAATAAATCTTTTGTGTCTCGTTGCCTTGATACTGGTAGCGTAGCTTGCAAAGAAACAAAATGATCGTGTTTACTTGCCAAAGAGGTCATCTGAAAATTTGCACCTTCGGTTGGCCACCAGAACTCAAGCGCTATCCATGGTGATGGTGTGGGCCGCCATAATAGCCGATGGTCACTCTCCCCTCGTATTAATCGACCGTGGCATCAGAATAAATGCCGAATATTATCGCGAAAATATTCTGGAGGGTGTATGAAAGCCTTGGGCATGACCTTGGCCGCAGACCTTGGACATTCCAACAGGATTCAGCACTATCGCACTCTGCACGCGCCACACAAGAATGATTACAAAATTAGGTTCCTCGCTTCGTTTCCAGCGCACAATGGCCACCAAAATCTCCGGATACCAATCCGTTGGACTATTGTGTCTGGAGTATTTTGGAAAGCTAGGTTTGCACTAAAAAATACCAAAGTGTCGATCACCTAAAGTAAGTGCTTCACCGGGAATGGGCCAAAATACCGCCGCGCAACATTCGGGCAGCGTGTGAAAGTTTCATTGGCCGTTTGAAGGACATAATTCGTGCCAAAGTTGACCAATTCGAACAAATCTAAACTTATTCTAAAAATTGATGCTATTTCAGACATTTTTTGCTTTCATTCAATAATATTTAAAACAAGTAAGCAAAGGCTACAGCCGAGCGGGGCCGACCGTTGAATACCCTACAACACTATAATAAACGATACAGTTAGTATAGGCGAAATACTCGAAAGAATTCCACAAGATATTGTGACAAATAATAAAAGAAAACCATCAGGTTTCGTTCTCTAATTTTCGAATAATAGCAACTTAAACTAATTTGCTCATTTCCAATTTATTGGTAGATGTTGCACTTAAATGGTCTTCCTAGATCTGGAACCAATATTTCCCAAAGATTAACATTTATTACTGGTTTTTGACTGAAACGCATCTACATGAGATACAGACATTTAACTATATTCTTCAACGAAATCAGCGTTAACGAAATAGTCAGAAGTGCGTCTTTCCTGTATTTGTGAATTCTTCAAAAAGTCGCTGGAATGGACATTTTCGTATTTTGTCCATAAAAGTTGGCAAACTCCTTCACACATTGAATATTTTTGGATGGCCATCCAAAACTGCTTGGCTTTTGCAATGTCCGGTAACCCCCATAATTACGACCTGCTGACAATTTTGCAGTTTTTTGGTCCATTTCAACCCCTAAATATATGGCGATCATCTCCAAAAAGAATAGGCTTTTATTCTGACTCTCATCTTATCTCCATGCAAAATTTCGTAAGGATCGGGCCATAAATGCGATCTGTATATGATATCCTGATATCCTAACTACTTAGTTTTGTTAGCTGTAGAAATATTACCAAAAGTTTAATTCAAAATGAAAATATGCCAAAAATATGACAAAATTGAAAAAATATGAGATAATTTTACAAAATCAATATTTTCATCTTTAGAGAGACATTTTTATGCGATTTTTTTAGACGTTTTATGTTTCCTGCCAAGAAGCCATTCTGAATTATTGAGAACTGTCGAAATCAGTTCAGCCGTTCTCGACATATAAGAGATTTTTCAAGCATATCTTCTTTGATAAACATATATATCGCACATATTTTGCTATATATCCGTTTTGTTGCATGTTAACATCAATGTAAAGATCAGAAGTAACCTTGTCATGGCTTTGTGATTTCGCCGGCATTTAAAATATTCGCGGTTTAATGAAAAATTTTAAATTTTTTCAACAAAAAAGATATGGTCTATTTTACCCGCTAAATATTATCCGATGACCACCCAAATAGGTAGGCTTCTTGCCAACCCTAAACTCTAGCTACATGTGAAATTCCGCGTCGATTGGTCTATAATTGCGACCTGTAGAGCAAGTGCAAAATCAGGATTTTTTTCAGTTTTTGGTCCATTTCAACCCCTAAATATTATGCGATCATCACCAAAAGAAATAGGGTTCTATTCTGACCCTAGCCCCACCTCCATTTTAAATTTCGTGAAGATCGGACCATAATTGCGACCTGTAGAGTGATTACAAATTAACATGGACAGACGGACAGACGGACGGACGGACATACATAGCTAGATCGACTCAGCTCGGCGAGATAGGAAGATCCATATATACTTTCCTATGTGGGAAATCAATATTTCGTGGTGTTACATAATTTGCATTTTTTAATACTTTTGTTGCATTTTTTAATACTTTTTTCAATACCATAACAATGATATATAACATATGAGAAAATGTTACGGGTAGGACTGCTTAATATGGATGGTACAGTAGGGTATCATAAAGTCGGCCCGCTCGGACCTTGTTTTACTATTTTTTCCTTGTTATTGTGTGATTCAACAGTTTATCAATGACTTCGCATAACTAAGTGGAGATGTTTTGTTCACGGAGAACACGCGTCAAGGCTCTGTTTTCACCCAGTGTGGTATAACATGTTAGACGGAGGGACTTTTGTCGATTAGTTACTGAAACTTTATTTCCCGTCATAGTAGAAAGAAAAATTTCTCCGGCATATTTTGTGGCTTTTCAACACATTTTTATACACAGTATGGAGGGTATATTAAGGTTGTCATTCCGTTTGTAACACCTTAAAATATTCATTGTTGAGAAGCATAAAATTCTATGGCGACTTTACAATGCTGTCTGTGAGAATCGCCCTAGCTTTCGAACAAATTGAACTAGGTTATGACATTTTACGCAAAGCCTATTTTACTGAAGCCTAGCATTTTGGATGGTCATCGGATAATATTTAGCTGGTGAAAAGGATCACAATCTGCTTTGTAAAATATCGATGTTTTTTTAGAGATCGTATGTTTTTGGAAATTGTAATGTTTTTTTTTTTTTTTTTTTTTTTTTGAAAATTATAGAAAAGGGTAGCAATTAGGTTCAACATTCTCTCATTATGTAGTAGATATGGGGATGGTTTTTGGAGGAATCTTCATTCTAGTCAAAAGGATTTCAGATCTGCAGAAATTTTACCGCAAATCGGGGTGGTGTAGGGTATCAAATGGTCGGACCGGCAGACTATAGCCTTTGCGAACTTGTTTAACTTACTTTTGGACTACTGGAGGTAGTTTGATGTGTGCTTCCTACGACAAATCCGTGTTCAATAAGGGGAAAGATGATGTTGTGTAGGTAGTTATTAATATCAAAATGTACTAATAAAACCCATAATTTGGTTTTGGGACTATTCGATATAGAACAAAAGTAGCATAACTGTGCATAATAAATTAGCTTCCTCTGTGAAATACCCCCATAAAGTATATATATTCTTGATTCCAAGATTAATTAGCCATTTCAGTCCGTTATAACGCTAGAGTCGAGTTTTTGTCTGCAGTCAGATCAAGTTCGAAGATGGGCTATTCAGGTCCACATAATAGCATAGCCCCCATATAACGGTACCCCCTAAGTAGTTATATCTTTGGCAGATCTCCCGATCTTCGGTATTTTAATGACATCAGTGTGGTTTTTCTATGGAGTGGCCTGGGATAGAATGGAATTATCCCCCTAAAAGAAAATTGTCTAAAAAGGTCCGCTTCGTAAATTATGTCAACAGTTCATCTGATATTCGATATCTGGATCATTTTAGCAACATTTTCACTGGAATTTTCTTGACTTTTAATTATGAAATTTTCAATGGCAAAAATTTTTCAACATAGTTCAAAGTTTTTTCTCTAGCCCCTTTATAACGGCACATCCCGATATTCGGTATTCTGATGATTGTAGACACATTCTTTTATTGGAAAACGGAAAAATTGGGTACCAATCTCTTGGACAACAAAATTCCATATAGGTATACCCTTTCCTATAGCCTCCATATAACGGTATATCCCGATATTCGGTATTTTAATGATTTTAGTAATGTTTTTGAAGTGGGTTAATGTATGTACCTCCCACTTCATGGTATTCTGAAGGATTAAACTGCATTTTACTAGCCTCTGAAATTTAAATTGGGACTCGTTCGAAAATTGAATCCCGTAGTCGTAGTAGAGTGTATTAAAAAAAACGTTAAAACTTCTTTACTTGTTTTTTTTTTTTTTTTTTTTTGTTTGGAAATTGAACTCAAAATGCTGATTGAAGGGCATTGGTGGGTGCAGCTATAAAGATTAAATCCCTTTAAAAACTCTGAATAAAAAAATGTACAAATGTAATGCTGGCTTGTTTCATTTTTTAGTTTTTCATAACTTCGTTTGTAATTTTTCACATCGTTAGTTAGCTTTTACGTTTTTATTTCAACTTATTTTCATGATTTTCGTTATATTATTCGTTAGGAAACAAACAAGTTTAGATCTTGTTTCTTTCAAGAAATGTTTTTTATTTAAACCTAATACGACTTCTATAAATTTATTAAAAACAAATATTGGAAACCACTAAAATTGAATTTAACTAACCGAGACTTCATGTTGCTCCATGATGACATTTCTATGGAATAGTGTAGCGTTTATTGTATCCCTGAACTTTCAAGCGATTTACTTTCTTCATGCACCGTTTGCATGTGACTGAACCTGTAAAATTGTGCAACATTTCAACCAACTTCGTTATTTCTTGAAACCATAAAGTTTTTGTTTTCAATATTTTCCTTGCATTTCATTACATTTATCATACATACATACATACATACAAACATACATGCCGTCACAGTTTCATTGTCACCCCCACCTGATAATGTGGTTATGTCTGACACATCGTGACTTAAGGACATGAGTGCGGTGTGGGTAACGACTAAATGTTTGTATTCAATAACCAAAAACAAATAAGGCCTTGTTCACTAACGGGATACACCATCAATACACATGTAGTTTCAACAATAATTATTGTTTTGCGGAGGTGGGAGTCTGGTAATATTCTAGAGCATACTATCACTATAATGCGTTTAACTTATCCTTTGAAAAGATTATACAATTTTTCCATGAAATTAATGCGTAGGAAACCATAGAACTGCAAACATAACATTTAATTTTTCGTTAGTCTGGGAACGGCTAGTACCTTCAAAATACCTACAATTGGTCAAATCGACGAATCAGCCTTTAAAATCTGATAACTACTAAATTATTTATTAATTTATTAATAAAATTATATTATTATTATTAATTTTTTTTCTTTGATCCATATTTCTCAAACGCCCCTCGTTATTTTTTAATCATGGGGCTTTCATGTCACTTAACGTAAGCGCCACATTCACTTGCAAGTATTTACGTAAAGCATACGACGCGGTGTGTACGTGTCTCACCTGCGATTTGTTGATTGGTTACGCCGATTTTTCGCAAACTTTGTGGGTTTGCGTGCATTGAAATGATCTATTTTATTGATACCTCCACCTCTTTTTCACAATAGGCGAACATAATGCAATTCTTTGACTGTTCTAGCTCAAATTAAAAAGTGCAGCACTGTGTTTTCATATTTAAAAAACAATATTTAAAGCAACATTTTGATATGGATTTAAATCTCTGATTTAGATAATAACGATAGTTGCTTCAAACTTTTAAATTACACTGAAATTGACAAAATGTAAATTGCACCCTTTCATTTTAAGTGTGAGAGATTCTTTTCACACCTACTGTTAGGAAAAGAGGAGGACCTAGGCGAAATTGGTTCTAATAGATATAAAACAACATTAGGTGATCCATGAATTATTATCCATTGTACAAAACTGATTTGGATAGTTTGGCATGGATCTGGATTATATTAAACAAGTTAAGAAACAGTAAGTTCGGTCGGGCCGAACTTTGAATACCCTACACCATTTGGAATGAGTTTGGAAATTTTCAAAAAAATAAAATTCTTAAAAAATTCAGTTTAAATTTTAAAAATACCGAATATAACAGTTTATTTGGCGTCTAAACGACGTGGACCTACAAAGCCATTGTTTGTCATGAGCCATTACCATATTCAAATTCGATAACTTGAAATATACGTTGAATAATGTAGCTAAAATCATCAAAATATCGTATATACGGAGGTACCGTTATATCGGAGCTGTGTGAAGACCTGGACCAGTCAGACAGTTTTCTGCCAGAGGCTGTAGCATCCATTACGAAGTTTAAATACGACATCTCAAACCATATCGGTGTGTATTGTACCTAAACTCGTCAAAATACCGAATATAGGGAGGTACTGATATATGGGGCCTATACGAAGACGTGGACCTGCACAGACAGTTTTCTGCCATAGGCTGTAGTATCCATTACGAACTTCAAATACCAAATTTGAAACAATTCCGGTGAATAATGTCGCTAAAATCATCAAAATACAGAATATTGGGAGGTACCTTTATATGGGGGCTATATGAAAACGTGAATCTAAAAAGGGGGGGGGGGGTGGTCTATATGTAACGTGAACCCATTTACGAACTTAACCTGCCTACTGGAAAAATAAGCATGCGTGCAAAATTTTAGCCTTCTATCTCAATTCGTTCGAAAGATATCGTGATTACAACAGACAGACGGGCATCGCTAAATCGATTTAGAATTTTACGCTGATCAAGAATATATATACTTTGTTGGGTCTGACATAAGTATTTCGAGGAGTTTCAAACGGAATGACAAAGTTAATATACCCTCCATAGTATGGTGGAGGGTATAAAAAGTTGGAACTTGTTGCAGACAAGGCGGAGCCAATTCTTGTAACTTGAGACTCAATTTCATTTGCCCAAAATTAATGGTGGACCTAAATCGACTCCAAAAATTGGTATTTGTAGGTCATAATGGGTTCTTACTCGTGTGGCGAAACATTATA
The DNA here is from genome assembly GCF_030504385.1 of Musca domestica. Taxonomy (NCBI): domain Eukaryota; kingdom Metazoa; phylum Arthropoda; class Insecta; order Diptera; family Muscidae; genus Musca; species Musca domestica. Next base: position 2,541,832 of record NW_026712230.1, on the reverse strand, counting down.
CGTATAGGTCCACGTTTTGGTATAGCCTCCTTATAACGGTACCTCTTGATATTACCTAACGATATTCGGTATTTTGATGAGTTTTGCCACATTTTCCCACGAATTTGTCTAAAAATTGTTATTTGTTTTTTTTTTTTTTTTTTTTTTTGATAATCCTAGTCACATTTACCCACAAAACTGTTTTTAAAATTTGGAATTTAGAACATTTGTAGATGACAATACTAGGGGTATAAAATTGTCTATAGAGGTTCACGTTTTGGTATGGTCCTATATAACGACCCGACTCACTTTATGGTTTTTTGATAAGTTTAACTGCATTATCCAAACGGTCTTACTGGTTGATGAAGTTTAAAGTGAAGCACGCTTAAATTGAGATATTTTATATGAAAAATGTTTCCTTTACCCTAAGGTGGAGGGTATTAAAAGTTCGGTCCAGTCGAACTTAATGTTTTTTTTACTTGTTTATATCAATAGGTAGGTCCAGTCATCAGCTGTTATTCTAGATAGTATAGACATAAACAATTTTTTCAGAATGCATTTTGTTTAGTCTTCACCATTTTAGGTCTTTACTCCATATGTCCTAAAACGGATTTGGTCTAAATAGACGAAATGTAGTTAGGGTAAATGTACCAGTAGTCGGCACTTTTAGGATTTTCGCGTTTTTAATCGCTCACCATTCTGAGTGGAACATTTCAATTATTACAAAGTTAATTTATTCAGATTCGATATTTTGTATAGTTTTTGCAATAATAAATAAAGTTTTAATAACTTTTTATTAAATTTCATAAATTTGTAGTTTTATTAAAACAATGCTTTTTGCCAGTAGTCGGCACCACTTGCTAATTGTCGGTATGGCATGTTCCAACAGTCGGCATACCAATTTTTTTGTAAGAATAATTAATAATAATAATAAATTAATTCATTAAAATATAATATATTTGTTTAGTTAAACTGATTCGATGTCTTTATGGTAGTTTTCTTAAGAATATGAATTGTCGAGTACCTTCACAGACAAAAATTTAATTTTTATTAGAATAATTGATCTTTTCTTAGCAAAATTGTGCACAAAGATAGCTGACAATATATTTGAAGTAAACAAAATACATTAAGTTACAATAGTTTCATTTATTTGGGCTTAGGCACACTTACCCTATATGACTGAGAGTGTAATGAATCTGAAATATATGGATTGATCCTTGTCTGCAGAATGTTTTTCGCATATGCAACGAGGAACATACCTCACCACTATAAGCCCAAAATAGTAGAGCATTTGAAAAGTTTGTGAGTTAATCCCGTAAAGGGCAGATGGATTTATAAACTTATCCCTCATATACAGGGTGAGATGAAAAAACTGCAACCAACTTCAGACTGCTGCCATTTTCACTCGTCCGACAGCTGTTTAAATTATACCAGTGACAGATCATTACATTTTTTACAAGCGTACAAAAGCATATTAGTGATGGAATTCAAGCGTGATAGTGTGACTTCGTTACATTTGGCTGGAAAACCACAAGTGGCTATCGTTAGAGCACTCCAGAATTTAAATGTGAATAAATCTTTTGTGTCTCGTACCATGGCTCGTTACCGTGATACTGGTAGCGTAGCCCGACGCCAAGGAAGTGGACGGAGGAAAACAGCAACATCAGCAGAAATGGTTAGAAAAGTAAAGAAGCGACTTGATCGAAACCCGCGTCGAAATGGCCGAAAAATTACTCGTGAGCTGAACATATCGCAATATTCCATTCGGCAAATATTAAAAATGAGCTCGGGGTAAAGCTTTTGAAATTCCAAAAAGTGCAACAACTTACACCGCAACAGAAAGAAACAAGTAAAAAAGCAGTAAGTTCGGCCGGGCCGAACTTTGAATACCCTCCACCATTTCGAACGAATTAGAAAATTTTCAAAAAAATAAAATCCAATAAAAATTCTTTTAAAATCTTTAAAATATCTAATATAGGAAGGTGCCGATATATGGGGGGATATACGATATTGTGGACCTATAAAGACAAATCTATGTCTGCGTGTAAAGTACTCATAAGGAACTTCGTGTGTGGATTTTCAGACAATACGATTGGAAAATGTGGATAAACTCATCAAAATGCCGAATATCGCGGGGTACCGCTATATGGGAGCTATACGTTATCGTTAACCTATATAGAGAATTCTCTGTCGGTGGGTAAAGTGCTCACAAAGAACCCCTTGTGTACAAAGAACCCCTTGTGACCATTCCGTTGAAAAATATGGCTAAAAACATCAAAATACCGAATATCGGGGGTACCGTTATATGAGGGCAATACAATATCGTGGATCTATATAGATAATTCTCTGCCGAGGTATAAAGTACCCACAAGGAACTCCTTGTGTGGATTTTCAGACAATTCCGATGAAAAATGTGGGTCAAATCATAAAATACCGAATATCGGGAGGTACCGTTATATGGGGGATGTACGATATCGTGGACCTGTATAGACAATTCTCTCTCAGGATGTGAAGTACTCACAAGGAACTACTTGTGTTGATTTTAAGACAATTCCATCGAAAAGCGTGGCTAACATCATCAAAATACCGAATATCGTAGGTTACAGTTATATGGGGAATATACGATATCGTGGACCTATATAGACACTTCATTTTGAGGAGAGCCCACAAGGTACTCCTTTTGTGGATTTTCAGACAATTCCGTTGAAAAATGTGGGTAAAATCATCAAAATGTCGAATATCGGGGGGTACCGTTATATGGGGGCTATACGATATTGTGAACCTATATAGATAATTCTCTGCCGAGGTATAAAGTACCCACAAGGAACTCCTTGTGTGGATTTTCAGACAATTCTGTTGAAAAGTGTGGGTAAAATCATCAAAATACGGAATATCGGGGGGTACCGTTATATGGGGGATATACGATATTGTGAACCAATATAGATAATTCTCTGCCGAGGTATAAAGTACCCACAAGGAACTCCTTGTGTGGATTTTCAGACAATTCCGTTCAAAAATGTGGGTAAAATCATCAAAATACCGAATATCGGGGGGTACCGTTATATGGGGGCTATACGATATTGTGGACCTATATAGATAATTCTCTGCTGAGGTATAAAGTACCCACAAGGAACTCCTTGTGTGGATTTTCAGACAATTCCGTTCAAAAATGTGGGTAAAATCATCAAAAATACCGAATATCGGGGGATACCGTTATATGGGGGCTATACGATATCGTGGACCGATATAGCCCATCTTCAATCTTGACCTGCCTGCAGACAAAAGAGAGATCTGTGCAAAATTTTAGCTTCCTATCTTAATTCGTTTAGACTGTAGCGTGATAACAACAGACGGACAGACGGACGGACAGGGCTAAATCGTCTTAGAATTCTACGCTGATCAAGAATATATATACTTTGTTGGGTCTAAAATGATTATTTCGATGAGTTACAAACGGAATGACAAAGTTAATATACCCTCCATACCTTTTTTGGTGGAGGGTATAAAAATAGACTCAACAGAGCTACAGAGTTGCTTCGCTTGGCCGAAAGTGGTGAACTGTCGAGTTTGATTTTTTCCGAAGTCCAGGAGATTTTAAACAAACAAAATGATCGTGTTTACTTGCCAAAGAGGTCAGCTCAAACATTTTGGCCGCAGACCTTGGACATTCCAACAGGACTCAGCACCATCGGACTCAGCACCATCGGACTCAGCACGCGCCACCCAAGAATGCTTACAAAATGAGGTTCCTCACTTCATTTCCAGCGCACAATGACCACCAAAATTCCGGATACTAATCCCTTAAACTATTGTGTCTGGAGTATTTTGGAAAGCATGGTTGGCACTTAAAAATACCAAATTGTCGATCAAAATACCGCAGAGCAACGTTCGGGCAGTGTATGACGGTTTCATTGGCCGTTTGAAAGCCATAATTCGTTAACCGTAAAATGGTGTTTAAATTACAATTCAATAAAATTTGAATTATTATCTATGCAACCTTTTAATGACACTGTGCCCAAGGTGTAATGGAAAATATCGAATTCAAATCGAATACATTGTGTAAATATAAATGCATTGGTTTTTGTTGTTCCTCTGCTAATGCACCTTCACTTGCAAAATAATAATTGAAAACGAAAACTTTCAATAATAAGTCATTTTTATTGATTTATTTCGATTGGAATTGTGTTTCAAGTTCAAGAACGAACAAATGTTATTGGCCCATTATGATATTCTGATATTTTTAAATTCATTATTTATGTAATATGTGCTGTAAGTTTATACCCTTTTACAAAAAAAAAAAAACACTATTAAGGCGATGCACAATTAAATTTCAACTTTGGTTAAATCAAGTTTTCGAAACACATTTTCTCAGCCGCCGACACTTTTCTCGCTACAAAACTACAACTAATTGAACTAATCCAAATGGTTTTATTTATACACTTCCCAGCGGAACTTTATTTGGCCACAAAAGTTGTTCCGGATGAAGAATGGCCTCAAATCACGCACATCACCCGTATGTGCGGGAGATCCTGTCACATTTGATATATCTTCATTTCGATTAAATGTGGCAAATTTGTCGGTCGACTTGTGGAGTGTTGCTGTTCAACCCTTTGTATGCCGTCCATATCATTCAGTCTGTCTGTCTGTCTGGCATTTAATTGTCGGTAATAAAAATTGGAAATAAAACATGCATTTGAGATTAAATTGATTACTTACAACTGAATGCGATTCATCGCGAGGGGGCTTTTTATGTTATTTTCTGGATAAATGGTTCACAAATTCACTCTGTTTTGTGTTTCCTGTTTCCTTTGGCGCTTAATGAAGAAATCTGGCTGCAGGATATGATATTAATGCAATATGTGACGTGGGTGGACTACGGTGGTTAGAACGGAAATGAAGTTTAACCTTTGACAGTGACTGGCAAAGAGTTATGAGCTGTGAGCTGTAAAAACGTGTTCACATGACAGAAAGGCGAACAATAACAACAAAAATGGAAAGTAGCAAAGCTAGCAACGAAATGAGAACAATATAATGATAACGCTATTATAATGATGGCAGTACCTACCTACATAGGCAATCACCGCTGGTATCCACATGAATAGACAAACGAATTTCTTCTGTTGACTGCATGGGCTCAAAATATTGTTTGCAAATCAAGGTGACCAGGTTGGGGAATTAAAGGATGAAATGTTGAATGTAAATAACTTCTCTGAATGGCTTCATAGGTTTGTCTGAGCCAAAAAGTATGTAGCATTTTTATATATTGGTAACATACCCACAATAAATACTCGTTGATCTGAGTCAAGACATGTGGGTCCGTCCGTCCGTCCATTTGACGATGTTAAATTGTAATCCCTCTACAGATCGTAAATATTGTTTGGTTATGATAAAATTTTACATGCGGCTAGGGCTAGGATAAGATGATCGAAAAACATTTAGGGGATAAAATGGACCAAAAATTATTTTTCGGATTTTTGGTCAGTCTACCGGCCACAATTATAAACCAATAGGCCCGGCATTTTGTACGAGTTTAGAGTTTAAGTCGGGTCCAAAAATACCACAGACCCTAGGCCTGGACTAAATACGATTCAGGACATTTGGAATCGAAATAGCGATGTCCGTCCGTCTGTCTAACTGCCTGGTGCGCACTATAACTCCCGAAAGGAGTATCCGATTTGATCCAAACTTTGCACATCGTAATGTTATTGCCAAACTTAGATCGAATTCGGAGATGGGCAATATCTGTCCACTCCTTTTGGCACCTCCCCCACAAAATGACAACATTTTCAAAGAAAATAATTTACTGCACAGAAAGAGAAACGATATTCCGATTTTGCTTCAACTTTGCATATCCTAAAATTTTAATCAGTGCTAGGTCAGGTGCGGAAATGGACAATATCTGTCCACTCCATCAAGCACCTCCGTCACAAACTGCCAACATTTCGAATAATCATAACTCATATAATGTGATATAAGAGTCTGATTGTCTTCAAAGTACACACATTACAATATTTTTACTATTCTACGCCTTTTGGTACCTCCCCCACAAAGTGTCATGAAGCTCTTAAAACACGAAATTAACATCCGATTCCATTCGGACTTGGTACATCTCCATATTTGTGTAAACACAAGATTTGTTATAAAGATGGTAGAGATCGGACCATTCCTTCTGGTACTTCCTCCACAAAGGGTGAACATTTTGAAGAACCAAAACGATCATAAAATCCGAAATAAGCACCCGGTTCTCTTAAAATTACACACATCACAACATTTGTATTTGCCCAAGGTCTGGTGTGAAGATATATCGGTCCACTCCTTGTGGTCAAAATTTTGAGTATCCATGAATCTCATAAAACGCAAAAATAACGTTCGATTTAATTCCGACCTAATACATCTCAAAATGTTCATCAACACCAGATCTTTTATAAAGAAATCGCACAATTTCTTGTGGTACCTTCCCACATGGGGTTTAAGATTTTGGAAAACAAACGCTCAAAGAAAGCGAAATAATCATCCAAATCCATCTTCCTGTACCTTACCATAAAGGGTCAAATTTTTTACAGCTTGCTATATTGCGATTCTTTACAACTTACTATATCTAAATATTTCTTTTAAATCGTAATTTATTATTTCGCATAAAATTGGATATAAATGTTCGATTTCCTTCAAATTTTGAAATGAAAATTAAATACTTTGACTATATCTGTTACCCTACGCATGTTTCCACATTTTCCAAAAAAATGCACATATCTCATTTAAAGTACAGTACAGGAAGTAGTCGATATAGTCCAAATCTGTCACGTTGTAATACAGAATAAACTGCAACCAACTTCAAACTGCTGTCATTTCTAAGCCACTCGTCCGACAGCTATTAAAATTATTCCAGTGACAGCTTAGTACATTGTTTACAAGCGTACAATAGCATTTTGGTGAGAACTTTCCAGAAAAAAAATATTTGTGATGGAATTCAAGTGTGAGAGTGACATCTTTATATTTGGCTGGAAAACCGCAAGTGGTTATCGTTAGAGCACTCCAGCATTTAAATGTGAATAAATCTGTTGTGTCTCGTACCATCGCTCGTTACCGTGATACTGGTAGCGTAGGCCGACGTCAAGGAAGTGGACGGAATAAAACAGCATCATCAGCAGAAATGGTTCGAAAAGTGAAAAAGCGAAAAACTTGCACCGCAACGGAAAGAAAATAGACTCAAAAGATCTAAATAGTTGCTTCCTTTGGCCGAATGTGGTGGTCCAGCAGTTTGTAAACAAACAAAGTAATCGTGTTTACTTGCCAAAGAGGTTAGCTGAAAATGTTCACCTTCGGTTGGCCACCAGAACTCAAGCGCCGGCCATGGTGATGGTGTGGACCGCCATAACAGCCGATCGTCGCTCTCCGCTCGTATTAATCGACTGTGGCATCAGAATAAATGCCGAATATTATCGCGAAAAAATATTCTGGAGGGTGTATTAAAGCCTTGGGTACGCAAACATTTTGGCCGCAGACCTTGGACATTCCAACAGGACTCAGCACCATCGCACTCAGCACGCGCCACCCAAGAATGGTTACAAAATGAGGTTCCCCCCTTTGGTGGCAAAATGGCCACCAAAATCATCGGATATCAATTCGTTGGACTATTTTGTATGGAGTATTTTGGAAAGCAAGGTTGGCACTAAAAAATACCAAAGTGTCGATCACCTCAAGCAAGTGCTTTGCCGGGAATGGGCCAAAATACTGCAAAGCAACATTCGGGCAGCGTGTGACGGTTTCATTGCTTTCATTTAATAAAATTTTAAAATTATGGCGTTTGACTTTGTTGCAGTTTTTTTATCTTGCTATGTATTTCCTCGAATATTGTTGTTACGGTGTGCATATTACAGCTGTGGAGGATAAATTTAACAAATCGGATGATGAATATATATGAGTGCTAATCTAAACCGACATACTTGTTCCTAGGCTAAACTTGGTCGTATGTGCCGAATTCAATCCAATTTGGCCAAATATTACACCTTTGGTGCCCAATAAAAAGCAAATCGGACGAAGATGTATATGTGAGCTATATTTTAATGTTGGTTAATGCGATTATCTCCAATTTCAATAGAGTCCGTTCTTGAGCAAAGAAATTATTTCTGCAAAATTTCATCTCGATCGGACAATAAATGAGACCTGTACCTTGCTTTACAAAAAATACTTGAACAGACGGATGGACCTACATAAACCAACTCAGAATGTTATTCTATGCAGATCATTAAAAGGAACAATGAGTCTCTCTCCTTCTCTATGTTACAAACAAATGCACAAAGACATAATACCCTACCACAGTGTGGTGTAGGGTATAAAACCCGTACATATATCTCATATTATATCGAGTGCCCTAAATATTCCAAACTTGGACCCTGATATTATTTATATCGGACGTATGTCAGGAATGGACAAGGAATATTTTTGTTCATCGCTTCTCACATCGTATTATTTGATAGTTCTCTTCACACATTGCAACACTTGAGCTTACATTAAATTTAGAGTAAAGATGGCATGTGCAGGTCCAATCTTCATGGTACGTCCCCCAAAATGATTATTAACGAATAAATGGGCAAATACTCAAACTAAATGGGCAAATACTAAATAAATACTTAAACTTTCTAACTTGAATTTGAATATTTAAATAGATAGGCCCATATAAAGCACTTTTCCCTCACCCGTAAATTAACAATATAATCGTTCATGATTTAAAAACGAATCAGGCAATACATTTAAATCAACAATGTACGTGTGTATATTATATGATGTAAAATATTTTGTGGAAAATAAATCTATATATATAAATGTAAGTTGTGTTAGTTACTACGCTTATAACTCAAGAACCGCTGATCTGATTTTAACGATTCATACAAATTCTGAATTGTCTCTTTTCCGAAAAGGATAATATTCAAAAAAATCGCGTAAAAATGTGATATATTAACATTTTCATTTTGACTTCTGAAATGTACAATCGTAATGTTTTATTTTGTATGTTTTTTTTCTATTTTGACTTACTTTTTTCGAATGTACATTTGTAGTGTTTTTTTTTAATATTTTTTTTTCTTTTTGATTCGAATATTAATACCAATTTATTTTGACTCGATTTCTTGAGAACTGAAATAGAAGCCGGGTTACATTGAAGTGTAGTACCAAATTATGTGGTGGCGAAACGAAATAGATGTTATCGAAATAATTTAACGCGGTCACACCAAATTTAAGTCAAAATTTCTAAAAATCTTGAAAAAAGAGATCTCATTGCAAAAATTCTCAAATCGGGGAAAAAATTACATAAGGTATAACTAAAGAACGGCTTGACAATTCATACAATTTTGGAATGGTATCCAATAAAAATATTAATAAAAAATTTCTTTTTGGTGTGATTTTTTTCAATTTGACATACTATATTGAAGTGAACATTTTTTATTGCCTTGAAATCTGAATGAATAATATTTAAAATAAAATGAGTGACCTACGTGGACCTACATCTTTCATATGGCAATAATCCGCCCAATGAGAACTCAAAATGCAATTCATTGGAACTGCAGTCAGTGAAATACCGAATATAAAGGGTGCAAAATGGTAGAGCGAATTGGACATTTAGTAAAAAAGAAAGAAATTGTTCCTAAACTTTCAAGATGTCTTAAATTGCTTTTGCAGGTCATGATATATGACCCCCGGATAAGGGTACAACCCTATTTTAAGTATTGTTTACATTTTAACCACATTTTTCTCACACCCATTTTAATTTGATAAGAAACCATCCTCGCAAAATATGATCATGTTTTGGTATAACCATCATATAATTTAAGCCATGTTCGGGGTCTTCGACATTTTTTTCATCTTTAGGCCTTTATTTGGCATCTTTGTTTCTAAGGGTGTAAAAAACCTCTTCTCATAATATTTTCAATTTTCGGAGTAGAGTCCACCTTGGTCTTGACCACATTCATCAATTGATTTGGCTAAAAAATTGTATTTAGGCAACTCTGGGGTAGAGAATCGTCCCTCAGATAATTGTCCACATAGGCATTTATTCGAGTATAGTTCTCACATTAGTGTACCCACAAATCCGCTTTCCTAACCAATGTTTGGTCAGAAAAGAAAATTTGATATACTATTGAATTTGAAACTCCCAAGAGAATATTGGTTGGGAACGTAGATGTGGGATTAACATCTACATGCCATAAACTCCGAAATATCAAATTGTGGCAGAAACATGAAAAAATCACGAATATTAATTTTTTTGTTCGTTATTGAATTATACTATGATGAAAAATATGGACTTTATGGGTTCTCCAACTCACAATTTAAATGACAAAAATAAATTAATTAATATTTCACGGTAATGGGTGTAAAAAAGCAATTATCTTTGACTATTTTGAAATCATTCCGCCCTCTATTATGAGGTGGACAAAACTAAATACCACGCAGCACGGTATTCTTAACATTGGAAATTCAATACCAAAAATTTAGCTGAGTTTTCACATGGGGCTATTATAGAAGTTCTATATCATACAGGTTTTTAACACTCAATTATAGCCTTAGGCTGAAAAATAAGATCAGGCTATTCAAAATATCTAAAACCGACGGTAGATTATTATCTATTATAATTTTTCCCATGAATGTTTATTTCTATTTAGAAATTACTATGGAGTTATTTTACTTATAATAAAAATTTTGCCGCTTTCATAATTCTATAATGCTTAAAAAAATATGCATTAAAGATTAAAAGTAAGGGCCGGCAACGCGGACCGGGCCAGCTAGTAAATAATAAATTCTTTTGAAATGCTGCAAAATAAAATTTCTTCAGTTTCGATTTGTTCTCCAAACTAATATCTAGATCTACGCTCTTGATTACGGAACGTAATGGCCAAGATGCAAGCAGATACAAATGCTACAGCCTAAAAAAGAGACAGAAAAGATGATTAATTTTTCTCGTTTTAATTTGAGGTGAGGATAACTTACCTCCACACTGAGAGTGGACCAGCTGAAAATGGTTATCCAGTGTTCGGCAGCTTCATAAACGGCAATTAATTTGTAAAGGCAGCCATCAGGATAAATAGCTGTGGTATTTCCAACATTTCCATTCGAGTAACAGCTATCGGGTATGGTCAAATTGGCAGTGGTGTAATCAGTCGAGTTCATTTTACCACAGCAGGACAACTAAAATGCAACAACAAATATATAAATGATATAAATCAAGCAATTCGAAAAAAATATCTCTACAAATTGTCTACTTACAGTACTTTGAATTTGCGACATGGCATCGGTGCCATTCATCTGCAATTGCCAAGCCATGTCAATATCCTTGCGAGCCTTTGTCTCACCATCGATGTGTGAAATGTAACCAAAGTGCAGAATGGCATTGCCGGTTATCAAGAGCACCAAAAAGAAGGCATACTATCCAAAATACAGGTTGATGGCTCATTTAAATGCTCTCTGAAAACATCGATATCCTTGCAGAACAAATACTTACCGACCACGTCAAACAGATGTTCTCACGAATTGCACCGCAGCAACCGAAGAACGAAACCAAAAACACAATAGCTCCTAAGACAATCCAAAAGATACAGAGCAGGCGACCCTCATCGGTGTAGTTGTTCAATGCCAAGCAATTTACGACAATTGTGCCAATACCCAAAAGCTGAAAGAGAACACCAAACGGTTTTTGAAAATTCGCAATATAAGTGTACGCAAAGTACTAAAATGTACTAGATTTAGCACTATTTCGAATCATGTGAACGGCTAAAGCTATAAACTTGAGATTCGGAATGGGAATCAAGTTTGAGAGTAGAATCGATGTAAGGACTGAATTTTGGAAGTGTTTACTCATGTATACGAAAAGTACTAAAAGGTAGTAAATTTGGTACTATTTTAATTTGGGAGAACGGACGGAGCTGGAATACCGAAAATTCAAATTAACATCACTGGCGGAGTGTGGGATTGGGATATGGAGAAAGTTTTCGAAATTTGTACTTATGTGCAAGAAAATGACTAAATGATACTAAATTTCGATTTGGGTGAACCTATAGAGGTGGAGTACTAAAAAGCCTAACACGAACTCTCGGAACGAATCTAAATTTTAAGGTGGACTTTTAGCAGACAAAGTAACGGGCACTTACTAGTATAGTATATATTCTTGCTAGTAACTATCGTAGGGATTTTCCCAGATGGCTAAAATGTTGGTCATTCTCACATTAAGTCTGAAATTAATTATGTGTAAATTGAATACATATTGGCCCACATTTTCATATGGCCCAATATTTCAACGGAATTTTTTGAAGGTTGGTAGTTAAAGGTCCTCAGAAAAATTGCTATTCAGATCCACGTTGTGGTATAGACCCCACATAACGGAAACTCAAGATTTAAATATTTCCTCGAGCTGCTTGGGTACCAGAAATTGTACCTCACTTTCTGCGTCTGTGTCCTGGTGTTATTTCGCTAAGATCGTCATTTCCACATCTTTACGCGTCCGAAGATAGTAGTAATCTAAATAGACTCACGTATAAGTCTCAGTGGTATTCTTTATACATTAAGAACATCCAATCAATGACAAACATTATAATCCAACGAAAATATTGTGCACTATTTTATTAAATTAACATTTTTACACTCATGAATCGCAATAAAACTTTCAAACAGCTATTTACCGAAGAATTGTGATATCGCATATGTGGCTGGGGTACAACTTTTCTTTTGGGTGCTACATAAATTTCGCCGTAACTCCATAGCTCCATATATTTGAGTTGATTTGTGTATTTTTAAGAAACCCAAACTTTATTTTTTCAACAAAACTTTTATTTTTTTTTTTTTCACTCAACAACTAAATAATTTATTTTAGAGATATAGACTTCTTGCGATGAATTGCCGGATGAATATTGAGTTCATATTTATAATTGCAACGATCTAAATCCTTTGAATTGCCAATGAATTCTGATTCAATATTTATCAAATGCATGGATAGACATAGATAGTTACACTATCTGTCTGTCGCAATTGGATATAGACTTTAGATACAACTGTGAACTTTGAGTCAAACAATTGGCTTTGAAGTTTGCCGACATTATATTTCAATTAAAGCGAATTTGCCAAATTTGTTGAGGTTGGTTTGGTAACAAAGAAAATATTTTTGATCAACATTTCAAAATTTATGACGCAAGTTCAAAGTTCTTGAGGATGGCAACGTTATCGCCGTGCTCAGCTGAGAATATTGGTCTTATCTTTCAGTAATGTTTTTCGACACTGTGTCCATTTAGGTTAGATATGAATATAAATATACGTATTTTGGATTAGCCAATGAAAATATCCAATCAATTTACTGTATTGAGCAATTTATGTACAAAAAATATTATCTCTATATTCAGTTTAATTAAAATAACACAACTTAAGATTGAATATCCAAACTTAACTAGTTCATGTGCATTCTTTGATTTGGCCCCTAGGAATATGAGATAATACAAACACTTTTCAGTTGGGTACAGCTGAACTGACTTTTATAGTTCGGTAAATGCATAAGACACACCACGATCGAAAAAATCATTTAAGTGAAAATTCTCGGTGGTTGGGAAACGGGTTTTGCCAGGAGATTTCCTATCCTCAAAGAATTGACAAGATGCCTCGAAAAACTCACAATACTGCACAATATGTTCGAATGCACCCATTCCAATTTATTTTTAAAAGCATCTAATTAAATATCCCTTGAGTAGTTGCAACATGAAATTGTAACAAGTAAAAAAGCAGTAAGTTCGGCAGAACCGAACTTTGAATACCCTTCACCATTTGAAAACAAATTTGGAAATTTTCAAAAAAAAAAAAAATCTGTTAAAATCTTAAAAATGCAGAATACAGGGTAAAATAAAAAACTGCATCAAAGTCAAACGCCATAAATAGCATCAAATTTTAGAATAGGTTTAGATTTGTTCGAGCTGGTCACCTTTGGCACGAAATATGGCCTTCAAACGGCCAATGAAACCGTCACACGCTGCCCGAATATTGCTCTGCGATATTTTGGCCCATTCCCGACGAAGCGCTTGCTTGAGGTGATCGACGCATTGGTGTTTTTTAGTGCCACCCTTGCTTTCCAAAATACTCCAGGAGCAATAGTCCAACGGATTGGTATTCGTAGATTTTGATGGGAATAAAGCCAGGAACCTCCTTTTGTAAACATTCTTGGGTGGCGCGTGTCCAAGGCCTGCGGCGGAATGTCCAAGGCTTAAATACACCCTCCAGAATATTTTCGCGATAATATTCGGCATTTATTCTGATCGGTCAATTAATACGAGCGCAAAGCGACCATCGGCTGTTATGGTGGCTTACACCATCACTATGGCCGGCGCTTGAGTTCTGGTGGCCAACCGAAGGTGCACATTTTCAGCTGTCCTCTTTGGCAAGTAAACACGATCATTTTGTTTGTTTACAAACTGCTGGACATCGAATGTTTTCTCATCGGAGATAACCAAATTTGGCTGTTCACCACTTTCGGCCAAGCGAAGCAACTCTTTAGCTCTTTTGAGACTATTTCTTCCTGTTGCGGTGTAAGTTCTTGAACTTTTCGGAATTTCAATGGCTTTACCCCGAGCTCATTTTTCAGTATTTGCCGAATGGAATACTGCGATATGTTCAGCTCACAAGCCATTTTCGGCGACGGCTACGCGGGTTTCGATCAAGTCGCTTCTTTACTTTTCGAACCGTTTCTGCTGATGTTGCTATTTTCTTCCGTCCACTTCCTTGACGTCGGGCTACGCTACAAGTATCATGGTAACGAGCGATGGTATGAGACACAAAAGATTCATTCACATTTAAGTGCTCTAACTTATGGTTTTTCAGCCAAATATAAAGAAATCACACTATCACCCTTGAATTCCATCACGAAAAACTTTTTTCTCACATGTTTACATTTTTTTTCAAAGATTATTCATTTGACAACATCTCATTGTTAAAATTTGTATTTATAAATTTATTGTGCATACACAAATCAGAGGTGGGAACTCGTTTTTATGTAGTGAAATGTGACAAGGTAAATTACAGAAAATGCAGAGATGAGAATGCTTATTTGAAATGACTTTACCTTCTTAATTTTACAAATGTTTTTTTTCTGGAAATTTCTCATCAAAACGCTTTTGAGCGCTTGTAAACACTGGAATAATTTTAACAACTGTTGGACGAGCGGCTTAGAAATGACAGCAGTCTGAAGTTGGTTGCAGTTTTTTCATCTCACTCTGTGTATCTGATATCTTGTATTGTTATGTACAGCTCTAAGAAAAATTAATATCAAATCGGATGAAACACATTTGTGGGAGCCATAGCTATATCTGAACCGATTTTCATTTTTTAAAATTAATATACTTGCTACTAGGCTGGGTTCGCTCGTTTGGTTCTAAATGCTTCCAATCTGAGCTGGTACTTATTTACACATTTCTTAAACATGAAATCGAAGATGATATAATTGGGGACCATATTCTTCTTCCTTGGGTCAAATAAAAGGGCATTACCGGTAGGATCATTCTATTTAAATTACAAAGCAAAAGAACTTTATTTGCCCATTACGAAGTAATCAGTAACGTACATAGTATGCACGGCCGATAATAAAGTGTGAGTTTAAAGAAAACTTCTTAATGAAGATATGAGACATGAAACTACCCTTAATATTCGTAATAGTGGGTCAGTGTGTTTAATCATAAGGTTGCGAGTTGGATACCATCAGCAGATGAAGTAAATAGGAAGGTTGCGGTAGAACATAATAGGCCTACTGGACTTAAAACAGGCTTGGCAAATATCCATCCTGCGGCACAGCAATACTCATCATCCTCACTATGGTAACTTGCTTTGTGCATCCGCATTACCAAAATACGCAAGGTCCATATATTCAACCCATCCAAATAAAATCAAGAAAAACTTTCAAAAATATTAAATTCTTCCAAATGTATTTTTTTTTTAAATCCAATGCCGCCGTGTGGTAAGTGTATTATGTCTTGCTGCATTTGTTTGTAACATGGAGAAAGAGGTGAGGAGGAGTTACTTTTGATGATCAAAAGCCATAATTCTTACATTTTTAATTGATTAAGGCAAAAAATGTCGGAAATAGCATCAAATTTTAGTATAAGTTAAATTTGTTCGAAAGGTGACCAACCTTTGACACGAATTATGGCCTCAAAACGGACAATGAAACCGTCATACGCTGGCCCATTCCGGGCGCCTGCTTGAGGTGATCGACACTTTGTTTTTTTTAGTGCCATTCTTGCTTTGCAAAATACTCCGACCACAATAGTCCAAGAGATTGGTATCCGGAGATTTTTGAGGCCATAGTGCGCAGGAAATGAAGCGAGGAACCTCAATTTGTAGCCGTTCTTGGGTGGCGCGTGCTGAGTGCGATGGTGCTGAGTATGTTGGAAATTCTAAGGTCTGCGGCCAAAATGTTTCAACTGACCTCTTTGGTAAGTAAACATGATCATTTTGTTTGTTTAAAGACTCCTGGGCATCGGAGAAAATCAAACTTGAAAGTTCACCACTTTCGGCAAAGCGAAGCAACTCTTTAGCTCTTTGGAGTCTATTTTCTTTCTGTTGCGGTGTAAGTTCTTGCACTCTTTGGAATTTCAATGGCTTTACCCCGAGCTAATTTTTAAATATTCGCCGAATAGAATATTGTGATATGTTCAGCTCACGAGCCATTTTTCGGCCACTGCGATGCGGGTTTCGATTAAGTCGGTTCCATACTCTTCGAACCATTTCTGCTGATGTTGCTGTTTTCTTCCGTTGATTTACTTGACGTCGGGCTACGCTTCCAGTATCACTGTAACGAGCGACGGTACGAGACACAAAAGATTTATTCACATTTAAATGCTTGAGTGCTCTAACGATGGCCACTTGTGGTTTACCAGCCAAATATAAAGAAATCACATTATCACGCTTGAATTCCATCACGAATAACTTTTTTTCTGGAAAATTCTCACCAAAATGCTTTTGTACGCTTGTAAACAATATAATGAAATAATAAATAATTTTAAATAAATAATTTTAACAGCTGTCAGAAGTTGGTTGCAGTTTTTTCATGTCACCCTGTATATCTGTTGGGTAAATCGACTACCACTTTTTACCTTACCAACATTTGGCTTTGGAGCAGTTGTAGTTTGCTATAGAGTGCATGATATCCCTTGGAGACGGAATATATTAAAAAATATATATCGGAGCCGCGTGGTACAAAATGTAAACGTACGTCCCGAATTTCACTCCATTTGGGCTAATATTAGCCATTATTTCCACAATAAACATGAAATCGGATTAAGGATATATTCTCGATAGAATGAGGCAAAGGTATTTCCGAGCTCTATAAGATATCAGGTACCAAATATCATTGTTGTCGAGTGCATATTACGAATGTGAAGGACTTAAACACTAAATCTGATGAAACATGTATATGGGAGCTATAGTTATATCTTAACCAATTTTCTCCAAATTCAATGTACCTACTTGCTTCTAGACTTAATTCGGTCGGATGTACCAAAATTCAGGACTTTTGGACTTATATTGGTCATTTGGTGCACAATTAACTCAAAATCGGTAGGAGATAAATGGGAGCTATATCTAAATCTGATCCGATTATCACCAATTTCAATAGGGTTCTTCCTTGGGTCAAACAAGTAGTGTCTGCAAAATCAATCAGATAATAAATGCAACCTATATTTTGTTCAAAAGAAAACATTGACGAACGGACGGGCTGGTATGCATAAATCGACTCAGAAAATGATTCTATGAAGACCATCAAATGTAACTATGGGTCTATCACGCTCTGGTGGTTGTAAAGAGAAAAAATTTGCATTCTTTGATAACCCTAATTTCCAAAAACTTTTCAGTGGCATGAATCATTATGCGCTCAATATTGAGTATCAGTGTTTATTTGTATATTTGAAAAAAAATGATAAGAAAATATTTTGTTTGATCCATTATAGTATTCACATTATCATTAAAATGTATTTTCTCAAAACACTTAAAATATTTGACGTCACAAATGACCTAAATGACGTCATAAGTGATACACCCTTTGCAAAATCCAAAAATTGCCGCATTTGTTTGAATGCGACAATATTGGAGTTACTCACAATAGTCAATAGACTTAATGTCACACTTGCCAATATCAATTATGGTAATGTTTCAAATCAATCTGCATATATATCCCTTATCAAAACGTGTACTACAATTATGTACTTTAAATCGATAATAATGAAATTTTTTATTGAATATTTTCAATTTTATAATGACTCATGTCATCGAATGTTATTAAGTTGATTCCCTGTTATTTAGAATTTGAAACATTAGGCCAAAATATATTTTTAGATAGTGGACACATTGCAGCATTTTCTATGTATTTTGATTCATGCTATGCGATTCTCATTTCCTGCAATTATGACGAAACATGCAATTTTGTGTGGTTGTTATTCTTTGCAAATTAGAGTTAATTGTCATATCACCCAATGGATGCACATAATTTCCAAATCATTATCACAAACACTATCAAACATGTTAACTAACATGCCAAGTAACATATTTTATTCTAACATTAAATGAAACAACAAGTGAAGAAAGCCTACAAGTCGTGCGGCGCGACTTCATACCATACACCCCTTTTAGTAGACAAATAAAAGCTTTTATATATATCAACGTAGGTCTTAGTTTCGGTATAGTCCCCATATAACTGATATTTGGTACTTTCATGATTTGTGTCACACTTTTCACTTGAAAATGGGCTACATGTGTTCCCATATAATGGTACCTTCAGATTTTCGGTATTTTAAAGGTTTCTGTCACCATTTCTATATATGGATTTCGCTATTTGGGTTATTTTTTATTATTGTAATTAAAATTGTTGATCTATGTTAACATGTTTTACTCTTTCATTATTTCATTCTACTTTGATAAAAATGGTATAAAAAGTTTGTCCCGGTCGAACTTAAAGCCTTTTTTTGTATATTGAAAGTAAGTTAGAAGATATGGACCAGACGTATTTGGGTAATGTGTCCAAACAAAGCATTTTACCATTTGGACACTAAAAAACACATACACTGAAAAATCGGTGTGTCCAAATCGGGTCACTATTTGGCGCAGATTTTGGTTCAGAGGGATAATTGGGTCATTGTTATTGGATAAAAATGTAAGAACAGCAAACTGACAGCATTTGGTTTCAACAGGACGGCACTACATGCCACACAGCCGAGACTACACTCGATTTTCAAAAACAAAAAAATAAAAAGAAAAGAGAGGACCCTATATATCTTGATCCGATTATTGTTAACAAAATTTGTAGTATCAGCCCAAAAAGGATGGATTTTGGTACCGAACCGATCGGTAAAAATCGGTTCAGATATAGCTATATTCCGATATATATGTATACTGATATTGCTCGATATATCTGGCAGGGATTAAAGAAAAGCAGTCCATTCCTTCTTTTTATAGCCTCAGCCATATGGATACCGAGGGTATATGAATATCGCTTGATACAAATCCATTTCATTGAATAGCTATGAAGCTCGTTAAACGCGAAATGAGCATCCAATTTCTCTCATACTCGGCACATCCCAATATACCTATCAACAAAATCTGTTGTGAAGGCGGTAGATATTGGACCACTCCTTCTTGTATTTAAATATGGAAGTTATCGATCAGCTCCTTCTGGTACCTGCCCATAAAAAGCAACTTTTGATTAACAATTATTCCCATAAAATTTAAAATAACCAGTACAGAAAGTCCTAAAGTCGGGCGGGGCCGATTTTATGATACCCTACACCACTTTACTAATTTTGTAGAGCTCCACATAACAATTAAAAGATTTTATGGGAGAATTTAATCATACACGTTATGATTAAAATTGTAATTTAAAGTTCAAAGGACTAAATATGCCATAGAATTTGTATATTTTAAATTCGGACTTGTATTGCCCATTTGGTGCAAAATTAATTTGAAATCAGATATAGATATATATAAGAGCTATATAAGAGCTATATCCGAATCTGAACCGATCTCGATAGAATTTGGCAAAGATATTTCTGAGCTGTATTTGGTATATTTCCCTGAATATCGTTGCTACGGAGTGCATATTACGGCTGTTGGTAACAAACACAACAAATCGGATGAACAATATATATGAGAGCTATAGCTATATCTGAACCGATTTCGATCAAATTTGGCATACTTATTTTCAGGTCCAATCTGATCGTACGTGCAAAATTCCATACTATTCGGACTGATATTACACGTTTGGTGCACAATAAAAGACAAATCGGACTAAGATTTATATGGGAGCTATATCTAATTTATCTCAAATTTCAATAGGGCTCGTCCTTGGGCCAAACAAATTTTGTTTGGAAAATTTCATCTCAATCGGATAATAAATGCGACCTGCATTTTATTCACAAGAATACATGAACAGACAGACGCTCGGACAGACGGACTGACATGCATAAATCAACTCAGAAAGTGATTCTACGGAGATCCTGAAAAGTAACTATGGGTCTATCCCGCTTCCTTCTCCATGTTACAAACAAATGCACAAAGACATAATACCCTTACCACTATGTGGTGTAGGGTATAAAAAGTTAGAGTTTCTTTAAATTTTATTTTTTAATTTTTTTAGATGTGGAATACTTGGTTCCCCTATATCTGGTACCTGACGCATTTTACGTCCCTTTCCGCAAAAAAAGGACATTGGCTGACGTATTCTTTTTAACTTCTTTTACCTTCATTGGATTTTTCCTACTTCGTAAATTGTCACTTCATTAATTTCTACAACAAATATTTATCTCTAAAAACTATAGCGGATTGTTTACCATCCTTAAGGCCATTTGGGATTGTGTACACCTAAGCCGTTACATATTAATTTCATTGCTTTAATAGTCCGCCAGATATATTCTTAGTTAAATACGGAGAACAATTTGAAAATTTCGAGAAAATCGATTCAGAGATTTTTATTCGGTTGAGGCACAAATAAACTTGAGGTTTGGATACATAAGCAGTTGAAGTCTTCGCATGGCATATTTTGTGACATTAATATGCCTAGCTATGATGCCAAGCTGCTTATATGCCCGCACCTTTACAAACAAACTGTCTTCATTGATAGACGCCGATTTATATTGAGGCTTCCATACAGAAGAAATTGACAATTGTCGGGTAAATGTTAGAATAAACCACGAAAACATCAAAATATCTTTTTCTCGTACGTGAGAACCAAATCCAAAATTTTATGAACAAAACTTTCTTAAACATTTTAATCGCGAAAAATTTCTTCTTGTGGTACTAATCTTCCAGTTTCGTGAAAAAATATAAATCGTCGTGTTAGAAAGACGAAATATTCTTGATTCCATATGACTAAAGATATGGCTAAAATCGTTTAAAAATCATGAACTTATTCTCTCTATAGGGCCAAAAAAGTAGATCACACCACCTATCAACCTATCTCACGTACTTGGTGGTATGCCTTCCATTTGATGTACTTTGCACTCTATATGTGTAGATGTTTTTCCCCGAATATTATTTACAGCACAAAAAATTTTCAAATCATATTTCGTTCAAAATAATTCCATTAGAATATCAGGTTAATTTTATTTACCGGAATGTATCTGCATTCAGACATTTGAATAACATTTAATTATAACGTTTCATACACAGTAACACATACATCAACCGCTGCAAAAGGATGTCATCCCAACTTACCGCACATAGCGTATTGAATAAAAATACGGTATATTTTATTGTAACTGTAGCACAACCCATTCTCGTATTTTCTTTCTTTCTTTCGTTTCAATTGAATGGTCACTTCAATCCGACGGTATGTATCCTCTTTAAGCGTTTCTAATCAACTAATTGGCCAAAAATGTATTCAAATGCTTTAAACTCATTTCTTGTTTTGTTATTCCATTTAGATTTTCCTATTAAACTGTTAACCTTTATTTATAGCATTATTTGCCGTATGATAACGTATCTCACCAATAACAATAACAAAAACCAATCAGCATACCTTGACGTTTTAGATTTTCATAATAAAAACAACAAAAGCATAACAGAATTTAATCAAAAGCGTAAAGGCTCCAATTTGTCGAAATTTCGGGCTATAATCAGTGACCAACTTACCGCGCCTACTACGCTGGAGAGGGTGACCGCATATTTGACTGTCGCTAACTCACAACCCATGCTGCTGGCGGATGCGTTCTCTTCTACTCTTTACGGTTATTGTCACTTTGAAACTGATGTGAAAATTGAAACAGAGATGGGGAATATTTGCTGGGTGCTTTTTATCAGTTTATTTTGGCTATAGGTAGTCAATATGACAACTGATAAGAAATGGTGTTAACTTATTTTATTTTCCTTTATTAAAATTGGCAGGCTATGCTTTGGGTGAAATAAAAATCTTAGATATTATCGAAACCTAAGCTATATTGTAGGGTATAAGGGAACGTCCCCGTATTTTAAACTCTATAAATATTGTACTTATCAATTTTATCAATTCTTACTGCATTACCTACTTCTTGGACGTTCTAAACCAGAACAAAAACAAACTCACAAAACAAAAAATTAAATGTGGGAAATTAGAGACAAATTCAAATCTAGTGTTCTAAAAATGGAACGATTGCGTTTTAAACTAAAGTTTTGGCAATTAAGGGTCATATTAAATTAATGGGTTAGTGGGCTGCTTTGCTAGTAATTACTGAAGCTAGGGTTGGAACAGAAACACAGCCGCGTATTAAAATTAGCCAACAAAGTGTCACTATCCTCAGCAGCAATGCTGTTATATTTCAACGAACCCCAATCGAATCAGTGGCGATATTGTAACTTCTTTATACGTTGGTGTGTTTTTGAGGAATTTAACAGTTAAATCTTAAAGAGCATATCTGGACTCGATTTACACCTTAGTTTTATATTCTTAAGTGGTAGTTCGGAATGATAAGCAACTATTTTTGTTTATCTTACCTTTTGAGATAAATAATAATATGTTGTTTTCTTCTTTTTAAAGAGGAAGGCATAAAAATAAATAAAAAACAGGAAAAAAAAAGTCTTAAAGTCGGGTGGGGCCGACTTTATGATACTCTAAGCCGCTTTGCATATTTAGTAAAGTTTTATATAACAAATAGAATGAATAATATATAAAGGAGCTATAACTATATCTGAACCGATTTTCACCAAATTCGACATACTTGTTTCAATGCTCAATTTGGTGGTCAGTGCCAAATTCCATCCCATTTGGACTAATATTACACGTTTGATGTCCAATAAAAGTCAAATCGGACGCAGATATATATGGAAGCTATATCCAAATCTGAACAGATCTCGACAAAAATTGGAAAGGGTATTTCTGTGCTGTATTTAATATACCTCCCCAAATATCGTTGTTACATAGTGCATATTACGGCTGCGGTGGACAAAAATATCAAATCGGATGAACAATACATATGGGAGCTATAGCAATATCTGAACCTATTTCAATAATATTTGGTATACTTATACTTATTTCCAGGCTTAATTTGTTCGTATATGCAAAATTCAATACTATTTGGGCTGATAATACACGTTTGATTCACAATAAAAGGCAAATCGGATGAAGACATATATGGAAGCTATATCTAAATTTTGACCGATTTTCTTATTATCAAATTTCCTTGGATCTAACAAATGTCTTCTGCAAAATTGCATCTGGATCGGTCAATAAATACGACCTGTACTTTGTTTACAAAAATACATGGACAGACAGATGGACGAACACGCATAAATCGACTGAGAATGTGATTCTATGCAGATCATCAAAAGGAACTATGGATCTATCTCGTTTCCTTTTGCCTGTTACAAACAAATGCACAAAGACATAATACCCTGACCACCTTGTGGTGTAGGGTATAACAATAGCATCAAATAACAATAGCATCAAAACTGAAATATTGCATCAAATAATTGCAAAATGAATACTACAGTCTTCGATACATAAATGTATTCCATTTATGAGATTTAGACCAATGGACATAGACCCAATCTTTCACGCGGCCTAAAAGAAGGAGATCACAAGGTGTTGAATCTCAAGATGAGACGATCCGGAAATACTAGTGTCAGTCTAATACCATCTTTTTGAAAGTAAACTCATTAAAAATCTTACTAGAAGTAATGTTGTTTAGAAAAAGCAAAGCTTCCTAGATGTATATTCCAAATCGATTTGAAATTTAAGTCTTCGCAAAGCACGTACAAGATATCAATACAGCCTAAACATTTTTTTTTGACAAAATGCTATCTAAATCTGTTCATATTTCAATAAAGTTGTCATATATAAATCTCTCCGATTTACAGCGTGACCAAATTGACTAATATTAAAATCTATCCTAATAGATTAAGGCAGAGATATACAATTTTAGGGTTATGTTTATCGACTAAAAAACTTTTATTCCACATAATTATATGGAACACGTACAACGTATGCTATAGAATTTTCCTATACCTCAGAGAATTTATTATTTAAGTCCTCCACTCCGTCATATTCACTCTATAACAATTATATTCGGTACAAGATATCAGATACAGCCGAGATATATCCTTGACAATATTTGACGAAATCGGATCGAAAGTATATTTTTCGTCAAATTTTTATTATTAGTTCAATGGAGAAAATTTTCGTAGAGGCTTCCAAGTTAAAACTATTTGGTGAAAATCGGTTGAGATTTAGATTTAACCAACTTTATATCTTGCTCCGTATTCTACACTCGATAACAATGATTTTCGGTAGAAGATATTAGGTTAGAAGATATTAGGACCATACAAATTCCGAAATTCCGTCGATTGGCCTTAGTTGAAACCTGCAGAGCAACTGAACAATTGGAAAATTTTGAGATTTGTTACATTTCAACCCCTAAATATTTTATGTTAATCTTCAAAGGAATAGGACCCTGATGAAAAATTTCAGGAGGATTATGATCATTTATAATAAACAAGTAAAAAAGCAGGTAGGAATGAACTTAAAAATTTTCCCAAAAAATCCGTTATACAGGGGTTATGCGAAGACGTGATCTTGCATTTACCATTTTTGTCATAGGCCGTAGTACTCATTACGAACTGCGTCAATTGAGTTTTGTACGTGAACAAATGCAAATCAATGCGAATAATCCGTTGTAAAGTGGACCGAGCCATGTCCAACTGCTGAGAACGGCGTTTTTGGGATGTTCTTGGGGACCTCTCAACAGTGGCTCGTACGGCAGCGATATTCTCGGCCGATCGCCTTGGTCGACTTTTATATGGCCTCTTCGGATTAGAAAGAGCCGTACCAGCCTTACCATGTCATTAAGCGATGTGACATCTCTGTCAAAAGTTATGGCGTTGCCAGATGGGTCCGTCGAATATGGACAACCCTGTATATAGACAATTCTCTTCCAGAGGGAAAGGAACTCAGAAGGAACTCCTTGTGTGGATTTTCAGACAATTCCATTAAAAAAATTGGCTGCAATCATCACAATAACGATATCGTGGACATATATAGACAATGCTCTTCCAGGTGGTAAAATACTCAGAAGGAACTCCTTGCATTATTTTTCAGAAAATTCCATTGAAAACTGTGGCTAAAATTATCAAAATACCGAATAGCGGGGGTTCCGTTACATGGGGACCAATGTATCCATCTTCGAACTTGACCTGAAAAAAATTTTACTTTCTTATCTTAATTCGTCTGACTCTGGCGTGATTAATACGGACGGATGGACAGAGAGATCTAAATCGACTTAGGATTTTACTCTGATCTAGAATATATATATATACCTTTTTAGGTCTAAAGTTATTTATCAGCATCAATGTCACGGTCGAAATGACTTTTTTGACAAATTATAATTTCGCCCGCATAAAAAATATTCGCGGTTTACAAACATTTTGGTTCAATCAAACTTCTAATATCCCCAACACATAGTGTTGTAGGGTATATATACCTTTGCCAAGTTTTGCCGACATCGGTACAGATTTGGATTTGAAGATTGGATTCCCTCCATTTTTACGTAAATAATACAACAAAGATGCTACATTTGTCCTTCCTTACTGGTTTTATTTTTATACCCTCCACCTTGAAAAGGAGGGTATATTAACTTTGTCATTCCGTGTGTAACATCCCTGAATATTCATCGTTGACCCCATAAAGTATATTTATCATGATCAGCATAATATTCTAGGTCCGTCTGTCTATTAAAATCACGATTCAGCCCATATTATTTGACGTAGAGCATCAACATTTAGCAGAACAATTTGTATTGAGGCTAGGATGGTTGGTATTTAAAATGAGATATATTGGTCTACGTTTTGGTATAGCAGCCATATAACGGTACCTCTCGATATTCGGTATTTGCATGATTTTTGCCATATGTTTCCACGGATTTTTCCAAAAAAGTATATTTGTAGTTTGAAATGGGTTCTAGCTCCTCTGGTTGAACATAGTATGTATAGGTCCACGTTTTCGTATACCCCCGCATATTTGTACCTCCGGATTTTCTGTATTTTAATGATTTTTGTCATTTTGATTTGTCTAAAAATTGGTATTAGGTAGTTCATAATGGGTTCTGACTCCAGCGGCAGATCATTGAAAATTTATGTCCACGATTTCCTATAGCGCACATGTAACGATACCCACCAATACTCGATATTTTAATAATCCTTGTCACATTTACCCACGAAATTGTTTTAAATTTGATATTTATGAAGATTTGGTAGATGACAATCCTTGAAGTATAAAATTGACCATTTTGGTATGGGCCCATACAACGGCATCACTCACTTTATAGATGTAAAAATCTTAGATCGCTGCTACGAAACTCAACCCCCATGCACATATAAGCCCTTGATGGATGGTTTTTTATCGTATCACCTTAAAATGAGGATTTTATCAGATCTTTATTGAAATCTCGTCAAATTGTGATACGAAGATATGAGGTTGCTCCACCCCGTCTTTTGTCCCTTCCTTACTGGTCAAACTTAATGTTGTCAATATAAACTGCTACAATAACAACCAACCAACCTATAGAGTACTAGGATAATATTGTATTATTCAGTCTATTTGACGAACCAATCAATCACTATTTTGGAATATTATTCACCTAATGAAATGATCGCCAGTGTTATTTTTGCGACAAAAATATATTTGTAGGTGTTACGTTTGTCATAGAACTTTCTCTTATCGCAATAAAAACAATAACAATGCGTGTTTTTAAGGTGCTTCTGGCATTGAGGAACAATCAATTCCTTATCTCGCAACAACTGATAACGAAAATTCAAAAACTCATAATCCACATTTCTACACACATTAGCCTATGTCGGGACACACGAACAAGTGTTGGAACACCAACATGAATAGAAGAGCTGCAATTTCGATTCACAATCGAGAAAATAGACCTTAGTTCTCAATACTCAGTCGTGAAGTACGGATCCGTGCCGGTTGTAAAAATTTACAAAACGAAACAGAGAAGAGTCTGTTTCAGTTTCAATTGTTTTGTTTTGTTTTTCCGACGCCAAATACAATAACAACAAAATGGGTTGTGGCGAATCAACATTGAAGTTTACATTATTCGTATTGAATATTTTGTGTTTTGTGAGTGTTGTTCTCGCTCTGTTTTTATTTTCTAATTAAATAGATCTTGAAAGTGAAATTATGTAAGAAAGAACATGTGAATGAATGAACGTCTTGACGGATCATAAAAAACCACCGCTCAATAAACCATAATTTTTTTCATAGACAAAAAGATTAAAAGTTTTCAAAACTGTTTTCAATGTTTTACAAGATTAGGGAGTGTACATATTTAGCCATCGATGTGTGTATTTGATTGTTTTGATTTGCCATCCATGAATATTTAGTTTGTTAAGAAAAACGATTAAAATACGCTTCGTGAATATAAACACAGCGGATATTTATAAACATTTTTTTTTTTAATTTTGCCGAAATATCAACAAGCAGAAAACGACCCCATTTTTGCGACCCATCCGAAGACACTTATTTTGTGTTCTGTAGGAGTACCCCTAATAACATTTTGCGATTTTAAAGTATTATGTGAACTAAAAAATTCATAAATAAAACCGAATTGTTGTAGTTTCGATTGATGCACACTCTCTAAAATTAACTTTCGTATATATATATCGGTTCATATTAATATTTTCCCTCTAAAAGTTTGATCCTTATCGGTCTAATCTTAAAACCCGTAGACTAGTTTAATATTTTTTCTAAAGTTTAATGCACTTATATTTCGATGAAAACTAATGACATGTGAGTTCATACGAAAATCATAACAAAAATAATCTTGGAGAGTAATAAACCGCATTAAGAAATCAAGACCCCATACGCGAGCCAATCCCATTGGAAAGCATGGGGAAGCCCTTAAACTATGTGAAATCGGCCGGCACCTCTATATGAACAATATGTGGTATATCAACACACATACGGAGTTGATATACCAAGTGAGAGATAAAAATATCAGCCGGTATCATTAAACAAGTAAAAAAGTAGTAAGTTCGGCCGGGACGAACTTTAAAAAACCCTCCACCATTTAGAAGGAATTTGGGAATTTTGAAAAAAAAAACCAGTAAGGAAAGCTCAAAAGTCGGACGGGGCCGACTATATGATACCCTACACCACTATGCATATTTAGTAGAGCTCTCGTAAAAAGGTTTATACAGGGCATTTCAGAGCTCTATGAGATATTTGGTACAAAATCAAAATCTATCTAATCCTATCGTGCATTTTACGAACTATAGCTATCTCTGAACCGGGTTTCTCTAAATTTGACGTATTAGCTTCTAGACTGAATTCGGTCTTATGTACGAAAATTAAGGTGATTTGGGCTGATATTGGCCATTTGGTGCACAATTAACACGAAATCGGATGAAGATATATATGGGAGGCATATCCAAATCGGAACAGATTTTAATAGAATTAAAATCAACTGTTTTTGGGCTTTATCTGATATCTGGTACCAAATATCATTTCTGTGGAGTGCATATTACGAATGTGAGAGACTTAAAGACCAAATCGGATGAAAGATATATATGGGAGCTATAGCTAAATCTGCACCGATTTTTACTAAAATTGGTGTACTTGTTTCTAAGCTGGTTTCGGTCGGATTTGCCAAAATTGATGCTATTACGGCCATTTGGTGGTCAATCACCCGAAATCGGATGAAGATATATATGGGAGCTATATCCAAATCTGAACCGATTTCGATAAAATTTAAAACAGCTATTCCTGTGCTCCATCTAATACCTTGTACCAAATATCACGGTTGTGGAGTGAATATTACGAATGTAAGGGACCAAAACACTAAATCGGATGAAACATATATATGGGAGCTATAGCTGTTTCTGAACCGATTTTCTCCAAATTTGTTGTATTTGCTTTAAGGCTAATCTCGGTCATATGTGCCAAAATTCGGGCCATTTGGTGGTCAATTAACCCGAAATCGGATGAAGATATATATGGGAGCTATATCCAAATCTGAACCGATTTCGATAAAATTTAAAACAGCTATTTCTGTGCTCCATCTAATACCTGGTAACAAATATCACGGTTGTGGAGTGCATAGTAGGAATATGAGGGACTTAAAGATCAAATCGGATGAAAGATATATATTGGAGCTATAGCTATATCTGAACCGATTTTCTCCAAATTTGATAAACTTGCTTCTAGGCCGAACTCGGTTGTTTGTGCCAAAATTCAGGTAAGTTGGACTGATAGTGGACATTTGGTGCACATTTAACCCGAAATCGGATGAAGATATATATGGGAGCTATATCCAAATCTGAACCGATTTCGATAAAATTTAAAACAGCTATTTCTGTGCTCCATCTAATACCTGGTACCAAATATCACGGTTGTGGAGTGCATAGTAGGAATGTGAGGGACTTAAAGATCAAATCGGATGAAAGATATATATGGGAGCTATAGCTATATCTGAACCGATTTTCTCCAAATTTGTTGTATTTGCTTTAAGGCTAATCTCGGTCACATGTGCCAAAATTCGGGCCATTTGGGCTGATATTGGCCATTTGGTGGTCAATTAACGCGAAATCGGATGAAGATATATATGGGAGCTATATCCAAATCTGAACCGATTTCGATAAAATTTAAAACAGCTATTTCTGTGCTCCATCTAATACCTGGTACCAAATATCACGGTTGTGGAGTGCATAGTAGGAATGTGAGGGACTTAAAGATCAAATCAGATGAAAGATATATATGGGAGCTATAGCTATATCTGAACCGATTTTCTCCAAATTTGATATACTTGCTTCTAGGCCGAACTCGGTTGGGTGTGCCAAAATTCAGGTAATTTGGACTGATAGACGACATTTGGTGCACATTTAACCCGAAATCGGATGAAGATATATATGGAAGCTATATCCAAATCTGAACCGATTTCGATAAAATTTAAAACAGCTATTTCTGTGCTCCATCTAATACCTGGTACCAAATATCACGGTTGTGGAGTGCATAGTAGGAATGTGAGGGACTTAAAGATCAAATCGAATGAAAGATATATATGGGAGCTATAGCTATATCTGAACCGATTTTATCCAAATTTGATATACTTGCTTCTAGGCCGAACTCGGTTGGGTGTGCCAAAATTCAGGTAATTTGGACTGATAGTGGACATTTGGTGCACATTTAACCCGAAATCGGATGAAGATATATATGGGAGCTATATCTAAATTTGATCCGATTCTCACCAATTTCAATAGGGTTCGTCCTTGGGCCAAAAAAATATTGTTTGGAAAATTTCATCTCAATCGGATAATAAATGCGACCTGCATTTTGTTCACAAGAATACATGGACAGACGGACGGACGGACGGACGGACGGACGGACGGACGGACGGACGGACGGACAGACGGACGGACATGCATAAATCGACTCAGAAAGTGATTCTATGAAGGTTCTCAAAAGTAACTATGGGTCTATCTCGTTTCCTTCTCCATGTTACAAACAAATGCACAAAGACATAATACCCTTACCACTATGTGGTGTAGGGTATTATGTCTTTGTGCATTTGTTTGTAACATGGAGAAGAAAACGAGATAGACCCATAGTTACTTTTGAGAACCTTCATAGAATCACTTTCTGAGTCGATTTATGCATGTCCGTCCGTCTGTCCGTCCGTCCGTCCGTCCGTCTGTCCATGTATTCTTGTGAACAAAATGCAGGTCGCATTTATTATCCGATTGAGATGAAATTTTCCAAACAATATTTTTTTGGCCCAAGGACGAACCCTATTGAAATTGGTGAGAATCGGATCAAATTTAGATATAGCTCCCATATATATCTTCATCCGATTTCGGGTTAAATGTGCACCAAATATCCACTATCAGTCCAAATTACCTGAATTTTGGCACACCCAACCGAGTTCGGCCTAGAAGCAAGTATATCAAATTTGGAGAAAATCGGTTCAGATATAGCTATAGCTCCCATATATATCTTTCATCCGATTTGATCTTTAAGTTCCTCACATTCCTACTATGCACTCCACAACCGTGATATTTGGTACCAGGTATTAGATGGACCACAGAAATAGCTGTTTTAAATTTTATTGAAATCGGTTCAGATTTGGATATAGCTCCCATATATATCTTCATCCGATTTCGGGTTAATTGACCACCAAATGACCAATATCAGCCCAAATGGCCCGAATTTTGGCACACCCAACCGAGTTCGGCCTAGAAGCAAATATATCAAATTTGGAGAAAATCGGTTCAGATATAGCTATAGCTCCCATATATATCTTTCATCCGATTTGGTGTTTAAGCCTCTCACATTCGTAATATGCACTCCACAAGAATGATATTTGGTACCAGATGTAAGATGCAGCCCAGAAATAGATGTTTGTAATTTTATCAAAATCGGTTCAGATTTGGATATAGCTCCCATATATATCTTCATCCGATTTCGGGTTAATTGTGCACCAAATGGCCGATATAAGTCCAAATGGACTGAATTTTAGTACATCGGACCAAATTCAGCCTAGAAGCAAGTATATCAAATTTAGTGAAAATCGGTTCAGATATAAATATAGCAACCATATATATGTTTCATCCGACTTAGAATTTTAGTCCCATACATTCGTAATATTCACTCCACAACCGTGATATTTGGTACCAGGTATTAGATGGAGCACAGGAATAGCTGTTTTAAATTTTATCGAAATCGGTTCAGATTTGGATGTAGCTCTCATATATATCTTCATCCGATTTCGGTCAATATCAGCCCAAATCACCAGTCTAGAAGAAGAAGAAGAAGAATACGTAAAATTTGGAGAAACCCGGTTCAGAGATAGCTATAGTTCGTAAAATGCACGATAGAATTAGATAGATTTTGATTTTGTACCAAATATCTCATAGAGCTCTGAAATGCCCTGTATAAACCTTTTTACGAGAGCTCTACTAAATATGCATAGTGGTGTGGGGTATCATATAGTCGGCCCCGCCCGACTTTTGAGCTTTCCTTACTGGTTACAATCATAAAAATGCGGAATATAGGGAGTTACCGTTATATTAGGGTCTATACGATGACGTGGACCTGCATAACCAATTTTATTATCCTACTTCAGTTTGTTCGGAAGCTAGAGGGATTTCCATAGACGGGCAGACATTTTTAAGTCGCCATAGAATTTTATGCTTATCAAGTATGTATATTTCGAGGTGCTTCAAACAGAATGACAAACTTAATATACCCTCTATACTGTGGTGGAGGGTATAAAAATGTGGTGAAACAAAAAAAGAATTTCCGTCTAAAGGTCGGAGATATATATGGGATCTATATCTAAATCCTATCCGATTTTTACCAATTTGGGCCAAAAAGTATTGAATTAACTGTCTCACTTACCAAGAATCAAGGCCCAGACGAAACGACTAAATCCAGTGTCAACCTTCGTCCGCAGACATGTGCTAAGGCTGAAGCTTGGAAGTTTGTACTAAAAGTGTACGAAATGTACCAAAAATTGAAAACTTTATATTGGAAAAATGAATTGGAATAAGAGTCACTGTTGGAGTGCAGAATCTATGTACAAAGCGTTTTCGGAAATGCGAACTTTAAGACTCGAAAATGGTACTAAACTTCTAAGATTGTACCATTTGGTATTATGTGAACGGATGGAGTTTAAAACGTTGAATGTTGGGTTGGAGATTGGAAAGTTGAGTTTGATATACGAAGGTAGTTTTGGAAATGCGTACTAAGTGTGCGAACTGTACTAAATTGTACTAAATTTGAACCGTTTGGTTTATGGTGAAGCTGCAATTTTGTATTGGGATCACTGTTGGTGGTAGGTTTGTAATAAAAAAGTAGTTTTGCAAATGTGTACTACAAATGCACGATAAGTACGAAGCATTATTATGTTTGGTATTTGGTGAAAAGATAGTGATTGCAGTTTGAAATTTGATATTAGAGTCGCAGTTCATGTGTGACCTGGACATATGAAGGTGGTGATGTACTTTAATTGTACGAAAAATAATGAATGGTACAATATTTGGTATTGTATAAAGAGATAGAGATAAAAATTGATATTTAAAATAGTGGTGGTATCTGTGTTCGGGATTTGGCGGTGGCTTGGAAATGCTTACTATATTCGTAAGAAAAGTACTAAATAGTACTAAATTTGGTAACGAGTGAAGGAATAGAGCTGAGATCCTGAAATAGTTGTAACCGTTGGTGTCTGTGGTTCAAATGTGGAGTTAGTTTTGGGAATGTGTACCATAATTGTTCGAAAAGTACTAAGTGGTAAAAAATTGGGTATTGTAGAAGCGTCTGGGTTGGTGTCTGGGTTTGAGAGAAGGTGCTGGTTTTGGGATATGCGTATTTCAATTGTACTAAATTTGGTAATGGACGAAATTAAAAATCTTAAATACTGAAATTTGATATTAAGGTTACTGTGGATACCTGAGGTGAAGATACGGAATATTTTGTGAAAATGGGAACTGAAAGATTTACTAACTAAATTTAATGGAGATATTTTTATCAAGTAATATGTGACCTCCCGTACCATGCATTTCATGTCTTTGAGAAGGTTTAGATATACGAAAATTGAAGGAAAAATATGGATCGAAGTTATAGCTATATTTCAACCTGTTTAGTCCAAACTTGATATAAGACCTATCAAGTTGAGATTTTATAGTACCATCCAAAATTCTGCTGTATCATTCACATGGAATTCTAATGTGGAAGCTTTATCCAAATCTTAACCAATCTCCACAAAATTTGTCGAAGGTATTTCTTTTCTAAGGCGTAGCGACTTTGAGAGACTTAAATATCAAATTGGATGAAAAATATATATTGGAAATTAAAGCTTGAACTGATTTTCTCCAAATATGAAATAATGCCAAAGTTATTATATTAGGATCATATGTAATGGTTCATATTGAGATTTATAGTGAAATTTTGTGTTGAATATTTTTCTTCTTTTAAAAGCTTCTGCTTAATTATATTTTATAAATTTTCAGGCGTCAACTCGAAAAAGTCCTAAAAAATTGATGAAGAACATTAAGGAATATTTTCGGATTTTTTGGGAACATTGATACAAATTTTTGTTTTTGTCATACAGTAGAAAAAGAGATTTCTTTCCATTGGTGACTTATAGAAAAATTTGAAGAAGAATATTTATGTCTTTGATGGCATCCTTCTAAAATGATGCTTTGTTTAAGGTTTTTGCACAAAATTTAAAAATGCGTCTTTAGCCCTGAATTGTATTTGTATTATGTGTGGATTCCTGGCATTTAGGTTAAATTTGGAATCTTGACGTTTTCTAGTATCAATAGTAGAATTTCTTTATAAATAATTGTTGCAATATATTTTAAATAAATAAAGGCCAACAAATCCCTTTCTTATCTCGCTAGAGCGTTAAAATTCGACCAAAACATTCCACGTATTTTTATCTGCAACATTGCCGAAGACACTATGTACCTAAAATACACGGGTTCCAAGGAATCTTAATCCAAAAATTAGCAAAAGTGTGGAAGATGGGGGAAATTGCCCCATTTATTTTGTTAATGTAAGCTTTCAAAATGCCGATACTCGTGTCTTCGATTTTTAGCTCTTTTTTCAAAATTTACTGGATTTACCAAAAATTTTAAAAATAATAATTCGGATTCCTCGATTCTCTATTAACTCTCCACATTGCAATATTTCAACAATGTTAAATCTAGTGTGAATATAGCTAATTATGTCATCCAAGATAATTTTTTTAAAATATATTTATATGTACATAAAAAGTGCACTAGTTTTCATATCAACTGAAGTCTTGAGGTAGAATGTTCTTTGTTTGTTTTCATAAAATGTTAACTATTTACAGAAGCTAAAAAGATAAGACGTACGTGATGGTAACACATCAAACCAAAATGCTAGTTTTTAGGTTTCCAATTCCAATGTAAAACGAATAAGGAACACTGGGCACAAAATATTATTAGGTATATAAATTTCTGATATATTCTTATACCGTACATAAAGAATATAATAATATAATATATTAAATAATTGCTTTGCCAATAAAATATGAGTACAATGTTTTAGAACTCCGTGACAACAAAATTTTAGACTGAAGAACAGTAACTGTGTCTGACAAAGTCATTATTTCCACAATTATTTGATAAACATTGGTATTATTATATTTATTTATTTTTTGATAAAACTAACTAAATTTCTGATAAGAAATGTTAAAAATTATGGCAGCCTAAGGTAATTGGAATTTACAATTCACTTTTTGGCAAGGCCGCATGCAAATACTTATTTTCCGTTACTCATTCCGTCTTATTATTAAGTTCTCTTTTCCGTTATTGTTCCATTGCTTATTATTGGTAAAACTTGTAGAAAAAAAAAAGTACATGTCTATCAAAATCAGCATTATTTGGTAAAAAGTTTTAAAATATTCCAGGTTTCTCACATTTCTTTAATGGTTAACAAAAATTAAAAAAATTGCATCGGACAAATGTGAAAATGAAAATGAAAATACATCATAAATATACCTAAAATTTTATGAGTAACATTTTTATATCTTGATTGAAAAAGTCATGGAAATAGTAAAATTAAAAAAAAAAAACAAATATTCCACAAAAAATTATCATTCGATTTGAATGCATAGATGTAGTTTCAACAAGTAAAAAAGCTGTAAGTTCGGCCGGGCCGAACTTTTAGTACCCTCCACCATTCGGTACAAATTTATCAATTTCCAAAAAAATAAAATAAAATCCGTTAAAAATTCTGTTAAAATCTTTAAAATACCGAATGCCTATACGACGACGTGGACCTGCATAGGCAACTTTTGTCATAAGTTAATACAATATTTAAATGCGAAACTTAAAGAAAAATCTATACGAACTTCACATGCGAAATTTGAAACAATCCCGGTAAATAATGTCGTTAAGGTCATCAAAATACCGAATATTGGGGGGTACGGTATATATATATATACGAAGACGTGGAACTACATGGACCATTTTCTGTTTTATGCTAAAGTATCTATTACGAACTTCAAATACCAAACTTGGAACGATTCCGTTAAAAAATGTCGCAAAAATCATCAAAATACCGTATATCGGGGGGTACCGTTATATGGGGGCTATACGAAGACGTGGACCTGCACAGATAATTTTCTGTCTTAGGCTGTAGTATCCATTATGAACTTCAAATGCCAAATTTGAAACAATTCCGGTGAATAATGTGAGTTGAGTTCAATCAATCCTCACGAAATTTTCACAAAGGTAGGGTTAGGCTCACAAGAGCGAAGCCTATTGTTTTCAAAGATGTCCGCAATATATTTAGAGGTTAAAATAGACCAGCAACTCAAAATGTTCCTGATTTTGCAGCTGTTATAAACGTCACAAATAGAAACCAAAGAACACGAAATCTCGCATGAATTTAGAGTTTAGGACAGCGGGTAGAATGGGCCACTACTTTTTTGTGAAAAATACCAACATTACTTACAGGTCATATCCGAAATACACAAAAGGCGAACTTCTGTTTTTTATGCTGATTTCGTTGACGAATATAGCCAAATATCGTTGACAAGCAAATCATATAGATGAGTTTAAATTTGGGCACATAGAAAGGCCTCTTACTTTTGGAGATGATCGCAAAATATATAGGGGTTCAAATGATCCAAAAACAGAAAAAATTTCCTGATTACACAATTGAAACCAATCGACACGCCTGAGAAGATAGTTAAGCACAGAGAAGAATTCTGGCGTTTTGGGTGACCATTGAATTATATTTAACCGTGAAATGAACCACAACAACTAACAGCAAGACGGAGTTCGTAAATATTGGCCAAATGTCAAAATGCTGAGGGTAATATCTGGGCAGTGCTCCGTGACATTATTTCAAAAGCGAAATCTTTCAAAATGGATTTGGACATGAGGGCGCTTCTAACATATTGCAGTGTTGTAGGGTATCACATGGTCGGTCCCGCACGACTATAGCCCTACTTATTTGTTTTTTTTTTGTCCGAAACTATTTCAATCTCTCCACATGTGAATTTTTGAACCCGACAGCGACCTCAATATCAATGCTCTATCTCTTCACCCAATACCAAATTTAGTTGCGTTTAGAACACAAAAACAGTACTTTATGATGTTATTTGGTATAAAAGATTAAAATGCCTCCCTCAAATGTAGTGAAAATCGATTCAGAATCGTATATGCCTCCTATATATGAGTTCCCTCTGAAACCAAACTATAATTGCTCTAAAGACATATGGTGATATGATCTACTTCAAATAAATTCCTTTGTTACGGGAGCTCTACTAAATATTCATAGTGGAGTAGGGTATCGTATAATAGGCCCTGCCCGACTTTTGACTTTTCCTTAATGTTTTTTTTTTTAATTGTTGATTTTTTTTTTTCTTTTTAGATACTTGGGGTATTGACATTATCAGCATGTATTTTTGCACTAATCGAGTTTGAATTTAGTGAAGCTGTCAAAATTCCCTGCATCGTGAGCAGTGTCTTAAGTTGCATTCTATTCCTCACAAGTACTTTGGGTTGCTGTGGCGCCCAAAAGAAATCTGCGAAAGCAACATGGGCTGTAAGTGTCGTTTGTCATAGATAATAAAAAAATTAAGATTTAATGGAATTTATTTTTTTCTAGTACTCCATAATAATGTTACTGCTGATGGCAGCTCAAATTGCTGTGATTTTTGTACAACCCATTAATTTCAATAATTTTTCGACTGAAGTAATTGACAAGGCGTGGAATGTCACCGACATCAAAAAGGATTATCTAATGACTTCGTATGAAATAAAGGTGGGTCCGAAAGTGTTTATAATGTTAATATAACTATAAGCACATTTATATTACAATTGAGTTTATAAATCCCTTCTTTATCAACTTATCTGTCCGCACGTATTTTCGAATTGATACCACCTTAAAACAAAGCCATATAATTTAATTTTAAAATGATTTATGAAAATCATAATACAGCTCTTGAGGATTTACTAAATTAAGATTTAAATCCGAACTTGCTGTTAAGGGAGTAATAACCTAGTGGCATACTTCCCTTTAAATACTTTTCGAATTTATTGATGTCTCCGGATTTGAGTCTTTCCCTACTTCTAATCCTTGGTTCTCCATAAATATTAAACTTAGGATATTTTCTAAAAATTAATTTTTTTTTCTTCCATATAGTATGAATGTTGTGGAAAATTTGGACCTTCGGATTACACAGACCTGAATGTAACAATACCCCTCAGTTGTTATAGAAATCACAATAATCGCATCGATACAAATCTCCTCGATGTCGGTTGCATTGACAAACTTAATGCAATGTTTTCATCCAATCAACGAATTGAGGAAATAAGTGATTGGACTTTGGCCGGTTTGGAGGTAAGACAACATTGTCAAATCATTTGTAAATCTAATTAACATTAATCTATTTTCACTTCTTTAATAGGGAGTATCGGCATTGGTTGGTGGAATGCTGGCAATAACATTACAAAATATCGAAAGACGAAAATATTATCACTGAGAAGTAGGTACTCAATCGACGAAACTTAGTTCCTAAAATAAAATTGTATTTATTTTCATAACACTTTGGTTGCAAATCACGACAATGTACTTAAAAATGTAAATTTAAATTATACATATCTTAAACAGTGTATGCCAGAAAATTAGAACAGTATTTTGTAATTATTATATTTTGTATTAATACTAATTAAAATTTAAATAAAATGGACAGTTTGTTCAATATAAATTTTCTTACCACAGAGACTTCTTAGTATCACATTGAATTATATGAGGAGACTGGAAGACTGAGTGCATGAAACAATACTGCCGAAAAAAGGCTCCTACATCTGTAGGTGTTGTTCCAGTACTCTGGTCAACGAAACACACTCCTTAATTACAAAAGATTGGTATTGCAGCTAAATTTTCCTCGATCTCTCTGAGAGGGGTTAGTAAGCCATTTTATAATTAGTTAAGGGTTCCAAAACTTACTATGGACAACCCATTATTTCTCAATGCGTTTTGCTAGTATTTTATAGTTAAATAGATATGTAATGACACCATTGATATTTGGTTGAATGTTGTGAAATAAACCCTCATAACATCAAAAAATATAAAATAACAACTTCAACCTGGGCCTTTGATAAATATACTTTTTTAATTGTCTCATAAATTGCTATACACAAAAATTATATGTTAACATTTACAGCGAAGCAAATTTGGCGGATCTATCCACACACATATGGAGCTATTGAATCAAAGAGATCGTGATATTAACCGACAACGCAAATGAGTTGGTCCGACTCAATATGCCTAAAATTATGCTATAATGTAATTCATTAGAATAGTAAAGCTATTGACCACTAGGTGGCGTCGACCAATTTTATTTCTATTATTGATTTACCCATTCACAATAGATTTCTAATTGAAAATATTCCAAGTCCAGGTGTATTAAATGAGGTGTATGCATTATATGAAAACAAAACAACAAAGAAAATAACTAACTAACTATTATTAACTTTTTTTGTTTAACTTTCGTACTGTGATTTCAATCACAATAAGCGTTTTAACAACCCACCTGCATGTAGCGAACGAAAACAAACGAAACGAATAAGGTACTGCTCCCACGAAGTCACAAACTTTAAAATTATTTTCAATCATTTTGTACATCAAACAAAACAAAACCAAAAACATTTCAATGCAAGAAGTACACAAACAATACGATTGCCTTATTGTACTTCGGCTGTGATTTGCCGAGCTGTATCGTTTGCGAACGAATCGCCGGAAAACGTTTCCAAACGTTTGCTGAGCGAAATGAGGACTGCTATATTTATAGTCGTCATTGTAAATATCGTTTTTTACACTGTTTCCATTGTATTATGGACGTAATCTAATTATATAAAAGAAAGTTGTGTTAGTTACTACGCTTATAACTTAAGAACCGCTGGACTGATTTTAATGATCCATACAAATTCGGAATTGTCTCCTCTCCGAAAAGGATAATATCCAAAAAACCGCGTAAAAATGTGATATATTAACATTTTCATTTTGACTTTTGAAATGTACAATAGTAATGTTTTATTTTGCATGATTTTTTTCCATTTTGGCTTACTTTTTTCTAATGTACATTTGTAGTGTTTTTTATATTTTATTTTTGAATTCAAATATTAATACCAATTTATTTAATTGACTTGATTTCTTGAGAAATGAAATTGATGGCGAGTTACATGGAAGTGTAGTACCGAATTATGTGGTGGCGAAACGGAATAGATGATGCCGAAATAATTTAATGGAATCGAATTTTAAAATAGAAGTACATTCTATTGACAAACTATAGTTGTGTTCCAGTACTTTTTTAGTAGTAAAACTAGCAGAAGAGAGAACAGTTCGAAATGTCATTCTCATTTAGGTTTGCTCAAAAAATAAGGGAACGGAAAATTAGCAGAAATGCGTTAAAATGTCAAAATTCAAAATTCCAAAAGTAAACAGCCTAAATCGGACTGGTAAAACCTTACTGCAAAGAGCGCCAACATTTAAAAAATGAGTATTGAAGACTATAAGTTAAAATAAATAATTTATAATAATAATTAATAATCTGATTCCTCATTCAGCCAGTCCTCTTCACTGCTGGAATCATCCAAAAGTGAATACATCAGTTGCTCCATATTTTCTATTTTTGTTTTTTGCACGACAAATATTAGTTTTTCCTTTAGTTTTCAAGTTGATCATTTTCCTCATTGAAATGTATCAATACATTTTTCAACCTTGTTAGCCCTGCCAATTAAATGTCAAATTTACAATATGCACATTTCTGCTCGGCCAAATTCATGTAGCTATTTTTTTTTTTTTTTTGGACTGTCAAGCGAGCTCTCCTATGTTGTAGAGAGCGTTGGCGATCCTCAGGATACAAAAAGCCAGGTTGTACTCCAAATTAAGGTAAATTTGTAGAAAGTCACCTCAAGTCCAATAAGTTTATTTTTCAAAATGATTCGCCAAATTACTCCACTCCAAAGAATTTATTTTCCCAACTGGTAGGTCACTAGTGAAATCGATTACAATCCAATCAGCGTTTATCCCAACATGGATTGCAAAGTCCAGTCCAATGCTTTTATTTTCCAAAATAGTTGGCCACTCTTGAAAACGATTACAAACCAATGAGCGTTTGTTGCAAAATGGATTGCCAATATAAATTTTCCGATTACTGCAAATACAGTATAAAAATGGTGTAAAAAGAAAACGATAGTACATAAGTACAAATGTCGAATTGTAGTTCAATTTTGTTTGCTTATTTGATATTGTAATATTTATATGAAAAGGTTTTTAACTCACGACACCTGGTTGAGAGGTAGTTTTACTTGCGTGACAGATGCAGGACACCACAGACGTAAAGAGACCAAATGTGCCCGTTCAGCAGCTATGAGGTCCAAGCGATCAGGAATATCCCAATTGTGAGTCCAGTTGTGATCCAAAGGTTAGAATTCCTGTCTGCAAATTGCATAAGGAAAATAAAGGGCCAAAAGTGGGGAATGGGATGGGATAATATCAATTAGTCAACATCCATTAAAAATAAGAAAGAAAAAAAAAAGAAGGAAAAAAAAAAACAAAACTTAAAACTAATATCACAGCTTTGTTTATCACAGATGATAGAAAGTGTTCATAAACTGATTTTGGTTTCTTTCAGGAACATTAGGAGAAGGTTGTATAGGTTGTGGTCTTTGGATTGCAGTAAAGGGATTAGTCCATGGTATTTAGGGAACAGGAGGGGATATTTTTTCCTTATGTTGTTGAATCTTACGCAATCAAAAATCAAGTGGTGAGCGGTTTCCTGCGCTGCGCATGTCTCGCACAAGTTCGAGTCTGCAGCTCCTATCCGGTGTAAATACTTTTTGTCACTGGTATGGCCGGTAATCAGTCTGTTTATTAGCTTAGTATTGCTAGACTCAAAATTCATTTTTGAAAACCATGGCTTTTCATATATGTTGTTTATAATCTGAAAGAAGTGACTGCCTTTTGATTCGGATAGTCTTATAAATTCTTCATTCCAGTCATCTTTCACCAGATTTTCGATTCTGGAATACGCCTCTTCAGGTGTTAAAAATACCTCTACAGGAGCACCAACTAGAGAGGCCTGTTTGGCTAGCAAGTCAACCTCTTCGTTGATTCTAATGCCTCTGTGCGCAGGGATCCAGACAATGTGACATTTTTCAATAGAGGATCTTTCCAAAATATTGTGACATTCAGCAACCAGATAATTTGTCGAATCAGCTGAATTTAAAGCCTTGCACGCTGTAAGGCTATCTGTGAAAATAACACATCTGTTATAACCGTCCTCAGTCGCAATTTCCAGAGCCTTTTTAATGGCAAAAAGTTCTCCAAACATTGACGAGGCCTTGAAGTCAATTTTGAAAAGGAATTTGAAGTCTTTTGTAGCATTGTAAACCCCGCATCCAGTGGACTCAATGTTTACCGAGGCATCTGTTGCAAAAATACAAAATTGATTACTTTTATAAAAAGACAGCTCGCAATTAAAGGCAGAGAAAATGACCTCATTAGGCGTAATGTTTTTCGTGGATGGTAATAGGTTAGTTCTTACCGTCAGGTTTCTTTGATTTTTGTATGAAGTAATCTTGATTTTTCTAAAGATGTATTCAAATTGATGATAGATGACGCTGTAGCTTGATTTGACGAGAGGGTTGTTTTCAATTATGTCAGATAAGTCATTATTTTCCAGCTTGATCTTAAGTATCTCCTTTGCGGTGAGGAGTTTGGCTCTATACTTAGGAGGCAATTCTCCAGCTAGGGCATATATAACGTGATTAGGTGTCGATCTACTAACCCCCAGGGATCTTCTTATCATCTCATTTTGAAGTCTTTCGATATTGTTATTGACATATTTTGGTGAGTTGGCAGTCGTAGTTCTACCATAGTCTACTTTCGCTCTCACAAGGCTTTTGTATAAATTCAGAGACACTTTTGGATGTAGGCCTCCTTTAGGGGGGGTAAGGCATTTGAGCAGTCTGGTTCTGTTGCTTACTGGATCCTTGATATGTGAATAGTGATCTTTGACCGATAAGGAATTTGAGATAATTCTGCCCAAAAATTTCATTTTTTTCACCTGTTCTATTCTACATCCATCTACGTTTAGTAGAATTTGTTTGGTACTATTTTTAGCAAAATAAATCGTCTTCGACTTTTCTGGATTGAAGGATAGATTTATATTACCGCATTTCCTTTGAAAAGCCACTGCCTTAGTTTGTAGGTGTTGTAAAGCCATGTCAAAATCGTGATCAAAGACCATCAAAAGGAAGTCGTCTGCATATTGAAAAATTAATGTTTTATTATCTTCCAATTTATGAAGATTTGCTGTGTAGATGTTAAAGAGCAGAGGAGATAGACAGCTTCCTTGTGGTAAGCCGTTTTTCACCACAACTTCTTTGTCACCCAGTCTCAGAATCCTTTTTGATAGAAAGTTTATTATCCAATTCACAATTGATACGTTGAAGTTGAGCTTTCTCAAGATTTGCCCGAGAATATCCACTCTCACGCAGTTGTAGGCATTATTTATATCCAACGACAGAACTAGTACTTTATAGTTGTTGGCCTTTAGCAGTGCAACGCGGTGAAGGAATTCATTTAAGCATGTAGATGTAGACCTACTTTTCCTATATGCAAAAGATCTCGCTGGAATAACTTCCTTATCATCAATGAATTGTACTAGCTTATCTTTAAGCATTAGATTGATGACTTTCATAAAGACAGAAATGAGAGATATTGGGCGATAATTTGACATGTCGGTTAAATCCTTGTTAGGTTTTGGAATTGGGACTATTTTAATAATCCTCC
The DNA here is from genome assembly GCF_030504385.1 of Musca domestica. Lineage (NCBI taxonomy): Eukaryota > Metazoa > Arthropoda > Insecta > Diptera > Muscidae > Musca > Musca domestica. The sequence goes on along the minus strand of NW_026712230.1, from coordinate 2,497,542 downwards.
AGTTGTCATTGATTGAGTTCTCTAAAAAGGCATTATATAGAGCTGTCAGAATAGCTCTTTTAGAAATGCCGGGTAGCGCCTTGATCATTTCGTATGTTATTTTGTCATGCCCTCCGGCAGACCCTTTTTTCTTTTCCGATAATATTTTCTCAAAGTGATCAAAGTCAAAAATGATTTTGTCCTGGAAATTGTGTTGATCACTATAGCTAGGTACTTCTAGCAAATCACCAGGTACTTGGTCTTTGAGATACTGAAGAAAGTGACCGCTCCGGTCATTATTCCATGGTCTCGCCTCCGCAGACTCTCTGTTCCTTACATTGTTAACAAATCTCCAAGCTTCTCTTGGATTTGCATTTCTGTTAAGTTCATTGATTTTGGAGAGAAAACTATCATTTTTTGCCGTTTTGACCTTCATTTTCCAATTCTCTACCTCTTGACTAGCTTTAGATAGGTTTTGATAATTAGGATATTTCCTTGCTTTCTTTAAAGCTGCAAGTTGATTTCGGTAAGCAACACTCAAGGAATCATTCCACCAATACTTGGGTGATCTATTGGCACTTAGATTGTTAGATGCAGCTTTTATTTCTGAACTTATTGCGTCCTCTATAGCTAGCATGTCAGGTTCTAGCTCTAACTCACCCAGTGCTTTCATTAATTTTGCTTTGTGTAAGAAGTTCTGTCCTTTAGGCTTATCCGCTTTAATTTCAAAGGTAATTGGTAGATGACGGCTGCCCCCAAAATGTCCATCCAGAACATTCCAGTTACCCCCAGACACGTTGCTGAGAAAAGTTAGGTCAGGAACTGATCCCTGGGAGTTGGACCCACCTTTAAAGGTTTTTTTACCATTATTGAGACATAGGTAGCCAGCTTCAGTAATCAACATACGCAGTTCCCTGCCTTTAATGGAAGTGAGATTATCTCCCCAGGCTTCATTGCGGGCATTGAAATCGCCACATAATATTACATTCTGAAAGTTTTCCAAGAAGAGAAGCAATTTCGAAACTTCCTCAATAAAACAAGTATTTGAGGTTGTTGGTGGAAAGTACACCGAGACGATGACGACATTTCTCTGTAGGTTTGAGGTTTTGATTATCAGGATGTCATAATCAGTATCATATTCTATTATTGATATATTTATTTTCTTTCTTACTCCTATGGCCACTCCTCCATAGCCGTCAGGTCTGAATTTTTGCACAAGATTGTAATTGATTAGTTTGTTTCTGCATCTCTTATCTTCTGAAAAAATTTCAGATAAAATTATGATGTCATAGTTGTTTTTGTTAGCAAAGAATTCAATGAAGTTTTTGTTATTCTTAAAAGATTGTATATTATACTGGAGAATTCTTAATTTATTCAACATTATCATTTGAGATTGTATTATTGTTATTACCTTCAAATGTTACTCCGCATTTTTGAATCCTTTGTTGGAAATGTTGAATAGCATCCACTGCCACTTGATTTTCATCCTTTTTGAAAAAATCGTACATAAATTTGAGAAGTTCTTTGGTAATTTTTTCCAGTTCAGAAAGTTTTTGGTCCTCTTTTACATAAACAGGGCCTGATGGGGATGGTTCCTCAAAAAACCGTTTCCCAATTTTGACCCCAGGTCTATGGATGTACGGTTTTTTGGGTTTTTTTGCCACAGAGTTGTATGTATATGGTGTCAACACCTCATTAACGTCATCATCGATTGTTTTAATTTTTGGACTTTCTTCCCTTCCCACACAACTACCACTGCCTGCTGGGAGAGAGGGAAAGTTTGCTTCGTCATATGATAGGTCAAATCTGTTTTGAAGTTTATAAGAATTTAAAACTTCTTTTTTGGACATCTTTTTTCGAGTCATAATTTTGTTGATTTCAATTTCTTTTGCCCAGACTGGACATTTATTCCTTTCATCACATACGTGATCAGATCCTTTACACAAAATACAGCTTCTGATGGTACAAGTCATATTGCAATCTTCATTACCGCATTTACGGCATCTGGGATTAGATCTGCAGCCAAGCTTTGTATGTCCCAAGCGCCCGCAGTTGAAACATTGCCTGATGGCTGGATAATAAGTGTCAACCACAAGAACAACGTGATTGAACACTACCCATGAGGGGTGGTTATCCCCGTAGAAACCAACCTTGATTGTCTCAGTTGGTCTAAAACCTGATTCAGTACTAGCATCTTTCCTTGTGAACCTAGTCACAGAGGCTACCTTCCTATCCGACACAATCCCTTTGAGGAGTTCATCTTCGGAATATGAAACAGGTATATTTCTTAAAATTCCGAAAGTTTGGAAAAAATTTTTCGGAATAAAAACTCGCATATTCAGTTTCTTTATTTCTTCATTGCAAATGAACATATTTGCCGCCTCCATTGTCTCAAAGGTAATTTTGTATAAAGTTGCACCAATTGCGTCTGCTTGCTTAATTTTTTCCAATTCTTTTGCCTTAATACCTTTGATTTTTTCAAAAAAGTAAAGGCCATTTTTTATTTTTTTGTTCTTCATATTCCCTACTTCACTTGTATCCACTAATACCATGAACTTACCCTTATGATTTTCCGTGTACAGCAACGTCTCTTCATTAACGCGCCTCTTCTTTTGGTTTTTGCACAAATCCTCTGTGTTGGAATTTGCTTTGTCATTTTTGCCCCTTCTGTTCTCACCAACCTCACCTCCGCCTTCGCATACATCAACAGCATCGAACACCCTTTTCTTTCTCGCATACACACATACATCTTTATTTTCAGCGTCATCTTTTGTAACGGTACCCTCAAAATGTGGTACAGTTACTGCTGTGTCCATAGCTTGGACATTATCGATGATTTGTTCATCCATCGTCACACAATCCCGAAATCAATTTAAAGTTGATTTTTGGGATAAAAAACACAATTTTATACTTTTTCCAGGGCACATCAATTTACCCAATGCACTAATGTGTTTTTGCCGCTCGACGCCAACATGCAAAACTACCACCAAAACGACTTGCAGCAATGTCAGCTCTATTACGCAGCACAAAAATATCAAACGACGCTCCACAGTACCAATACAGCGAAATCTTTTATTGTTCACGTTGATTATAATTTTCTTACTTGTTGCCACCAAAAAGAATTGCAGCAATCTGCTTTTCTATGTTTCATGAAAAACACCGACAGCAACGCTCCGCAGTAATCACGTTTCAAAAATCACAATTTCTTCTTTTTATTTTTCACTTTTTTAAGTTGATTTGTCTTACTCTTCACAGCTCTGCTCCTTTTGTTCTGCACGCTTCGAACTCTCAACCAGGAATGACATGTAGCTAAAACAAGCAGAAATGTGCACCACTCAGCGCCATTTTTTTCTCGAGAGAGCTGCAAGTTTTGCTAGTTTTTGGAGTACGGGAACGCGTTGTAGCAGAATTAGTGCTAATTAGTACTAATTTGCAGGTTCTGGAACACAACTTATATAAGGATCTTTAAACAATTGCTGTAAAAAATCAGCGAACAAGTTGAAGATTTTTTCAATTTGTTATTCTTCTTTTGTCATTTTTTTTTTTTTCAATTTGTATTATCTAATTGAATTCAGTAAATTTTTTGTGAACAAAATAAAGAATAATTTTTCACTATATACAAATTTTCACCAAAAAATGAAATAAGTGGGAAATACGATGTTAACTGACATCTACCTTTCAACTCCAGGGCTGACATCGTGGTTCAGCTGGAAGATGCGAACACATTTGAACAAACAAAAATTACCGAAAAAGCCTAATGTGGCTCATTTCAAAGCGTGGAACTACTTCTTTCCTGTCACAATAATAAGTCCAATGTACAATCAAAAAAATACCAAATATAAAGGGTGGAAAATAGTAGAGCGAATGGGACTCTTAGTAAGAAAAGGATTTCTATCCTTCCAGAAAATCTTCCCAAACATTCAAGATACCTTAAATCGCATTTGCAGGTCATGATATCGATCATAACTGACGGATAAGGGTACAACCCGATTTCATATTTGTATAACCATCGTATGATTCAAGCTATTTTTGGTGTCTTGGTCACTTTTTTAATATTTTGTCCATTATTTGGCATCTTTGTTTCTAAGGAGGTAGAGAACCTCTTCGCATAAAGTTTGAAATTTTCAGAGTAGGGCCCATTTTGGTCTTGACCACATTCATTTATTTGTTTTTAGAACAGAGTTTGGCTTGCTTGTTTGGGATACCATAGTATTTTGTTGTTGCAAAATCGTCAGGCGAAATCCCATTATTGTTGTTTTTATAAAAACAACAACGTTTGTTTATGAGTGCCTTACCCCCTGGTAGTTTATTTGTTTTTGCTAAAAATTGTATTTATGCTACCCTGGGGTAGGGAACCATCATACAGATAATTGCCACAAAGGAATTTATTTAAGTAAAGTCCCCACATTGGTGTATCCCCAACTCCACTTTCACATCTAATTGGTGGTCAGAAAAGAAAATTTTGTTTTCTATTGAATTTGTAACCCCCAAGAGAATATTGGTTGGGCCATGTATTGGTATAACCCTTATATAAATGTATCCCTGATTTAAGCTGTGACCGTGGTCTTGGCCACGTTTTTCAACTGATTTGGCCATTATTTGCTGTATTTAGGCTACTTTAGAAAAATGTCAACATACGTAAATATTTTGGTACAGTCCCCATATAGTTCCCAGGCCCGCCGATCTATAGTGATGTTTACCGATTGGCGGACAACAACGCGGGTATTGTTTAATCGTCATTGAATTTTACTATGAACAAGAACATTAACTTTTTGGGGACTCTAATGCGCAATTTGAGGTGCTATGGTAATGGGTGTAAAAGCGTAATTAACTTTGACTATTCAGAAATTATTTTGCCCTCCTTCCATAGTTATTTATTTCTATTTAGTCGAATCAATATTTATATTAAAATTTGTTCACCTTTATGAGCTAGATTTGTGCAATATTATGCTATGCAAAATTTGCATTAAAGACTAAAACTACGGGCCGGCAACGCGGACCGGGCCAGCTAGTAAATAAATAAAAAGACATGAATTGAAATTAATATTAGGTTTTACTTTTTTGTAATGAGTAAATATACAGGGAAACGTTTGCAAACGTTTGCAATGAGTTTTGTACTGTTCCGTTTCCAATGTTGCCTCATCCAGCAGAGTACATTTCAGTTTTGTTTTTTTCCACTCATCTACACAAACAGAACAAAATACAAAGGAAGTCCCGTTATCTTAATATCAGCTGTGTTCCGTTTCGTTCTTCAAGAAAATGCGGAACAAAACGATTGCAAACGTTTAGTAAAGTTTATTTTCGTACGCTGCCTGCATGAACAACTGCTGCAAATCCAGAATCCAAGTATAAATTATGGGCCGAAATTGTACTCTGTCAACCTAAAACTATTTCTATCATTTATTAAGAAGCCAGTCGATGACTAAAGCCATTGAAAAAAGCTCTTAATGTGCTGCACCTTATGGTTTGACGTCTATTAGGCTTGCACAGAAATTAAGCACTGACATTTGGACGTCAATTATTTTTCTATGAAAATGTGAAATGAAAACTTTTATAAAAAAAGATATGTCAAATGAAAATAGTATAAGGGATATATTTTCATTTCAAGAACAGGAATCCAGGTCCTGGTGACCTCTTTGTAAATAAATGTCTATTGAGTTATATTACTTTTTGTATACCGAGATGCATATGCCCATGGCTCAATACGAAAGGTTGTACAACTTCAGAGACGTGCAAAATATATATTTCTGTTCCATCTACATTTGAAACAATTTCAAATTATTTTCATTTTTATTCAAAATGTTTTGACAAAATAGGGGCACCAAAAAAAGAAAATTATATTTTTGAGGAGTTTTGTTCTACATTCTGTAATTGTGCCATGGATATTCCCATGGTAGAACAAAGAAGGTTAAGTCATGTAATCACATGTTTACATTTTTTTCAAAATTATTCATTTGACAACATCTCATTGTCAACATTTATATTTACAAATCCATTGTATACACACAACTCAGAGGTGGTAATATGCTTTCTTTTCAGTGAAATTTAAGAAGGTAAATTACAGAAAATACATCTATGGATATGCTTATTTGAAATGACTTTTACATTTGCTTTGTCCCAAAACTGGAAGAATGTAAAAGTTTTTACTACGATATCCGATTTTCCCTTTATGATATCGGCCAAAATTGCAAAACTAGTAGGTTCTTGCAGGTTCAGGAACAGAGAACAATTTACTAATTTTGCATTTTTTCAATATCCTAAATGAAGGATTTGTTATAGCAGTAAATATTCTTGCAGTTCTGAGATACACCACAGATTAGCTCTGTTCCAGAACCTGCATAAATCTACCAGATTTCCAATTTCTTTTCGAAGAACTCGGTTAACATAGTAAAAAGTTTTACATTCTTGCTATTCTGGAACATACCAATTGATTCGGGCTTATAGCATATGTCTCGCAACAGATTTTTTTAAGGTGCAACACCCGCAAATACTTCAAAAATACTTGCCCTGATCCATAAAGAAATAAAGGATATCATAAAGAATATATTTTTCATTTTTGAAATTCCGAATCAGAGCAATTGTTGTCGCACATCAAAACAACACACATGTGTGGTTTTAATGTACATATAAAATTGAATTTTAATATATAAAATGGAATTTCAAAAATTAATACGAAATAAAGGCTATTGAGCCAATTAAAGAACATGAATTTTTTCCGGTGCCATCTTAACTCGATTAAAATCAACGAAAAGTGAAGTTGTACAAAGAGATTGTACACAAAGATTTATCGTTTGTGGCCGAAGCATACAACTTGACAACTCTCCAGGTTGTACCAACGGTTGTACTGTGTGGAGCTTGCATTACATTCAAAAAAAATTGTAATAACGAATAAATTAATAAAGTTATGTTAAAAGTCGCATGTGAACAATGTGCGAGCTACACAAAAATATCGATTATATAAAAAATCGATTATTCGATTTTCTAACGACCAAAATGACAAACAAAAAATGACGTTTGTTGTCTGCAACTCAAGTCGCATTAGTTATCCCTAGTTGTGAATATTTTGTTTGTTTTGCAAAACAAAAAGAATTATAAATAAAAACCTGGCTAACTTAAGTGCGTGTTCGGTGTGTTTTGTTTATATGCCCTTGTGGCAGAAAATTAAATAATATAAAATGAGTGTTATGGTGGAAGAATTACAAATTTGATTTTATTGCTCATCGAAGGTGTGTTAGTTGTGTGGGTGTTATGAATAAGTTAGAAGAATTAAAGTAAGGAAAGCTCACCGCCTTGCACATATGGGACAACAAATCACTCGTATGAAGGGGGCCTATTTACCCGTCAGCTCTAACAAATTGTTCTTCTTCTTATTTACTTCAAAGAGATGTTACCAAATTGTCTTCTTCTTGAAATTAAAAACCTGTCTTGAGTGATAGCACGGATGGATAAGGCCGATAAATCAATTTTAAATATTAGGATGGCAATCTCCAAAGTTACCAAGTTCGGTTATAACAAAAATGCTTAATAAAAGTATTGTGTGGAGAAAATTTGATGTTTTTGTAATTAATGATATACATAACATAAATCTGAAAAGAAATAAGTCCTTTCACTCTGTTTCCGCATTTTGTTTATTTATTCAAATAATCAAGCAAACATACCTTGTTGCATACATATTTCTGGCGATTTTCAGGGTACAATATTAAGGTGAAACAGCTCCGTAAAATATTCCGTAGATGTAAAAGGCTTTTCTCATTTGTTTTCATATTTTTCCTCATTTTTAAATGTGTTAAAAAGCACGAAAGACGAATGCAATTTCTTTCAAAATTTTTAAAATTGCTTTTTATTTTCTTGGCTTACTATGTCAACTTGATTTGTTTATGTGTATGTTTTCTTTTCTATAATAAAAAAAAAATTGTTCTGAAAATATTCAAATTCGGGTGTCTTGAAAATGCTTTTTGGAACGCATGTATCGAATGTATGTATGTAGCGAAATAAACATTTAGATATATATGGAACATGATTTTGAAAATAAATTTTGACCTTTCATTCAGTTTTTAATTATTTATTCAAAAACAATGCAACAAGTTGTTTGGATTTTTAATTTTTGATTGTTTTGATAGTGATTCTGACATTACAAGCCAAACAGCCAAACATATTTGCATTTTTTTCAAAGTTAGCCTACCTTGTCCTCATTATACCATAGTTTTTGCACTATTGTGAACTGACTCTCTTTTAATTCAAATCTCGATATGTTTTTTGACAACAAAATTAGCTGTCAGATGGACTTACTGGTCGTTTTATATAGGCCATGCATAGGTGAAATTTTTTCAACAGAAAATGCTCAAATTCTCATTTTGAGGGATAAACAACAAAACATGTATGGCTATGGGATTATTTAACGAATTGGGTCCAAAATACAAGTACAATATTTGGTCGGTTCCAGAACCTGCCAGAATCTACTAGTTTGACAATTTTTTTCGATCCAATAAAAAGAAAATTGGTTATCGTAGTAAAAACTTTAACATTCTTTCAGTTCTGGTCAAATGTTTTATCCTAAAATTGTACAGATTGTTGTCCAATTGAATTTGAAATATTTTCAAATTGTTTTCTTTATACATGTTTTGAAAAAATAGGGACAAAAAAAAATAAAAATGTATTTGAGATGTAGCTTTGTTCTACCTTCTGTAATTGTGTCATGGTGTCTATAAAATTATTTTTTAGAAATTGCTAACTTCTTTTGACAGAAGTATGCCACACATTGTCGACATATTGCCAGATCTATGACTCCATGTTTTTGACATTCAATGCTTTTATTCACTATTATTTCCATAAACCATTTCCTTACTATGTTTGAACGCAAATTGAAACTTATAGTTCGTAACGTTTGCCATAAAATGGCTTTCGCTAACAATGCCGGTACAAGGCGAACATACAAAACCAAAAACAACCCCTTGGAAGAAAACCGAAAATTTGTTTTTTTTTTAGCATAGAAGGATTGAGTCTTCTATTTCAAATTATATTGCAGAGGCTTATAATTCTATATCAGATTCAGATTTGCATAACCAATTAATAAATTAATTAATTGCAGAATAACATTTTTATGGTCACGTATTTTAATTTTTTCTCGTGTTTTAGGGTAAAAGACATTCGACTCGTACTGTTATAACTCCACTATTAACAGTTTATTTCTCTCTTAATGTTTGGTAATAAACCCCTCAAGAAATTATAATTTTTTATTCCCAACCATTTCTAGTTTGTGAAGCAACCTCTCTGGAATAAACATAGAACTACTGCCGGTTATTGAGAGCCACTTACACTCTCATCAATGTTGTGACTGAAGAAACAAAACACACCGAGCGAACCATATCAGTTGTATAAGTGAGCACGACCGTAAGATAGTCTCCCATTCCGCAGTTAACGGTCATTGTAAACACATCTCGCCCAACACTTTTTCGGTCACCGGTTAATTTATTCGTGCCTACGTTTTAAAGTTTTATGCCGCGTTTTAACGGAACGGGTTTGTTGCTTGCCAGTGGTGATCATCGTCGTCGTCGACAAATAATTCGTCCAAAATTACGCCACTAACGACGCGAAGAAGTCTTTTTAAACGTAACATAATGGGTCTACGTTTCCAGCAACTCAAGAAGCTATGGCTATTGTATCTCTTCCTGTTGTTTTTCGCCTTCTTCATGTTTGCCTTCAGCATCAACTTGTATGTGACGAGTATGCAGTCGATTAACCAGGAACAGCTGTAAGTGTCCAAACGGTTTGGAAGAAAAAAAAAAAGAAAACACAAGAATGCATGTAATGCACCAGCAATATCTTTGCTGACCATCCAATCTATTTACCAAAATATATGCCATATGGCCCTCACGCTTGAGTGAACAACAGGGGCATTAAGCCATCCCCATGCTATGACAACAGCAACAACGCAACAACAACAAGCGTTAATGCACATTAACAATGGAAATACAAATGTAAATCGTAGACATACTTCCAAGTAATAACAATGGATTCATACCTATAAAGCTTTATGAATTTTGAAAGTGATCAATCTCTCGCACCCAGCCATGGCCAAACGATTGGCACACGCACACATTGTTTATATTTTAAAATCTTTGTGGTTTTGAAATAATGAATTTAATTTTGTAAAAATGTAAATGATTTTTTTAATAATTGGTGATCCAAAAATGGTTAAATTGTTAGAATTTGTGTTGATAGTCGTAAGAATTTCGAAAAGGTCATTGGAACTTGATTTGTTAATCATGTTTTTGACACGAAGAAGAACTTTCCACTCTTCCATTGTAAGATCAGTGATTAGTGGTGAATGGTAATTTAAAATTAATTATTCTCATGACTAATATATATTATTGTAATATAAAGTATTATAATTTACTCAAAATCTTAAGAAATCATTGGACTCCAGTGAAGTTATTGTGTTTGGTTGAACGGTTTTAATATTCTACATCGTTTTCCTGGTTGTGATTTATTGAACATGAGACGATGTGAATCATTGTCAGTACCAAGGCAAATACAAGGTCGGGCAAGAAGACTATTTTTGACAACAGCTTGACAATAAAATTAGTACTTCGATATTATTGTGTATATTTTCCTGTTTAAAAATTCAAATAAGGTTCAACTATTTTATAGAACCCACAGAAATCTATTCAAACTTTAAAATATCTATCTCCTATTTCGATTACCAAATCGAATTAGTTTCCGTTACATGTCAGATATGCTCTGTTTACTTATTTTAATTTAACCTAAATTCCAATTTCAAATCGATCACTTTGTTCTCTGACCAAATTTTTCTACATCTGGTTTATATCCGTTTAGATTTCATTTTTTTGAGAATAAACATTTTTTATATAATAATTTTTCCTGTTATTTTTCTTCCTTGTGTAACATAATGACAAGAAAGAATGTTTCTTTTTTAACATCACCATCAGCAATACACATTGTCCAGGATATCGCATTGGGTATCTTGATATAAACCAAGTTTATATCCCAACACTAATAGTTTTCGTTGACGCATTTTGTTGTTGAACGACTTTTACCTTAATTGGCTTTGGTATTATTTTACGTTCAAGGTCATTTATTGTTTAAAAAAATATTGTTTACATCTTTTATTTATTAATTTGTTTCGGGCAGCATCCAAAGCCATCTTCAGGGACGTCCATAAATTTGTGGCTTTTATGATGTTAATTGGTGGCTAAATGCATGCTGAAAAGTTTCCGATTGACAAGATCATCAACTTAGTAATGTTCGTGGTTAATTAGTAGTTTATACGAAAATGTGATTTCATTTCATATAGATCGAATGCATATCGTAGCCATTTTTAAATATTTTAAATGCAAACCTTGCAAACTTGCTCATAAATATTTAAAGAATGCATTTACAAATTACTGTTTAACAAGTCCCGATTTTCCATTTTCAAACCTTGGAAAAGAATTTCCAATTCAATGAATACTAATAAAGGTTAAAAGTAGGAAAATATAAAAATTCTAAAATTTACAAGTGCATTGCATTCCCAATGTGCATTGTTTTCCCATGGAGAGTTTCATCTCCTTCAATTAAGTTTGCATGTCATGCTAAATTAATTACTTTTGTTATTCTAAACGGGAGAGTTTAACGTAAAGCAAGTCATGCCAAGAAATTTGGTTCCGCAGAGATAACATCAACATAGAAATAAAATAGAATTCATTGTTGGAGACATTCTGAAGGCGGGAACAAATATGTATGTAATTATGCACTTATTCATGAACTGCATATTTACACAGTTATATTTAATAGAAGAAGCAAAATCAACTTTTATTTAATAAATGGATTTTTTGTTTTTTATTCTTCGAAATAGCCTATCGTCTATTTTGAAATTTTGATTATTAACATTTTTCGCTCGAAAACCAGTTTGTAGTTGTTTCTTCGTTTTGTTTGTTATTTGTTGATATGCTTTAAATATGCAATACAGGTTAAAAACCTTTAAAGACTTTTGATGATAAAATGAAGGTAGCATGAAGAGAAATCGAGAACAATAAGGCCAAAGTTTGGACATGACTGTCTTACCAAAAATGATCAGCATAGGCAATTTCAATTCAATATTGCATTTTTCTACTTGTTTGTACACTTCTTGCTTTGCCACTTTGTAGGTATGTTTGTACGTATACCAAGCGTATGTATGTACATCGGTGCACAAGTTCCTCAATCGTTCAACCATCCATAGAGCCGTTCATTGAGAAACGCTGAAAAGTGTATACCTACCTCTGACTTATACAGTTGTATTGCAGTGTTTTGCATTCAATCTGGTCTTCTTCGCTGTTGCGGGCATTACCATTACAATACAGTTAACTTGAGGTAAGGTGTATTCAGTTCCATATGGTCGCACAGTGATTTTCAATGACATTAAAATTTAAAGTAAATTTAATTATTTGAAATTTCGTTTAATAATGCTAACCGCCAAAAATGATACATAATTTGGCGAAATCACAATATTTAATGAAAAATTTTTGTCAGACATTAGTAGTTTTGAATACTTGAAGCAGCTCGAGGTCTTATAAAGGGATGCCAGAGCCACCCTCGAATCCTGTTGTTGTTTTCCTTATAGTTTGACATTAATATGCATAGCAATGATGTCGTACTGTTTAAGTACCCACACTTTTATGGTGCCATGTTTGGAGTTTGGAAAATAGCAGTACCGCCAGATTTTTGTTTCAAATGTTCAAATGTTGTTCTAACGTAGATGGCTCTGATTAAGAATTGTGTTTTTTGTTGGAAATAACACCCCTGAACCAGAAATGTTATGTTAGCACGTCTGTTTTAAAAATACATTACTCGAACTTCTTCAGAAACAGAACAAAAACGAGGTTGGGATTACTTGAGTATGTTGCATATGCAGTGTCATGTGTCATGTGAACCAGTAACCCATATAGGGCAAATGTTTGGCATTGTGCCGTCATTTTGGCCAATATATGAATTGACAAAGTTGAAAAAACCGATCCTAATTATGCTAAAACTTCTTTCTTTCTTTGTTTTGCTAAGATGGCTGACATGTGATTTTGGCTGACATGTGATTTCGCTTTGGAGTCCCTCTGGCTATTCTTCTGCTGGCTCGATGTCGGAGAGGGAGGACAAGTCTGGCAGAATTTGCTTACCCAGTAGTCTCTGTCTCACTCCTATAAGAGTTGGACAGTATCAGAGTTAGTGCTCCACCTTCTCAGTTTCTTTCTCGTCCTGACAAAGCCTGCAGTATTCAGTGTCAGTTGTTGTTTAGTTTGAAGGATCGTTGGATACTTAGACTTTCACAGTAGATTCCAGCTCCCATTCCATTTTCCATCTTTGACACATCAGTATAGACAGCTATATCGTTTAAAGGTGGAGTGTTGCGAGTCCAGATGTCTCTGTTAGGTATATGGATATCAAGTACTTCAAAGCTGTGCCTAGGTGGAATATAATCGCTGGCTATAGCCTGATTTACTATGTTTCCCACATATTTGAGAATGACGGAGTGTCCAAAGGGCTGACTTCGCCATTGTCCCAGTTCGTTGAGTCGTAGGGCACACCTAGCAGCTTATTCCTCTACAAATAAACCTAACGGTTTTAAATTGAGTAGGGTGTCTAGTGCGGATTGATGAACTTTATCAATGCTTTTACTGAACGTGGTTTTCCCTAAGGACTGCCACCAAACAAGTCCCACATAGGTTAGAATTGGTCGGACGACAGACTCATATAACCATTTGATTATGTGAGGCTTGAAGACCTCAGCTTTTTGCTATGGAGTTTTTAAAGGAATAAAGTGCAATTAAGCCTTTCTTCGCTCGCTTCTCGATGTTCCTTTTTCTCTTTTTGGTCTAGGATAATACCGAGGTATTTGACTTCCAAAGAAAGGCTTAGTATAACACCATCAAGTATTGGTAGCGAAAAGAGTTGCTCCAGTTGCTCAGTTTTGGATGGGTTCACGCCAAGTCCATTGCAGCGTGACCATCTGGAGAATTTAACTAGAGCTCCCTGCATACATCTGAAACAGTTTGCGGGAATTTCGCAGCAATCAGCAAGACCACATCATCGGCGTAAGCCACGACCTTTGTCCCGCCGTGTTCCAGTTCGATTAGAATTTCATTTATCACCAAAAGCAACGATTAATCCTGTCATAGATAAAATTGGCATGATTGACAATTTGGGCATGCTAACAAATGTGATTCATTAACGAGCACTTTTTAAACGTTATTAATTAACATCGTCAGAAGATTGTGTAGTGTCACAAAAGTGAAAGTTATGCGATTCCGCGACTCTGTTTATCTTCTCCTTGAAGCAACTTACCCAAAAATCCATTTAAAAACATGTAAAAATATTTACCATTGCGGAAGGTTCTAATACCATCTTCCCCGGCATAACCCCTGTATTCCTATTTCGCATTGCATGCCCGACTAATGCTAGCTGCCGAATTAAAAAAAAAGAAATTCGTGATATTAGTTTTACTTGACATAAAACTTCTTGTAAAAATAATCCAATTTGTTATAAGTTATTTATGTGATCATGAAGTACAAATTTCATGAAATGGTTTTTAATTGAATTGATTCATCCCTTAAATATTTTTGCTGCTGATCGCCTTTGCTAGAATTTTGCGAATGGCTAATAACAAATTCTGGTCATTGTCGATAAACCTGCAATATTACCATAAAGATCCAGGCAAAGTGCTTGGGTGCTTTTGCACTTCTGATTACATTTACAATATCACACAATCTTAACTGTGGCGGCAGCTCCTCTTTTCTTGATCTCCGGATAACCTATGGACTTACCATTTCCATGGTTAAGGAATTTACGGTGTTAAGAATAATTAGACGCACCAGCCACCATTCGTGTTGCCTGAAACTTCTTTCTTCTTTTGAATTGTGAATGTTGAATGAATTTTCCATTACAAGATCCTGCAAACCACTGTGCGTCGTCTTCATGCGAGTGGGAATTTATGTAGTAATTAGGTTTATTAAATATCTTTGCTGATGACTTTTTCTTATACAGAATTTTTTGTTGGCTACGCATATATTTTGTCCAGGAAATTTGCAAAATCATATATATTCATGTTTGCCTAACAAACATGCACACATACATCTATAATGGACACAACTGTTTTTTGTACATTTGTTTTTTTTTTCAGTCTATGTATTAAATGTATATATATTTCGCTAGTTTCTTTCTTTTTTTTTTTTTTTTGTTTTGGAATGTTTATTCAACTGGTTTCTTGGTTTTCTTCTTTCTCTCTTCTTTTTACAGACAGCCGAAGCCACCGCCAAAAAGACGTTCTGTTTGGCCCATAAAAAATGTTGTGGCGCACTATATAGGCAAAGGTGATATATTTGGCAATATGACCGCTGGTACGTAATCCGAATATGGCATTGTTTATTGTTTACCCAAAGCAAATCCAGTAGACAATACAAATAATAGTGGTGACAACAACACCAACAAACAAACAACAACAAATGAAGACAAGTAGATTTCTATAATTTGCACTTTTAGCTGTCAAAACACACACAAGTAAAAGTAAAAGCCGAAGAAATTGGTATTCTTTAAATAGCCAAGGTGGATGGATTGATGAATATGTTATGACGCATCTATAAACAATGACAAACAAACAATTAACGCTTATTATCCGAGGAGAAGGAGGTGGGGACACATACAAAATACCAGTGGGTTGATTAGTTAAGAGCCATTCCATGGTAAATTGACCATAAATGAGCGAAATGTGCGAATTCATTGTGAATTAGTTTACTTTTCTTTCAATTTCTATGGGATTACATAGCACCTATTTGCTCTGCGAAATATGGGTGACACTTTCTTAAGTGAAAAAATTTTTATGAAATTCCTTTAGCTATTCTTTATCACAACAACTTGTGAAATAATACACAAATACCGCCATAATGTTTACATTATTTTTTAAATTTTATTGAATGATAGCAAAAAAAGTCGGAAATAGCATCAAATTTTAAGAATAAGTTTAGATTTGTCCGAATTGGTCACCTTTGGCACGTATTATGGCTTTGAAAGGCCAATGAGACCGTTACACGCTTCCCGAATGTTGCTCTGCGGTATTTTGACCCATTCCCGGCGAAGCGCTTGCTTGAGGTGATCGACATTTTGGTGTTTTTAAGTACCAACCTTGCTTTCCAAAATACTCCAGACACAAAAGTCCAACGGATTGGTATCCGGAGATTTTGTGGCCATTGTGCGCTGGAAATGAAGCGAGGAACCTTATGTTGTAACCATACTTGGGTGGCGCGTGCTTAGTGTGATGGTGCTGAGTTCTATTGGAATGTCCAAAGTCTGCGGCCAAAATGTTTGCGTGCCCAAGGCTTTAATAATATTCGGCATTTATTCTGATGCCACGGTAATACGAGCGGAGAGCGACCCACACCATCACAATGGCCGGCGCTTGAGTTCTAGTGGCCAATCGAAGGTGCACATTTTCAGCTGACGTCTTTGGCAAGTAAACACGATAATTTTGTTTGTTTACAAACTGCTGAACAACGAATGGTTTCTCATCGGAGAAAACCAATTTCGGCAGTTCACCACTTTCGGTCAAGCGAAGCAAC
Source organism: Musca domestica (assembly GCF_030504385.1). NCBI lineage: Eukaryota > Metazoa > Arthropoda > Insecta > Diptera > Muscidae > Musca > Musca domestica. The sequence continues at coordinate 2,480,983 of NW_026712230.1, read as the reverse complement.
TTTTTAACTCTTTTGAGTCTATTTTCTTTCTGTTGCGGTGTAAGTTCTTGGACTTTTTGGAAATCCAATGGCTTTATCCCGAGCTCATTTTTCAATATTTGCCGTCGGGCTACGCCACCAGTATCACGGTAACGAGCGATGTTACAAGACACAAAAGATTTATTCACATTTAAATGCTGGAGTGCTCTAGCGATAGCCACTTGCGGTTTTCCAGCCAAATATAAAGAAATCACACTATCACGCTTGAATTCCATCACGAATAACTTTTTTTCTGGAAAATTCTCACCAACATGCTTTTGTACGCTTGTAAACTATATAATGAGCTGTCACTGGAATAATTAAAATTCTAATTTACTTTATATATTAGATTGTCAATATAACCTCCAACTGTTTTAATGTAGATTTAGGCTTTAAAATAGCCTCCAATTATTGGTATTTAGAATATTTCCCCATGTAACAGCAACTTCTTCAGTAAAATTCAGTAAAAAAATGCTTATTGTTCTTATAACAAATTACTTACTTTTATTAGTTTTAATGCAAATTGTCTTAATTGCTGAGAATTTGCAATAAAAACAACATTATTTTTAAGAATAATAATGATTTGCAAGTAAATTTCTTGGCAATAAATCTTATGAATTTCTAACGAAATTTCGGTAATGACAATCGCATTTTGCATCATTTCTATTAAATTGCTGTATTATAATTGCAAAAGTTTTATTTAATTAATTTGTTCAAAATATTAATTTTTCATAATTAAATTTATTGTGACCTGAGTTTTATACAGGCAAGACATTACTCTTTATTATTCGTCAAAATCAAATCATACCCAAATTTATTCAAATTTATTTTAATAACAAGTAAGCAAAGGCTACATTCGAGTGGGGCCGACCGTTGAATACCCTACAACACCATAATAAACGATACAGTTTATATAGGCGAGATACTCGAAAGAATTCCACAAGATATTGTGACAAATTATAAAAGAAAACCATCAGGTTTCGTTCTCTAATTTTCGAATAATAGCAACTTAAACTAATTTGCTCATTTCCAATTTATTGGCAGATGTTGCACGTAAATGGTCTTCCTAGATCTGGAACCAATATTTCCCAATGACCTATAATCTCTCAGAAGTGGCAAAATATTAACATTTATTATTGGTTTTTGATTGAAACGCATCTATATGAGATACAGCCATTTGACTATATTCTTCAACGAAATCAGCGTTAACGAAATAGTCAGAAGTGCGTCTTTCCTGTATTTGTGGATTCTCCAAAAAGTCACTGGAATGGACATTTTCGTATTTTGTCTACAAAAGTTGGCAAACTATTTCCCACATTGAATATTTTTGGATGGCCATCCAAAACTGCTTGGCTTTTGCAATGTCCGGTAACCCCCATTCAAATGTGCGTGAGGATCGGTTGATAATTACGACCTGCTGACAATTTTGCAGTTTTTTGGACCATTTCAACCCCTAAATATATGACGATCATCTCCAAAAAGAGTAGGCTTCTATTCTGACCCTCATCTTATCCCCATGCAAAATTTCGTAAGGATCGGGCCATAAATGCGATCTGTATATGATATCCTGATATTCTAACTACTTAGTTTTGTTAGCTGTAGAAATATTACCAAATGTTTAATTCAAAATGAAAATATGCCAAAAATATGACAAAACTGAAAAAATATGAGAAAATTTTACAAAATCAATATTTTCATCATTAGAGAGATATTTTTATGCGATTTTTTTAGACGTTTTTTCTTTCCTGCCAAGAGGCCATTCTGAATTAATGAGAACTGTCGAAATCAGTTCAGCCGTTCTCGACATATAACAGATCTTTCAAGCATGTCTTCTTTGATAAACATATATATCGCACATATTTCGCTATATATCCGATTTGTTGGGTGTTAATATCAATGTAAAGGTCAGAAGTAACATTGTCATGGCTTTGTGATTTCGCCGGTATTTAAAATATTCGCGGTTTAATGAAAAATTTTGAATTTTTTCAACACAAAAGATATGGCCTATTTTAACCGCTAAATATTATCCGATTACCACCCAAATTGGTAGGCTTCTTCCCCGCCCTAAACTCTAGCTACATGCGAAATTCCGCGTCGATTGGTCTATAATTGCGACCTGTATAGCTACTGCAAAATCCGACATTTTTTCAGTATTTAGTCCATTTCAACCCCTAAATATTATGCGATCATCTCCAAAAGAAATAGGGTTCTATTCTGACCTAGGCCCCACCTCCATTCTAAATTTCGTGAAGATCGGGCCATAATTGCGACCTGTAGAGTGATTACAAATTAACATGGACAGACGGACAGACGGACGGACGGACATACATAGCTAGATCGACTCAGCTCGGCGAGCTAGGAAAATCCATATATACTTTCCTATATGGGAAACCAATATTTCGAGGTGTTACATAAATTCTGGCCCAATCAAACTTATAATACCCCCAACACATAGTGTTGTAGGGTATAATAAAATAAGGAGAAGGGATAACTACGGAGCTATTCGCATATATTTGTATGCTTGTTATTTATGGACTCGAAAACCGCTGCACAGATTTTCCTGAAAATTTCCAAGTATTATACTACAACATTTCAATGAAATTTGAAACCTGTGATGAAATTTGTTTACAAAAAATGTTTGCCAAATTATATTGAAATCGGTTCAGATTGGGATATAGCTCATTTCATGTATTTGATGCAACAAACACGCTATGTATCTCTAATTTCAATGAAATTTGGAATATGTAACGGATTTTAAAACGAATATACGTTTGCCAAATTGCAAACAACTTCAGACTACTGTAATTTCTAAGCTACTCGTCCGACAGATGTTAAAATTATTCCAGTGACAGCTCATTATATTGTTTACAAGCGTACAAAAGCATTTTGGTGAGAAAAAAAGTTATTTGTGATGGAATTCAAGCGTGATAGTGTAAGTTCTTTATATTTGGCTGGAAAACCACTAGAGGACTCCAGCATTTAAATGTGAATAAATCCTTTGTTTCTTGTACCATCGCTCGTTACCGTGATACTGGTAGCATAGCCAGACGTCAAGTAAGTAGATGGAAGAAAACACCAACATCAGCAGAAATTGTTCGAAAAGTAAAGAAGCGACTTGATCGAAACCCGCGTCGCAGTGGCCGAAAAATGGCTCGTGAGCTGAACATATCGCAGTATTCCATTCGGCAAATATTGAAAAATGAGCTCGGGGTAAATCCATGAAAATTCCAAAAAATGCAAGAACTTATACCGCAGTAGAAAGAAAATAGACTCAAAAGAGCTAAAGAGTTGCTTCGCTTGGCCGAAAGTGGTGAACTGCCGAATTTGGTTTTCTCCGATGAGAAAACATTCGTTGTTCAGCGGTTTGTAAACAAATACAATTATCGTGTTTACTTGCCAAAGAGGTCAGCTGAAAATGAGCATATTCTGGATGGTGTATTAAAGCCTTGGGCACGCAAACATTTTGGCCGCAGAAGTTGGACATTCCAACAGGACTCAGCACTATCGCACTCATCACGCGCCAACCAAGAATGGTTACAAAATCTGGTTCCTCGTTTAATTTCATCCGTTGGACTATTGTGTCTGGAGTATTTAGGAAGGCAAGGTCGATCACCTCAAGCTTTGCCGAGAATGGGCCAAAATACCGCAGAGCAACATTCGGGCAGCAGTTGACAGTTTCATTGGCCGTTTGAAGGCCATAATTCGTGCCAAAGGTGACCAATTCGAACAAATCTAAACTTATTCTAAAATTTGATGCCATTTCCGACCTTTTTTGCTTTCATTCAATAAAATTAAAAAAGGTTAAATTATGGCGTTTGACATTGTTGCAGTTTTTCTTATCTCACCCTGTATATTTTCGACCGATTTCGTTTATTTGATGCACCAAACACGATTTGTATGTTCGATTCCAATGAAATTTGGAATGTGTGAAGGGTTTGATCAGAAAATAAATTTGTCAAATTATATTGAAATCGGTACAGATTTGTAAATAACCCCCATACATATTTTCTGCCGATTTCACACATTTGATGCACAAAGCACGATTCGTATGTGCGATTCCAATGAAATTTGGATTTAGTGACGGAATTTTGTACCAAAACAAATTTGCCAAATTATATTAAAATCGGTTCAGATTTGGATATACCTCCTATATACATTTTCGGTGATTTCCGAATTACGGAATTTGGAGATGAAATTAATTTGGCAAATTATATTAAAATCGGTTCAAATTTAGATATACCTCCTCAAATATTTTCTTCACCAAACACGATATGTATGACCGATAAAACCAAATGGGGTAGCGAAGCGCACCGGGTTCAGCTAGTATTTGTATAAAACAACAGTTAACAGTTATAGACCCTATACTTGGAATCATCATTATCATATCTCGACCAGCTTTGTGTGTCCGCCCGTCCCTGTTTATTTGTAATCATATAAGAAAATAATATTTGGAGATTATTTACTATAGATTACTATTATAGTTGGAACAACTCAAAATTTAGAACAATGTCATAGTTTCGCCAGGAAAGAGTCAATTTTAACCCTCTATAGATGATTTTGATCTGATCTTTACTAAAACGAAACTGGAAAACATTGCGTCATTTAAATAATTCAGAATAAGCTAAAATTGATTATGTATTGTCCACATGAATTTTGCCGGAGTTACAATATAATTCAGTCATTTTAATTTTAATAATTATATACCTGATTTGGGAATGAAACTATCTTAAATGGTACATCAATTAGTTTTAATATATTATTTCGATTTTACAAACTGTAACTCAATGTCTAATACAAACTTCATTAATTTTCCCCATTTTTTTGTTGCTTCCAGACGACTACAACATTAATCTCTTCAATCCGATATCTGGCGAAGGTGCCGAAGGTCGACCAGTAATTATACCGTCGAGGGATCGTTTCCGCATGCAACGTTTCTTCAGGCTGAATAGCTTCAACGTCTTGGCCAGTGACCGAATACCATTGAATCGGACTCTTAAAGATTACCGAACAAAAGAGTAAGTACTTCATGTCATTACCTGAACAATAATCGATTCACGAAATGCAAAACGCCCGGCAGCCAATAAATGTTTACCAAATGTTTTATTTTTTTTTTTTTCGTTTTGAAACAATAACCGTCGTAATGTGTCAGTTGTATTGGGATCATCTTATCAAATGATGTTATGAAGACCGTGGAGATATTGTTGATATTTGTTAACTAATTAGTGTTGACTTAATGGTGTGTTTTTGTTTGGAACTTCTGTTGTCAGTACGACCACATACAAACATACACACTGTCATAATGCGAACAAGTAAACACAGATACAAGTTTTATTTCAACAATTGTAGCATCCATTTGTCCATCCGCTGCCATCCATTGTACGAAGAATTCAATGCAAGTCATTGGCTTCTTTGCCACAGAAACTCATTTAAACACGAGAAGCTAAGTGTGTAAATTTAGTCGGAGTGTTTTGTTACTTCATAGCCATTGTTATTTTATGCGATAGTGTGGTGTTAATGTTTCAATATTTTATTATTGTTGAAAATAGTTTTGACTATTGTTGATGGTTCATATTTTAAAGTCGCAATGGTAATGTGATGTGGTTTTATGCACTATACCCTACACCAAGTTATGTAGGATATAAACTTATCACATTCGTATGACAGGTTTATTGGATCAACATTTTCGATTGACTAAACATGTTATTTAATATTTATAAAAAAATTATTGGATACCATTCATGTTATCTGATAGCCATGGGGTGCCCTTATAGCAGCGTGAAGGTTATACCAGATATTCCAGGCAGATTTTATTTTTATCTGAACTCTAACGGAAAGTTTTGTTGATTTGTTGAAGGTTTCTGACAAAAATGCCGGCATTTCACCACCAATGGTACTTCAGACTAACGAACGTCTGAAATAAATACCTTGGAAATTCTATAGAGAAGTTAGATTTATTGGTCTGATATTGGAAGCAATGTCATATAATATGTTGACCCGTGACACCAATTACAAATAACGGTATTTTTGGTAAATAACGAAATTGGTCTAAGAATTTTTTTCAATCCCGATCGAGGGTATAACAACTTCGGTTTTAAGTTTTTAAATAATTTTCTTTGTTAAATTTTAATTGATTTATCGCAACACAAAAACTGTTGGCGGAAAGATAAGAAGAACGAGGATCTACCTTGGGCCCAGGAGTTCAATTTTTGTTTTAGAACAATTGTGTGAATGTGTTTTTTTTCATATTTTCGTGCAAATTCAGAACTAGGCCTTAAAATATTCTCTACACGAGGCAAGTAAGCAATAGCCATAGTCGGGCTGGACAGACCATGCGAAAACACATACATTTTCCCATTGGTACAGTTCGTGCACTAAATATACATTTCCAAAAGCAACTCCTCCCTACTTCCAACGTCTTGGTTTTCATACCAATTTTTCATCTTTATCCGAATTTGGTATATTTTAGCTCTTTTCCTACACTTACTTTTTCATTTATTTGCAAAAACGTTTGGTTCCTCAAACCTAAACAACTTCAAAAACCCTCATTCCAAATTTCAGATTTCCAGCTCAATCTCTTCCCTAGTACTTTTCGAACTTTTAATACATATTTCCAAAACCATCTCCAACTCTACACAATAACAGTGAACCCAAAGTTAGGTTAGGTTAAAAGACGCGTGGTTGCCTTTTGGTAAGTTCTCCACTCGGAGCCCTGCTGGTCCATTGTGTTCATCTTAATAAGAAATTGGAAGGAAAAAAGTCTTCTGACTAATTGAACAATTACTGTAGGGTCAATGTTAGAGAACGAAGACAAATCATGTGACACTTGTTCCTCCACCAACCTGTGTCTTGCGTTAATGAGTTCGGGACAGTGGCAGAGTAAATGTTCGATCGTCTCAAGTCAGTATCATCGCTGTCCCATTTCGACGTCATTGCCCTCACCTTGCAGTGACCTGTGATGATAGCCACCACAAGTTTTAAGTCAGGTTTCCACAAGGACAGTAGCGACTTTGTTATCCTGCTTGAGGTGATCGACACTTTGGTATTTTTTGTGCCAGGCTTGCTTTCCAAAATACTCCAGACACAATAGCCCAACGGATTTGTATCAGGATATTTTGGTGGCCATTGTGCGCTGGAAATGAACCGAGGAACCTCATTTTGTAACCATTCTTGGGTGGCGCGAGCTGAGTCGATAGTGCTGAGTCCTGTTGGAATGTCCAAGGTCTGCGGCCAAAATATTTGCGTGCCCAAGGCTTTAATACACCTTCCAGAATATTTTTGCTATAATATTCGGCATTCATTCAGGTGCCACGGTCGATTTATAAGAGCGGAGATCAACCATCGGCTGTTATGGCGGCCCACACCATCACCATGGCCGGCGCTTGAGTTCTGGTGGCCAACCGATGGTGCCTTTAGTTCTTTTGAATCTATTTTGTTTCTGTTGAGGTGTAAGTTCTTGCACTTTTTGTAATTTCAATGGCTTCACCCCGAGCTCATTTTTTTAATATTTGCCAAATGCAATATTGCGATATGTTCAGCTCACGAGCTATTTTTTGGCCACTGCGACGCGGGTTTCGATCAAGTCGCTTCTTTACTTTTCGAAACATTTCTGCTGATGTTGCTGTTTTCTTCCGTCCACTTCCTTGACGTCGGACTACGCTACCAGTATCACGGTAACGAGCGATGGTATGAGGCACAAAAGATTTATTCATATTTAAATGCTGGATGAATGAATTCCATCACAAATAACTTTTTTTTCTGGAAAATTTTCACCAAAATGCTGTTTTACCTTTGTAAACAATATAATGAGCTGTCAATGGAATAATTTTAACAGCTGTCGGACGAGTGGCTTTGAATGACAGCAGTCTAAAGTTGGTTGCAGTTTTTTCATCTCACCCTGTATATAGATATGTCGTATTTATTCGGAAACTTGTAATAATGCTACTATTCAAATCTGTGTCTTAAAGGCAAAAATAATTATTCGAACTTAATCCATTCTGATATAATGCATTATGAAAAATTCCTGGCTGCTAGTGCTGGTTGGTATGTAATGTTTTATTATGGTATTGGGCACATTCTAGTTGGAGCTTTAAATTTGTCATATGGTGCCCGCTACAACTTTTATTGTATCCCCGCAAATATTTATGCTTATCTCGATGGTCACGTTATTTATTATAAGTTTTGCTTCAATATGTAATTCAGACAATTAAAAACTTGAGTGGAATTTTTTCGGCAGTTGCATTGCAATAGTTGATGGAGTTGCCTAATACCGTGCTTCGAAGTGGAGTTTCGATTTTGTATAAGCGTTAGTTATATTGTCGCACCTTGACATCTCCAAGTCAATGTAACCCACACAAAAAATATTTAAGGAGGGGCCTAAAAAATGCAGTCTTTATAACATTTAAACAATGCATTTAGTTTTTTATTTATTGCACATTTTTTGACAGCCATGAAAAAAAAATAAATAAATTTTGTTGGATATGCAGTAAAACATGCAATGGACATTTGTGCCAACATTTTTTTTTTGTTTTAATGTGGCCTCCATGTATTGGTGACGAAGTTTTAATTAAAAATTTTAAAGACAAGTTCATGAAAAAAAAGTTTCTTTTAAAATAAAAAAAGTGAAACTATGGTAGTTTTCGAAAATTTTCTGGATCACAAATCAATCACTTTTTTATTTTTTCATCTTTATTTGAAATGATGGTCTAATTGATAACAAATTGGAGCAGAACTTTCTCTCATGTGCGAGTTATTGGCCAGGTTTTTTACATTATCACGTGGAATATTTAATTTTCTATTTCCCAACGGAATAAATCAATCAAATTAAAAAAAAGATATCAATCAACATCAGCTATTAAACAATAATGCTTTTCTAGAATTTGCATATCAGAACTATATTGCAGAGAAACACAAAGCCGTAAATTTCATTTGGCAACTTTTGAAAATTTTAATTCGACATTTCTGGACTCGTCAGATAATTATTTATCTGATATTATTTATATATTTTGCTTGTCATTATTTTATATGCAAAAAATTTTTTTTTAAATTTATTTTTACTTGAAATTTATTTGTTGAAATTTAGTCTGAACAAATAGATTGCATAACAACAATAAAAAAAACTTCCTCTCCCATAAACACTACTATTAAATTAATTTAACATTTGAGTGGGCGGGTATTTTTGTTTTTAAATAATAAATATTCAATTTTGAAGATTGTCATCTTTTTGTTGCAAACACATTGTCGATGCTTCCAGACCAACCAACACCACCTGCTTACTGATCGCTTTCCGGAGATGCATTTTGAAATGAAATAAACCCGGTACAAAACAGGTACACATTTGGAAAAGTGCCAATTAAGACGAATACACAAACGGCCAACCATTCGAATAGGAAAAATACGTCGATTCAAGTTATAACGTATTACGTTATGACGTGTGCACTATAGGCACAAAAATGTTGGACATTGCAAAATCGAATGCCGGTTAATGGCATTTGATACATTTTTCATTTTTCATTTTTTATACCCTACACAACAATGTGGTCAGGTTATTATGTCTTTGTGCATTTGTTTGTAACAGGCAAAAGTAAACGCGGTAGACTTATAGTTCCTTTTGATGCTCAGCATAAAATCACATTCTGAGTCGATTTATGCATGTCCGTTCGTCAGTCTGTCCGTCCATGTATTTTTGTAAACAAAGCACAGGTCACATTTATTAACCGATCCAGATGAAACTTTGCACAAGTCATTTGTTTGACAAGGACACACCCTATTGAAATTGGAGATAATCGGTCAAAATTTAGATATAACTCCCATATATATCTTCGTCCGTTTTGCCTTTTATTGTGCACCAAACGTGTAATATCAGCCCGGATAGTATGGAATTTTACATGAAAAGACTGCAACCATCTTTAGACTGCTGTCATTTCCAAGCTACTAGTCCGACGGCTGTTAAAAATATTCCACTGACCGTTCATTATATTGTTTGCAGGCGTACAAAAGCATTTTGGTGAGAATTGTCCAGAAAAATATTTCTTCGTGGTGGATAGTGTGATAGTGTGATTTTTTGTGGAAAACCACAAGTGGCTATCGTTAGAGCAGTCCAGCATTTAAATGTGAATAAATCTTTTGTGTCTCTTACCATCGCTCGTTACCGTGACGTTACCAGTAGCGTAGCCCGACGTCAAGGAAGTGAACGGAAGAAAACAACAACATCAGCAGAATTGGTTCGAAAAGGAAAAAAGCGACTTGATCGAAACCCGCGTCGCAGTGGCCGAAAAATGGCTCGTGAGCCGAACATATCGCAATATTCCATTCGGCAAATACTGAAAAATGAGCTCGGGGTAAAACCATTGAAATTCCAAAAAGTGCAAGAACTTACACCCCAACAAAAAGCTAAAGAGTTGCTTCGCTTGGGCGAAAGTGGTGTACTGCCGAATTTGGTTTTCTCTGAGGAGATAACACTTGTTGTCCAGCAGTTTGTAAACAAACAGCTAAAAATGTGCACCTTTAGTTGGCCACCAGAACTTAAGCGCCGGCCATGGTGATGGTGTGGGCCGCCATAACAGCCGATGGTCGCTTTCCACTCGTATTTATTCACCGTGGCATCAAAAAAATGCCGAATATTATCGCAAAAATATTCTGGAGGCTGTATTAAAGCCTTAGGCACGCAAACATTTGACCGCAGACCTTAGACATTCCAGCCTTACAAAATAAGGTTCCTCGCTTCATTTCCAGCGCACAATTGCCACCAAAATCTCCGGATACCAATCCGTTGGACTATTGTGTCTGGAGTATTTTGGAAAGCAAGGTTGGCACTAAAAAATATCAAAGTGTCGATCACCTCAAGCAATCGCTTTGCCGGGAATGAGCCAAAAAAAAAAAAAAAAGAAGAGCAATTTTCGGTCAGCGTGTGACGGTTTAAAGGCCATAATTCGTGCCAAAGGTGACCAATTCGAACAAATCTAAAGTTATTCTAAAAGTTGATGATATCTCCGACATATTTTGCTTTCATTCAAATAATTTAAAAAAATAAATGTAAAAATTATGGCGCTTGACTTTCTTTCAGTTTTTTATCTTACCCTGTATTGTTCACCCGATTTTTTATATTTTTTATTTGTTATATGAATCCCTATTAAATATGCAAAGGGGCAGTAGAGTATCATAAATTCGGACCGACCGACTTTTAGACTTTCTTTATTGGTTTTGATTTGTCATAAGACATACAAATGTTGGTGTTTTCGGAGATAGCCAAAAGCCAAGTAGAGCCTTTGCAAAAAGTAGATCAATATTTTGTCTGTTTTAAATTAAAGATATTAACTTAAACACCTTTTGAAATCTATGTTTGCTTCCAGCTAATCACTCATAAATTCTCTCATATTTAGCCGGAATCAGTGCGGAAAAAGATTGATGTAGATATTTTTTGTTTTTTGTTTCTATCAAAATCAAGAACTTCATAATTCATCATTTAAAAAGTACAATGTATTACTTAAAAAAAAAATTTGATGAAAATCATAAAAATAAATTAAAGAAATTACCTGTGAATAGCATGTCTGTGTTCAATTTTGTTTTTATTGTCATGTAACCGGTCTGGTCTTGCCTTCAAAGAAAAACAACAACATGGAAATAATTAGTTGTTCCAAAAGTACAATTAAGTCATTTATTTTTGAGGAAATTAAAGTAATTTGAGTACAAATGCGCAAAGTTAAACATTTTATTTGTTAAGTTTTTTTGTTATTATTTTTATATACTCTTGCTTTATGACCGGGAATATCTTTAAGTACTATGGAACGAAAAAAATGTTATTTTTTTTTTGTTCTCAATTTATTTAAAATATGATTTTAGAATCAGTAAATGATGTAGTATTAAAGACAAATAAAAAAGTTCATTTGGGAAAATACAGCATCCAAAAAAAAGTTTCATTGAAGATCCAATTTTTATGCCCTCAGCCATAAGGCTACAGGGGGTAGATATCATTCGATAGGACAAAATACGTCTCACCGAAATAATGGTTTTAAACTCCGGGTATTTTTGGACGAAATCCGTTTCATGACATTTGCTGTCCGTCCTGTGTTAGATCGAGTTTGGAGATGAGCAATATCGGTCCAATCCTTCTGTCACCTAGCTCGTAGAATGAGAAAGGGTTTTCTGATTTTGTTCAGACTTTGCAAATATTTGTATCAGTGTTAGGTTAGGTGCAAAAATGGACAATATCGGCTTGTTCCTTCTAGTACCGTACCCACAAAGGGCTAACATTTAGAATTACCATAACTCTCATAAAATGTAAAATAACAGTACGTTTGTATATATGGATTTGGATTTAAATTGTCATATCTAATACTTTTACTTCAAATAAATCCTCTCAAAGTAGGTTAACCCAACAAAAAGTTCTAACGTAAACATGGCATAAGTGTCCGATGGTTTTTAAATTTGACACATCCCAATTTTTCCCATCAATACAAGATTTTGTGTGAAGATAGGATATAAAGGACCGGTAGTAAACACAACACTTTGAATTACATGTAAGCGTTCGATTCTTTTCAAACTTCACAGCAGATATAATGAAAGATGGGATGGAACCGCCCACTAGAGATTCTCTCTAAACTTTGTATACCTCAATAATTCAACCAAAAAAAAAAAAAAAAAATAATAATAAAAAATAATTCATCGATGTTTTTTAACTTCGCAAAATGCAATATTTCCACCCATATTGGATACATTGTGAATATGGAACTTATCGGTCCAACACTTTGGGTTCCTCCCCACAAAGGGTCAAAGTTTTGAATAATTATAAATCTCACAACACGTGAAACAAATCACAGATTTTCTTCAAAACTCCACGCGGTCCACTCCTTCTGGCATATCCTGCACAAAAGATAAAAAATTTATATACAATTTAGTTGATTGAAATTGGAACATAGTTAATTTTGCACAACCCAATATTTTTATCAGTATAGGATTAATTGTGTTAATGGAATACATCGGTCCACTATTTCTGACACATCACCCACAACAGTTCAACATTTTTCAAAAAATACACATCTATATCTATAAAAGAGGGAAATGTTTGTATGTTTGTTTGCTTGTTTGTAATTTATGGACTTGAAAACCGCTAACAGATTTTCCTGAAAATTTCCATGTATACTGCAACATCGCCTGAAAGTAACATAGGCTATATACTTTTTTGAAATTCCACTTGGAACTGGAGATATAGCATCAGAATCGGAGGTACCTCCCAATATTTAAGATTTTATATGTATATATCTATTGATCGATTCAAGATACAGTCTCCAAATTTGGGATGCCAAATGCCAAATAAATTTGCCAAATTATATTGACATCGGTTCAGATTTGGATATAGCTCCCATATATATTTTCGGCCGATTTCAAGCATTTGATGCACCAAACACGCTATGTAACCCCAATTTCAATGAAATTTGGAATGTGTAGCGAAAATTAAAACGAATATACATTTGTCAAATTATATTGAAATCAGTTCAGATTTGGATATAGCTCCCATATATATTTTCAACAGATTTCGTTGTTTTGATGCACCAAACACGATATGTATGTTCGATTCCAATGAAATTGGGAATGTGTGACGGGATTTTGATAGGAAAATAAATTAGTCAAATTATATTAATATCGGTTCAGATTCAGCTATATCCAAAGCTCTCATACATATTTTCGACCGATTTCATGTATTTGATGTACCAAACACGCTATGTATCTCTAATTTTAATGAAATTTGGAATGTGTAGCGGAAATTAAAACGAATATACATTTGTCAAATTATATTGAAATCACTTCAGATTTGGATATAGCTCCCATATATATTTTTGGCCGATTTCAAGCATTTGATGCGCCAAACACGCTATGTAACCCCAATTTCAATGAAATTTAAAACGTGTGATGGATTTTATCTAAAAAATTGATTTTCCAAATTATATTGAAATCGGTTCAGGTTTGGACATAGCTCCTATATACATTTTCGGCCGGTTTCATGTATTTGGTGCACCAAACACGATATGTATGTCCAATTTTAATGAAATTTTAAATAAGTAACGGAATTGGGAGCAAAAATGAATTTGTCAAATTATATTGAAATCGGTTAAGATTTGGATATATCTCGCATATATATTTTCGACCGATTTCATGTATTTGATGCACCAAACACGCTATGTATCTCTAATTTCAATGAAATTTAGAATGTGTAGCGGAAATTAAAACGAATATACATTTGTCAAATTATATTGAAATCAGTTCAGATTTGGATATAGCTCCCATATATATTTTCAACAGATTTCGTTGATTTGATGCACCAAACACGATATGTATGTTCGATTCCAATGAAATTGGGAATGTGTGACGGGATTTTGATAGGAAAATAAATTAGTCAAATTATATTAAAATCGGTTCAGATTCAGCTATATCCAAAGCTCTCATACATATTTTCGACCGATTTCATGTATTTTATGCACCATACACGATATGTATATTCGATTCCAAAGAAATTTGGAATATGTGACGGGATTTTGATTAGAAAATAAATTAGTCATATTAAATTAAAATCGGTTCAGATTTGGTTATAGCTCCCATACATATTTTCCGCCGATTTCACATATTTGATGCAAAAAACACGATACGTATTTCCGATTCCAATGAAATTCGGCATGAGTGACTAAGTTTGGTACAAAATTAAATTTGACATATTATATTCAAATTCGCTCAGATTTGATTATAGCTCACATATATATTCTCGGCCGATTTCACATGCACCAATCACGATATATATGACCGATTCCAATGAAATTCCGAATGTGTGGCGGGATTTTGTTATAATAATAAATGTGAATTGGAAATTATTTAAGATTTGGATATTGCTCCCGTATATATATTCTCGGCCGATTTCACACATTAGACGCACCAATTTCAATGAAAAATGAAAGGTGGGCGGAATTTGGTGTAAAAGTAAATTTTTTAAAATTATATATAAATCGGATCAGATTGGGGAATGATTTTAATAAGAACCATTGGTCCACACCGCCTTAGGCTAACACTAAAAACAACACAACAATTCATTTGAAAAACGCTTATTACGGGGAAGTATGTTGCTACCTCGAATTCACTAATTGCAATAGAAATGCCATTCAACTTCAAAAGATTGCAGTTTCTTGCACGCTTGGTATTTGCTATGAAATAAATATTGCAATATTTTTTTTTTAATTATACCCTACAATACTATGTGTTGGGGGTATTATAAGTTTAATTGGGCCAGAATTTATGTAACACCTCGAAATATTGGTTTCCCATATAGGAAAGTATATATGGATCTTCCTAGCTCGCCGAGCTGAGTCGATCTAGCTATGTATGTCCGTCCGTCCGTCTGTCCATCTGTCCATGTTAATTTGTAATCACGCTACAGGTCGCAATTATGACCCGATCCTGACGAAATTTTGTACGAAGGTGGGGTTAGGGTCAGAATAGAAGCCTATTTCTTTTGGAGATGATCGCCAAATGTTTAGGGGTTGAAATGGACCAAATACTGAAAAAATGTCGGATTTTGCAGTAGCTATACAGGTCGCAATTATAGACAAATCGACGCGGAATTTCGCATGTAGCTAGAGTTTAGGGCGGGGAAGAAGCCTACCAATTTGGGTGGTCATAGGATAATATTTAGCGCGTAAAATAGACCATATATTTTGTGTTAAAAAAATTCAAAATTTTTCATTAAACCGCGATTATTTTAAATCCCGGCGAAATCACAAAGCCATGACAAGGTTACTTCTGATCTTTACATTGATGTTAACATCCATCAAATGGGATATATATCAAAATATGTGCGATATATATGTCTATCCAAGAAGATATGCTTGAAAGATATCTTATATGTCGAGAACGGCTGAACTGATTTCGACAGTTCTCATTAATTCAAAATGGCCTCTTGGTAGGAAAGAAAAAACTTCTAAAAAATTGCATAAAAATATCTCTCTAAAGATGAAAATATTGATTTTGTAAAATTTTCTCATATTTTTTCAATTTTGTCATATTTTTGGCATATTTTCATTTTGAATTAAACATTTGGTAATATTTCTACAGCTAGCAAAACTAAGTAGTTAGGGTATCAGGATATCATATACAGATCGCATTTATGGCCCGATCCTTATGAAATTTTGCATGGGGATAAGATGAGGTTCAGAATAGAAGCCTACTCTTTTTGAAATGGACAAAAAACTGCAAAATTGTCAGCAAGTCGTAATTATCGCCCGATCCTCACGCGCATTTGAATGGACGTTACCAGACATTGCAAAAGCCAAATAGTTTTGGATGGTCATCCAAAAATATTCAATGTGTGAAATAGTTTGCCAACTTTTGTAGTGACTATTTGGAGAATTCACAAATACAGGAAAGACGCACTTCTGACTAATTCGTTAAGACTGATTTCGTTGAAGAATACAGTCATATGTCTGTATCTCATATAGATGGGTTTTAGTCAAAAACCAATAATAAATGTTAATCTTTTGCCATTTCTGAGAGATTATAGGTCTTTGGGAAATATTGGTTCCAGATCTAGGAAGACCATTTACGTGCAACATCTACCAATGAATTGGAAATGAGCAAATTAGTTTAAGTTGCTATTATTCGAAAATTAGAGAACGAAACCTGATGGTTTTCTTTTATTATTTGTCACAATATCTTGTGGAATTCTTTCGAGTATCTCTCCTACATAACCTGTATCATTTATTATAGTGTTGTAGGGTATTCAACGGTCGGCCCCGCTCGACTGTAGCCTTTGCTTACTTGTTTGAAATTTGTTTTTATTTTAACCAACAAATATTCGTAAATAAAACTTTAAATGCATATAACATCAAAAGGGGTAGCGAAGCGCACCGGGTTCAGCTAGTATCTTATATAAAGTCGAGCAGTATTTATATCAGACATAGGCCAGATGCTAACAAACTGGGACAAAAGTCGTTGTCTATGCTGGCGATGTGGTTCTATTGATCGTTGGGAAATTCCTGCAATCAATTTCAGATCTAATGCAAAAAGCTCTTGTTAAACTACCAAGGAGGGCATGCAGTAATGGGCTAGGCGTAAACCCGTCATCAAATCCATCTCGTCCTAAATTCTCCCTACCAATGAAAGATGGAGTCACGTTTACTTTTTCTTCAGAAGCCAAATATCTCGGTGATATTCTCGACCACCATTTAAACTGGAAGAGGAATACTTAAAAGCGCGCGAAGAGAGGCTTAAACGCACTCTGCTCTTGGAAGATCTCTATATATATTTTTTTCATACATATCTTTAATAATTATCTACTAACACAACCGAGTATTCAAGTGGAATTGTTCAATTTATTCTCTAAAAGCCAAATTCAATAAAATCAAACCGACTTTATAGAATCATACATCTGAAACCACTGTAATCATTTCAATTGATTGATTTCACATCAGGTGGATACCTAATTACATTCACTCACCAAAGGTGTAAAAATGGTTAGTCACGAAAGTTTTAAGCTACTAAAAATCAATTGCAATAGGCTAATCTCAGAAAAAAATACGACAGCAATAATAATTGGTTATAGTCAACACCGTCAATCGGCTTCTATTTTCTACAGTCTTTAGTATCCAGCACCCGTTTGTGTTATGACCCCCATTCGAATACTTGTGTCTGTTTGGATTTGACCAAATTAAGTTTATAACAGCTATTCCCCTTTTTTGGGTGCAAACAAACGAAAAGAGGCCAATCAACTATCAAATGAAGCAACCAAAAAACTATTCGTCGAAGGGCTTATTAGGGGAATTCAAATTATTTTTATTTAAATTCTTTCAAGATCACATCTCGCACATAATTGGTCATAAATGACTCGCCACTCTGTTGTTGTAGGAAATGGCCAAGCTACCCATATATGTTTTTACCAAAACTGATCACTTCTTGCACAATTCCTTCAAAGAAACTGGTTCAAAATGCACCAAACATTAAACAAAGACCAACTAATCAGTCCAAAACCACTTTGTATTTAGTTGTTCGGTTCAAAAATACTGTGTCAATAAATTGTTATTGTTTTTTTCTCTGGGGACATCAACAAGCTGTTGTGGAATATTTATTTATTACAAGTATTAAAAAAAACAAACGATTACCATAACAATATTTGTTTGTGTCTTAAAAATGATGTCTCGAGATTTATAACCGTTGATGCAATGATGTTTTCAATAATTTATTCTGCATTAAACAGCTTAGATGTTAAAAGAATTTTTATTAAATTAAATCAGGTAGAAGAGGATTATTTACTTTATTTACGTATTAAATAAAATTAAATATAAGCCTCAGAGGTGCTGAATGTTATTGCTTCGTATCAGTTTTTATACCCTACACCACACTGTGGTCAGGGTATTATGTCTTTGTCCATTTGTTTGTAACACAGAGAAAGAAGCGAGTTAGACCCATCGTTTCTCTTGATGATCTGCATAGAATCACATGCTGAGTCGATTTATGCATGTCCGTTCGTCTGTCTGTCCATGTATTTTTTTTTTTTTTAAAAAAGTACAGTACGTAAAGATAAAAAAACTGCAACAAAATCAAACGCCATAATTTTTATATTTTTATACCCTACACCACAAGGTGGTCAGGGTATTATGTCTTTGTGCATTTGTTTGTAACAGGCAAAAGGAAACGATATAGACCCATAGTTCCTTTTGGTGATCTGCATAGAATCACTTTCTGAGTTCATTTAAGCATGTCAGTCCGTCCGTCCGTCTGTCCATGTATTCTTGTGAAGAAAATGCAGGTCGCATTTATTATCCGATTGAGATGAAATTTTCCAATCAACATTTGTTTAGCCCAAGGACGAATCCTATTGAAATTGGAGACAATCGGTAAAAATTAAGATATATCTCCCATATATATCTTCGTCCGATTTGCCTTTTATTGTGCACCAAACGTGTAATATCAGCCCGAATAGTATGGAATTTGGCACATACAACCAAATTAGGCCTGAAAATAAGTATGCCAAATTTGATCGAAATCGGCTCAGATATAGCTATAGCTCCCATATATATTGTTCATTCGATTTGTTATTTTTGTCCTCCGCAGCCGTAATATGCACTCTGTAACAACAATATTTGGGGAAATATATCACATGCGGCTCAGAAATACATTTGCTAAATTTTATCGAGATCGGTTCAGATTTGGATAAAGCTCCCATATATAACTTCGTCCGATTTACCTTTTATTGTGCACTAAACGTCTAATATTTGCCCAAATGAGATGGAATTTGGCACATACGACCGAATTGAGTCTAGAATGTAGTATGCCGAATTTGGTGAAGATCGGTTCAGATATAGCTATGGCTCCCATATATATTGTTGATCCGATTTGTTGTATTTGTTACCCACAGCCGTAATATGCACTTCGTAACAACGATATTCAGGGAAATATATCAAATACAGCTCAGAAATATCTCTGCCAAATTTTATCGAGATCGGTTCAGATTTGGATATAGCTCCCATATATATCTTTATCCGATTTCAAATTAATTGTGCACCAAATGGGCAATACAAGTCCGAATTTAAAAGATACAAATGCTTCGGCAATTTAGTCCTTTGAATTTTAAATTATAATTATAATCATAGGGTGTATGACAGAATTCTTCCATAAAAACTTTTAATTGTTATGTGGAGCTCAACTAAATTAGCAAAGTGGTGTAGGGTATCATAAAATCGGCCCCGCCCAACTTTAGGACCTTCTTTACTACTTTTAAGTTTAGATTTGTTCGAATCGGTCGCCATTGGCACGAATTGTGGCCTTCAAACGGCCAACGAAACAGCCACACGCTGCCCGAATGTTGCTCTGCGGTATTTTGGCACATTCCCGGCGCAGCGCTTGCTTGAGGTGATCGACACTTTGGTATTTTTAGTGCCAACCAGACACAATAGTTCAACGGATTGGTATCCGGAGATTTTGGGTGGCGCGTGCTGAATGCGATGGTGCTGAGTCCTGTTGGAATGTCCAAGGTCTGCGGCCAACATGTTTGCGTGCCCAAGGCCTTAATACACCCTCTAGAAAAATTTCGCGATTATATTCGGCATTTATTCTGATGCCACGGTCGATTTATACGAGCGGGGAGCGATCATCGTCTGTTATGGCGGCCCATACCATCACCATGGCCGGCGCTTGAGTTCCAACTGAAGGTGCACATTTTCAGCTGACCTCTTTGGCAAGTAAACTCGATCATTTTGTTTGTTTACAAACTGCTGGATAACGAATGTTTTCTCATCGGAAAAAACCAAGTTGGGCATTTCACCACTTTCGGCCAAGCGAAGCAACTCTTTAGCTCTTTTGAGTCTATTTTCTTTCTGTTGCGGTGTAAGTTCTAGCACTTTATGGAATTTCAATGGCTTTACCCCGAGCTCATTTTTCAATATTTGCGGAATGGAATATTGCGATATGTTCAGCTCACGAGCCATTTTTCGGCCACTGCAACCGGAGTTTCGATTAAATCGCTTCTTTACTTTTCGAACAATTTCTGCTGATATTGCTGTTTTCTTCAGTCCACTTCTTTGACGTCGGGCTACGCTAACGTCGCACGGTAACGAGCGATGGTACGAGACACAAAAGATTTATTAGCATTTAAAGGCTTTAATGATAGCCACTTGTGGTTTTAAAGCCAAATATAAAGTAATCACACTATCACGCTTGAATTCCATCACGATTATCTTTTTTTTCGGGAAAATTTTCACCAAAATACTTTTGTACGCTTGTAAACCATATAATGAGCTGTCACTGGAAAAATTGTAACAGCTGTCGGACGAGTGGCTTAGAAATGACAGCAGTCTAAAGTTGGTTGTAGTTTTTTCATCTCACCCTGTATATGAAAAGTGGTTTAGTGTATCATAAAGTCGGCCCAGTCCGACTTTGGCCTTACTTTACTGGATTCGATTGTTAAAATGTCTCTATAAGTTCGCTTTATTTCCTTCACGATGTCCCCCTTATGATTTCGACCCAAAGCCTTAATTGACATTGTTAAATTTCAGGCTAGACTAGCCGATTTAACGTAGATGTAGATTCAGGAAAACAAAAATTCTTCTCAAATTACTCGGTTTATATTAGAGACAAATATCCCTCAATAAAATGTACCCATTACGAACATAATTGGAAAATATCACTAAGGCATTAAAATACCTAATGTTAGGATGTACCGTAGAAGTGGGATGGAATTTTTTCGGTGCCAAAAAAGAGATTCCCGGCTCTTTCTGTGCTTTAAGTTCCACTGGTATTCAATGTAAACCCAATGAATTAAATAATTCTCGAAAAAACATTTTTAATTATCTTTTATTTTATATCACTTTTTCAGATGCCGTGAAGAAACATATAATATGGACGAGATGCCAACGGCATCAGTAATAATAGTATTCCACAATGAAGCTTGGTCGGTGTTGCTGCGAACAATTACAAGTGTTATTAATCGTACACCGCGAAGAGTTCTGAAGGAAATTATTTTGGTTGATGATGCTAGCGACAGAAGTAAGTTTAGAAATTAAATATTTTTTTAATATCATTTTTTAATATCATCCCTAATTATCCCCGCTTTTCCAGGTTATTTGAAAAAGCAATTGGAAAGTTATGTTAAAGTATTGTCGGTACCGACACGCATTTATCGCATGGCCGAACGTGGTGGTCTTGTACCAGCCCGATTGATGGGTGCCAAACATGCTCGCGGCGATGTCCTCACCTTCCTCGATGCACACTGTGAATGTTCTAGAGGTTGGATAGAGCCGTTGTTGCATCGTATAAAAGAATCCCGAACCACCGTTATTTGTCCCGTTATCGACATTATATCCGATGACAATTTTAGTTATACCAAAACCTTTGAAAATCATTGGGGTGCATTCAATTGGCAGCTGAGTTTTCGTTGGTTTGCCACGGATCGTCCTTCACTGAGGAAACATCCCACCAAGCCCATAATGACACCTGGAATGGCGGGTGGCCTATTTGCCATAGATCGTAAATACTTTTACGAAGTTGGAGCCTACGATGAAGAAATGAAGGTTAGAATGGTTATGAATTGAAAAACTTGATTTTAAAATGGTTTTCTTTTTCAGATTTGGGGTGGTGAAAATGTGGAAATGTCCTTCCGCATATGGCAATGTGGTGGCAGCATTGAAATAAGTCCCTGTTCCCATGTGGGTCATGTATTCCGTAGCAGTACCCCATACACTTTCCCCGGTGGCATGAGCGAAGTTCTAGGACAAAACTTAGCCCGTG
The DNA here is from genome assembly GCF_030504385.1 of Musca domestica. NCBI lineage: Eukaryota > Metazoa > Arthropoda > Insecta > Diptera > Muscidae > Musca > Musca domestica. The sequence goes on along the minus strand of NW_026712230.1, from coordinate 2,458,708 downwards.
CTGCTATGGTCTGGATGGATGAATGGCAATATTTTACTCTGCTTTATACCGATGGTCTTTCCATGGCTACGCGCCAAAAAGTCGATGTCACCAAACGCTTGGCTTTAAGAGAAAAACTCCAGTGTAAACCATTTTCATGGTATTTAAATACCGTATGGCCAGATCATTTCTTCCCCGCTCCGGATCGATTCTTTGGCAAAATCATTTGGCTAGATGGCGAAACTGAATGTGCTCAGGCATTCTCGAAGTACATGAAAAATATCCCCGGTCGCCGGATTTCTCGTGAATGGCCACGGGTATTTGACGAGATTGAAAATAATGCCGAAGAATTTATGTCACTCATCGATTTGGATAGAGATAAGTGTTTGAGGCCGGCTAAAGAAGATGCTCCCCGCCAATCGGCACAGCCGGTAACAGTCGGTGACTGCAATGCACATTCGCAAACAATGGATATTTTTGTAATAACACCAACGGGCAAGATAATGACAAACAATAATGTTTGTTTGACATATAGCGAGCCGAAACAGAGCACAATAAAGATGTTGAAGAATCGTAATGCAACCACATCGAATGTCCAGTTGGCATTGTGTGCACATGATTCGCGTCAATTATGGGATTACGATATGGATGTAAGTATAACGGGCTTTATGGAGGAGGAATATGAGTCTGTTATTTTTATTTGGTTATGATGACAAGAATTGGTCTGTAGTTGTTTTGATGATTTGTATATTTACCATGGATATCTCCAAATGAGGTGTCGGAATTGCGAATCGAATCCATATTTAGAAAAGAATGGTTATTTCAATGTAATAATATTTTAAGTATTATTTGAACTACAAGTCTCCAAAGCATTCAAAGTAACATGTATTCGTCCTGGATAGTACATAACATAAACATTTTTGAGTTTAAATCCCAAGTGATAACGGTAACAAGTGTTGCAGTAACACCATAAATATTGCTATATATTTATATTCAAATTGGATGATGCATTGTCGAGATCATAAGTCGAATGTTCCCCCATAGCTCGTAGTCTTCCCCCTTGATAGAGCAGGATATTGGCATAAATGTGTTCGATCGTTTCACTCTCTTCTTCCTCCTCACACAGCCTGGAGTTATCCCATTTGGGCGTTCTTGATCGGATGATGCTGTGGCCTGTTACTATCCCCATCGTTATCCGTAACCTGGATTTATTCATGGTTCATTGTGTCAACATCTTTTGGCTTTCTCCATGAAGAGTAGTTATAATGCTCTGTTGAAATGACATAATGATAAAATATTATTCACCACGATAAGCCAAGGTAGCGGCGATAAAATGTCTCCTAGCGGTTTTCCTCTTGTTACCGCTTTCATAATGGATACCTCATCAATGGTGGAATTAATGATTCTGCTGCTAAGCATTGCATCAATCCAGCATATTAGTGGTTGTGTCCTTACTCAACTTCAGTTTTAGTATTTAATACATTTTTTTCGATTCCCGGTTTTCCGAATCTTCCAACATATTTAAAGTCCTACTACATGTTCTACTATCCCTTTCTTATTCACCATCTGGAGTGATATGACTAGTAATTACTCCAGGAATGTTAGGAACTATTAGCAATCGCAAGTTGCGTAAGGAGTCCTAGCAAAAACAGTTGTTTTACCAAAATTTCGATACTGAACTAGGCCAAGCAGGTTGAGATCATCGTAGGAGCAACTGTTAGAATGTATTTAAAAAGATTAGTTTAAAGCCAAACTCACAAACACTGTTACTGGATCCTAGAGGTTATTCATATAAACCGTTTTTAATTCTGTTATTAATAGTCATTATGTGACGCAATTGCACAGCATGGATTTTTTATTTATTATCGACAATTAAAAACCAGAACAAAAAATTCAACATAACTAATTTTTGCACATACATTTTAATATTGACAACTAGGCCAAACTAAAACATTGTCTTCAGTACTCTATTATAAACGATATATTATTACTTTTTGTGGAATTCAAAATAATTATTTCTAAACTGTGTTTGGCCGCATCCATGTGTTTTCTATTTTTTTTTTTTTTTTGATTGAATATTTTAAACTGTCTTTTACTTTTCGCGACTGATTTCTTTTCATAGGTCTTTGATATAATATTTATGTTCAGGAGCTTGGTTATAGTACAACAGAACAGCGATGAATATTTGTTTATATCAAAAAATTTGTTTTTAAAATTCAATAATTTTATATTGTTTTTTTTTTTTTTATTCCAGACTCAACATATCACTCACAGAGAAAACAAATTATGCCTAACACTGAAATCTGCTCAGTCAGCACGAACCCACAAATCCGAAAAGGTTGTATTGGCCATCGAATGTGATTTTAAGGACATAACCCAAAAATGGGGTCTTATACCACTGCCATGGAAAATGTAAGAACTTCAATGGGTGAAAACAGAAAATAGAAACTAAACCTTTGTAAATAAGTATAGATGCAAATGAACTTTAGAAACAAATGCAATTAATTATTGTGCAATTAGAGAATATATACTTTTTATATTTTTAAGTAATACCATTATCCCACAACACTTATTCAAATTTTGAAACACCGACGAATACTAAATGTGATATTTTTTAATTTGAATTTTTTACATAAATAGAATGTACTAAACAATGTGAATGATTGATCGAAAATTTAAATCATCTGTCAAAAAAGGCAATTTCATAAAATTAGTGAATAATTTCCACTGTCGTCGTACTTATGTGAATACGAAAAAGTAAAAAATTAAATAAACAAGTAGAAAAAAATAATCAATACAATAACTAATTTTAATAAAAATATCAAAAGTTTTTAACAAACAACATTTTCAATTATTTACAAAAAATATCCTTTTAACAACGATAAATAAATTATCACAATCAATCAATTCTAGTTCCTCTATAACAAACGTGAATCCATCTATTATTTATTGCAATCATTTAATTTTCAAATCTAACACGTGGGCTTAGAAATCTGGACGATTTATTTCCTTCCAGTTCATTTTCTCAGCTTATGTGTTCGGACTACATTCTTATTAGTTAATCAGGAACTTTTCATGAATGTTGTTCAGATTATAAATTTGAAGAAATCGCTTGAAATTGTCTTTTTCCTTAAAAAATGCCCATCTGAAAATTGCTTAGTTTTAATATTAATTCAAACTGTTTTTAGTAAATAGTTTTTTTTATACTATTCGAAACTATGTAATAAAAATTCCTTTTAAGTATAACATCCTAAACTTAAGTTGTATTTTATAATTTAATAAATAAAAAGTCTAATGAACTCAATAACGAATGGTGTGTATGCATTTTGGAATCGTGTTTATTTGCTCTGTAATCATCATAGAGGTCAAGACGTACTTTCTTCTTTCGTTCGTTATCACTTCTTTTACTTTTTGCACTGTTATCTCAAAATCCGCATTGTCACTGCTGCTATGATTGGCTAGTCTGTTCGGTAATTAAGAAAACATGTCGAAACGTTCCTACGGCTGTGGAACACAAGACTTTAGTTATTCTTGTGCCCCAGTCCAAGTATCCAGAGATTTTGAAAATGGGAGCATTTTTTAATACGGTTAAGGGATTTGTTTTTGTATTCAATATAATTTGTGTGGTGAGTTTGTAATATCGTACGAATTTCCAAGCACAAAATACGTCGGGTGCACAAGTATAAATTACATCTAACTTTTGAAACCGTTCACCAGGGCTGAGGAGTTGAGCTACTTTCAGCCGGACTTCAACGTCAGTGCTATATTGATGATTCTGAAACCGTAAACCTAATTTTTTATTCAGTGGACGATGGATTTTCTGGGAGTATTAAGATTTGAGCACACCTCAAGATACACTGGACACCCTACTTTGCTTAAGCCCACTAAACGTACTCGTAGAGAAACAGGCAATTAGGTGTGCACTTAGACTAAACCAATGGCGCAGTCAATTCTTTGGACATTTTGCGATCCTAAGGTGTGAAAGGAATGTGGGAGAGGAAGCCAACACTAGTGATTATATCTCACCACGGTTGTGCTTTGACCCACCTGACATTCACATTCCTGATAGGGACCTGCGGCATAGCTGTCTATACCGACGGTTCAAAGATGGAATGTGGAACGGACGCTGGTGTCTTCTGTGATATTCTTAATGTTCGTGAATCCTACAAGCTTAGAAACGACTGTAGTTTATTCCAGGCGGAAATTCTTGCGGTCAAAAAAGCCATAGACCTGTTGGTCACGAGGAACAACGAGGATAGCAGTCCGGTGACTATACAAGTCTAAGGTTGTTTTGGACTGCAGGAGATTTTTGGAAAATGTCGGATTGTCCATCTAGCTTTGCTGGGTTCCTGGTCATTATAATATTCCAGGCATCGAGACTGCAGACGAATTGGCTAGGCTCCGAATCCACTACTATTGAAGTTGAGAACTCGATCAAACCACCCCTACGCCACTTCCTACAGGTAATTAATAAACACTACTCGGAGATAATTTAACAAAAATGGCTGGACGACGGGATGCAACATCTCCACACTCCCGGAGGAGGGAACAAAGTCGTTGCTGTCATTGTCTAAACCAGACTTAAAACTTGTGGTGGGTATTATCACAGGTCACTGCAAGGAGAGGGTAATGACCTTGAAATGGGGCAGCGATGATATTGACTACTGTAGAAACAGTCAAGACGAAGAGGAAATTGAGAAGATCAAACACAGGTTGGTTGGACAAGTATCACATGATTTGATTCTACCAATTACCCCTTTGTTCTCTAACATTTACCCCTTTGTTCTCTAAACTTACCCATTCAGTTAGCCAGAAGATTTAAGTGGCTAAAGACGACACGGCAAGATCTCTAGCCGTGAATCATCTCATAACTATTTATTAGACCACTAACACCTTACTTTTTTCTACTATTCTTTCATTCTTCCAATTTATTATTAGGATGAACACAATGGGCCAGCAGGTCTCCGAGTGGAGCGGTTGCCAAAAATGCAACCGAGCGTCCCTTAAACTTAACCTAAGATTTGATACAGATTTTAACTGGCAACCGATGTGGTCAACTTGTGATTCAGAGGTTTAAAAAAACGAAGCTTCCACAAATTACTTTTTTCTTTTACATAAAAAGCCAGTTTAGGACTTATGACAGAAATCCTGTTTTGTTTTCGATTCGGGCGCCACGATTATGGTTTGTAAATCATCTGTCTTTCTCATCACCTCGAGGCCTGAATAAACTCTCGACTTAGCTGATCATACTGTGTAGCTGTAATACATACTCAGATATTGTCTATAAGAAGTTTTCTGAGAGGCTTTGATTCAAACTGTCTTAGAGATCTCGTTGGAATAACAGGCGTAAATTCTTTCTAATTTCCTAACGAACTAAGGTTTATTTTTATATTTATATTTATCCGTGAATGTGTAAATTCATGTCGTTATTTACGAATTTGATGATATAAAATCTGTAGTTTTTACGGATTATAACAAAAAGTGGACTTGCATTGAATACTGTTTGGGAGGAATAAAACTACACACTGGGAACCCGGTATAACAATTGGGACCAAACCCTGTGAAATACCGAAAATCAGGAATACAGGGATTTTACCTAAATGTGGACCGATATAACCCATTAAAAACAGCAAATGTCTAAGGAGTACATCAGTACAAATATCAAAAAATTTATTTAGTTGTCTTCAAAGTTGTTACCTCAATTTTGACTTTGACAGATAGACGGACAGAGGGGCGGATATCTGTAAATTGATTTATAAATATTTGCTAATCACGAATATTGGTTGTTTATGAGATCTCCGACGAATATTTTGTCGTGTTGCAGACTGAATGACAAAGTAAATGCCCCCTATTTAACTTTTGAAGGTATAAAAAATAAATCTCATAGAAAGCGAATCCTTCCCATTTTACTTGGTGCGTCCCCTGTCAATTTGTTATTAATAAGAGAAGATTTCTTTTAAAGTTCATAGATAGAGTGGAATAATGATACAGGGACGCCATAAGGAAGACCTAGAGGCTTATACAAAAAATCGTAGACTGGATGTATGTCACAGTTGTCTTACCTGTTCTGATATATGGGTGCCTTGTCTGGTGGCATACGATTTATTTCAGGATACTTATGTCCAAATTAACCACAGAGCAAAGAGCTGCGCTCTCAAGAGCATCCCTCAACCACACTAAATTAACTGCTAAATATAAATAAGTGAAGGTAATAGAGGTAGCGATTACATGTCCTGCGATAACCGAGACGCCTCGGCTGATACTAAACCTCCTCTGAGTGGTCTAGACATTTGCACAAACGGCCCCAATATGGATGAAGGGACCGGTGCTGGAGTAAATAGGGAGGAATCCCTAAGCCAATGATTAAACACTCAATGACAATTGCAGTGTTTTTCAGACAGAACAATCAGAACGCAGCTGAAATGGTAAGAGAAAATTACAATAGCATAACAGGACAAATGCCAATATATGTTGATAGGCTAGATCGAATCATTAAATCGAGAGCTTTGTTAGGTTCCAGGACATATCGACATAGTGGAGAATTAAGCGTCTGAGGTGGTTTCCAGTTGTTTTTGTTGTAGCAGTAGCACACGTGAGTGTTTGCATTCTGCTAATCTGGTTCAAGCTCCAGGTTAAAAAATTCGGCTACTTTAACGGGATGTAGCCAGAGATCTCTTGGCATGAGTTGGGTAGGTTTAGTTGAGCAATTAAAGAGGTGCAGCGTATTGTGCGGGCCTGTATCACACGCCGGGCAGACGTCACGCATATCTTCTTTAATTCGTGCCCAATACGAACGTGTCCATACTGAACGTAATTGCGCCAAAACTACACTGGTTTGTCTAGGCAGCTGGCGTTCTTCAGCTGCAATGGATGGGGGTTGGGCTCCGAGGACGGCATTCATCCTGTAACTGCTGATAGCATCTGCGACTGCATGGGCATGAACGTCACTCAGACCTGCCTGATAGGCTTCTTTATCTAGAGATTCTCTCGTATAGCGTTGGATCTCCTTCTCTAGATCGTGTATGTCTATCCTGTCCCGCCTGGTTGGGGGAGTTGTATCCACCATATGATGGTTGGGATGACTCTCACGGTAACACCCAAGCAAGTACTGCAACGAAAGCATATGATTATGCTGATGAAAGTGAAGGTGGTTTCCAGTAATTTGCTCTGCCGATTGATGAGACTGTTAAACGGCCAATTTTAATTTCGAGAGGAAAAACGAGTTTTCTTTTATCACTTAGTAGGTCTGATCTAAGAATCGTGGTAGGTACTGACTGACCACTACAGTTTTAGATATCTGATCTCGAATGAGACAACAGTGTTTCTGACTAGTGGAGACTATGTGAAGATGAAGATTAGTATGTAATCCAGCAAGAGACCTGGGTAATTTGGCAGGCGAGTGATAGACATAGATACCATCGTCAGTTACATGTTTGCCACGGGCATTACTTGGCCAGACAAACCACCCTGCTGACTGTACCTCTTTCTATAAATCCTTTCTTCACTTTTTCGCTTTTTTTATTCCCAAGAATTTGATTGTTCCTAAATATAATCATATTGAATAATCATACATTGCATCCAAAAAAAAAAAAATAAAAAGAAAATTGGATGTTAGGTGTCACAGTTGTCGGCCAAACCGATTGATACGTTTCAACTTGTTTTACTTATATGTGAGGGCTAAATCAAATAATAATTTTTTTTCAGATAATAGCCGTTGCTAATTTAGTAATCGATGGATTGGGTGTGAAATACTCTGCTCCTGGGAGTGATGGCCATGCTTTTTTCATTCTGGGAATTCTGTTATGTGGTTTGCTAATTATGACCACCGTCATCGGCTGTTACGGAGTGTGTAGTGAAATTTTGGGAGTAAATGTAATTGTATGTTTAAGAAAAGAAAATCATTCATTGCCAAATATCTTAAAATTAGAGTTTTTTGTAGTATTCCGTTTTTATGCTGTCCCTGCTTATTATAGAATATCTTGAGATTCGTTCTTTTCAACCGCACGGCATTTACTTTCATACCTTGCAAAGTTTGGAAACGGCATGGCGTGTTGTTGGAATAAATCCAGAGCCCATGGATGATATACAAAGACGGGTATGAAACAACAGATCATTCGCTTAATTGAATATAGGTACCACAATTTTTATATTTTCAGCTACATTGTTGTGGCCTGTTCAGTGGCCAAGATTACGCCTTTAAACATATGTCCATACCCGACAGTTGCCTAAGTGTTGAAGGCAGTTCCGTGACGACACATCAGATAGGCTGTTTGGATGCTCACTGGAAGTCCCACATTAATATGACGCGACGACAACAATGTTTCTATTGGGCTTTGTTGGCCGCAGAAGTAAACCCGTTAAACTTTACACAAGTTTCGAAATGTTTTATTATTATTTTGAACTACCACTCTCTTTCAGTCATTTACACTGCTGTATTCGATTGTTTTTTGTGTCCTTATACACCGGAGAAGACATCACCGATCCGCGAATAATCTCGACGATGTTCGCGAAGTTATCATTCAACAGAACAATATTGGTTCTCGACAACGTTTGCTGTGATCAAATGATTGTCGTTTGGATTCAATGGCATCATGACCGGTGTCATCATTGATTTAATCTTCTCTTCTAGATCCATTTTCCGCAAACGATGAATTAGTAGATATATGATACCGGCTATAACACCATGCAATATCTGATGGAGAAAAAATGTAAATTTTAGATAAATAAGTGGATACTACTCAATATATTTATGAAAAATATGTATATATAACAAGTTAACTTTTAATATCCTCCACCTTTCTTTTAAGGAACTTGAAAATTTTCCAAAAAATCCGTAGAAAAATACAGCTCAAAGAAAAATCTTTATATGGGGACTATACGATCCATTACGAATTTTAAACACGAAATTTGAAACAAAATTAGCCACACCTCCATGCTGAATTTCGTGAGGATCGGGCCATAGTTGCGACCTGTAGAGCGATTACAAATTAACATGGACAGACGGACATACATAACTAGATCGACTTAGCTCGACGAGATAGAAAGATTCTTCCCAATCAAACTTATAATACCCCATACCCAATAGTGTTGTAGAGTATAAGGAGTGAAGGAAAGGAATTTCAAATTTTCCAAAAAAATATCGACGAAAAATACTGATGAAATTACAAAAGAACGTAATATAGGGAGTTAACGTTATTTTGGAGCATATACGAAGACGTGCACCTGCACAGGGTGAGATAAAAAACTGCAAAAAAGTCAAACACTATAAGCAAAAAATGTCGGAAATAGCATCAAATTTTGGAATAAGTTTAGAGTTATGGCCTTCAAACGGCCAATGAAACGCTGAACGAATGTTGCTCTGCGGTATTTGCGTGCCTAAGGCTTTAATATCCCCTCCAGAATATTTTCGCCATAATATTCGGCATTTATTCTGATGCCACGGTCGATTAATACGAGCGGAGAGCGACCATCGGCTGTTATGGTGGCCCACACTGTCACCATGTCCGGCGCTTTAGTTCTAGTGGGCAACCGAAGGTGCACATGCTGGACAAAGAATTTTTTCTCATCGGAGAAAACCAAATCCGGCAGTTCACCACTTTCGGGCAAGCGAAGCAACTTTTTAGCTCTTTTGAGTCTATCTTCTTTCAGTTGCGGTATAAGTTTTTGAACTTTTTGGAATTTCAATGGTAAAGCTCATTTTTTAATATTTGCCGAATGGAATATTGCGATATGTCCAGCTCACGAACCATTTTTCGATCAAGTCGCTTTGTTACTTTTCGAACCATTTCTGTTTCGAGCCATTCTGCTGATGTACGCTACCAGTATCACGTGAACGAGCGATGTTACGGGACACAAAAGATTTATTCACATTTAAATGCTGGAGTGCTCTAACGATAGCCACTTGTGGTTTTCCAGCCAAATATAAAGTAATCACACTATCACGCTTGAATTCCACCACGAATAACTTTTTTTCTATATACAATATAATCAGCTGTCACTGGAATAATTTTAACAGCTGTCGGACGAGTGGCTTAGAAATGACAGCAGTCTGAAGTTGGTTGTAGTTTTTTTTATCTCACCCTGTATATCCAATAATTGTCATAGGACATTACGATATTCAAATACGAAACTTGAAATAATTTCCGTTGAGAAATGTGACACAAATCATCAAAATACCGAATGTCTGGAGGTACAGTTATATGGGACTATACCAAAATGTGGATCTATTTGGACAGTTCTATACAACGATGTCTCTTATATACTGGGAAATATGTAGCGGTAGCAAGATATAGTTCCACAGGCAGACAGGCGGGCATGGCAAAATCGACATAGAATTTCATCCTGATCAAGACTAATATATACTTTGGGGTGCCTAAAATGTATATTTTAAGGTGTTATAGGCGGGACAAGATATACCCTTCATACTGTGTATGGTGGAAGGCAAAAAAAAAAAGGAATAAAATCGGTAGGATTTTGCCGCTATCTTACACATTATTTTAGCAAGACGTAATGGCGTAAGATCTCTTCTTATTACTGCAAGTTATTCCCAATTTTAATACTTACCATCTGAATTAATGTGTAAACACAAAACACTTGGGTCGTGTAAATCCACAAAACTGTTAGCGTCATTATTTCGCAGAGGAATCCAGTGGCGATCTATAAATATAAATCAATTCTAAAATTTTTCCATTTTTAACCATTCAATCGTTTCCTTACTATTTCTAGTAGAATTGTACACTCAATAAATGCGGCAGCACAGCAAATGCCCGACATAGCCATACCGACTAAATTCATAGCCATACTTTCTACTTCTGGAGAATTTTTATAATTCAAAATCGTCACCACGATATGAATGATGGCACCCAACTTGAAAATTCACTTATTTCAGTTATTATTTTGAGTCGATGTTAATTGCTCTGTTCCAGAACCTGCAAGAAGCTACTGGCTTAAACATTTGTTTCGATAATATAAAGGAAAATTGGTTATCGTGTTTTATCATCCTTGCAGTTCTGGAACAAACCAAATGCATTTCTGGAACAAACCAAATGTCGAATACTCACTATATTAAAACAGTTGACAATAATTAAAACCCATTTGATGGTAGAATTTGAAAATATCATTTTGTTTTTGGGATTTGCTTATTTATCCGAAACGATTGCCGCCGCTAGAACTTCTCTTCAGGAATGAATAATTATTATGACTTATTTGAATTTAATATATTTTTATGGTGTTGATACGAATTGCGGTTTCACGTACAGTAGCGGATAAAATATACGTAATCGACATAAAAAATGTGGTTTAGAACGCAATGAAATACTGGGTAGCACTCCTCTAAATCTGAATGAAGTATAAATATTCTGAAGACTGTTTAAGTCTGGAGTATTCCCTCCATTGGCATATTACTCCGTATTATGCTTTTCTAAACCGAAACTGACAGCTTTGCAATATTTGCTGATTGCTAAAACTACCAAAACTTCATCCCGGCGAATTTAACTGTTCTTTATACTTTATTTCTAAATTGTGATTTCCAATGCCGATATAATTTAGGTAGTGAAAACGAAATGTGTTTCCAACAAATTGTGTTATTTTAAATTTTCCGGTATTACTTATTCAAAATGGCTTTATATGTGACAACTCTCAATATTTGAAAGTAGGAACCGCAAAAAGACACAAGCTTCATGTAAACTGGGATCTTTCAATTAAAACGTAGTATCTTTTATTACAAGATCCCGGTTTACATTACTCTTCGGAACAGTGGAGGATAGTGGAGAAAAAATCTTCACATATATGTTGAAGAATTTGTCTTAACGTTGAGGAAATTCTGTCAGCTAGGCTAAAATTGATCTTCAAGAATGGAAAGTTTCCGTGCTAAACCTATATCTGGAATTGATGTTAGAAAGAGACTTCAGCACAGAAGACTGTGGTAACACATTTAGCGAGGGAGCTTTATATCGGAGATCTTCAGACAGAAGGGGTGGGACATATCCCGTGGAGGACGAATCGGTGAATTGGCCGCCCGTGACGACGATGAAGAAAGGAATCAACTTTATACAGGAATCGTGTAATGCCTTAAATGAAGTAAGACTATGAAGGTTGCCTTGATATCACAGAAAAATGAAAAGGAAGATGCCCTCAAACTTATCATGGATGTGAAGGGGAAAGTCAAGAATGCTCTTTGGATAGCCGAGGAAAGTAAAGACAAATAACCAAGAGACAGAACGCAAGGGCAAGGCTTTGAACTTACTGATGAGTTGCCTTGTTTAAGAATTGCTCGACTTGCAGCTGAAATCGAACGAGACGGGTTGGCTGCAAATCTAGAAGCTGGAGAAGAAAAATATAGAAGGATCTCTTTGTTGGAGGCTGATGTATTGCAACTAAAAAAGATTTACTCACATCGCAGAAGACATCAAAAACATCCAAAATCGAGGCTGAGGAACAAAGATATGATGGTTGAAGAGGTTCTTATGGAAGACCCAATCGTCGAAAAAGAAGCAAGCTTTAAAAAAGTAAATGAAGAGGTCCCTAGAAAAGTGGAAACCGGGAGATTTGAAGAATCGAAGTGGAAAAGAAAAGAAGATGTTCTATTCATGTAAAAACGGAACACGACCTAAGTCAAACATGGACTGTTTGTCAGCGAGATGACGACTAAGAAGGATAGCAAACTGCGTCGCTGGAATAAAAAAATGATGCAGAAAGCTCAAGTTGTGATGAAGGTGCCAAGTCGAAGTGGTGGATCGAGTGAAATACAAGCCGGAGTGACAGGAAAATTTTGAATGCTGGAACGATAAATTGTTCAAGGTCTGTATGACGGCGCTGCCAGAGAACGATGACAACTTTGGCTACAGAAGGAAGACGACACATAAAAAGGAAATTGAAGCCGGCAGACAAAGGGGTGGGACGTTCAAGAGAAACCAGCTGGAAAGATGGAGAAGTTTTCTGGATCCTATAAATTAACTTATTTTCTCTTAAAATGTCAATTCTCTTAGATCTATTTAATTTTTTATATTTTTATTATATTTTATATGTATTTTTGCCCCTGCCAAGAATTGTTACGGATAAGTGAAGCGTGAACTACTATTGTAGTAAAAATAGTCAAACGGTGCGTATATTATTTCGCGGTGCGTATATTATTTCTTTGGAATTTGCATTTTCCATCACATTTGGAATACAGATATGGACCTGATGTTTATAAAGTTGTATCTTTGCTGAAAAATCATCTTGATTGATAAGGCTCGTTTTCGCCTCGTTGATATAGCAACAATCAAAATTATCACAGGTTTATGGTTCATCGGGGTCATTGGACCCAACTATTTCGAAAATGATGATCATCAGTTACGTAGATTTCATTTGATACATCGTAATGTTATTGTCAAACATAAATTTCGGAGATGGACAATATCGGCCCACTCCTTCCGGTATCTCTCCACAAAAGGTCTAAATTTTTACAGATAATAATTTACTACATAGAACAAGAAAGGATAATCAAATTAAGTGCAAACTTTGCAAATCCCAATATTTGTATAAGTGCTATATCAGATGTGTAAATGGATAATATCGGCATAATATCGGTACCTCCCCCACACCGGGTAAACATTTTGAATAATTAAAACTTTCATAAAATATAAGCATCTCCAATTCACACATCTCAATATTTTGTTAACACAAGATCTGGTGTAAAGATGGGTTATATCGGTCCACTTCTTGTGATATCTCCCACATAAAGGGGTAAACATTTTTAATAACCATGAAGCTCATAAAACGCGAAAACGAGCACACGATACTTTTCAAAATCGGCAGATTCCATTATTTTTATTAACACAAGATGTGATCAAAATTAGCCACCGAAATCTTGTGATTTAACATTTGCAGCTTCTTCCTTTGGGGCCATGCAAGAGAACAAGGGAACGCTTTAACAGCCCAGCGGCAATTAAGGCATCAACAATTATATTGCCCCCAGATATTGGTACGGCCAGATAATCGATATTTTGAAGATGAAGATCGAAGATCTGTCAGAGAAAGCTTTGGATAATTCTGGGGAAAATGTAGCCAAAATCAACAAATTAGCGAATATTAGGATGCATACGAAGACGTGGAATTATATCCACTGTACTCTCTGGCAGATAGTTGGCTACAGAGGTTATTTATACCTTACAGCACTATGTGTTGGGGCTATTACAAGTTTGATTTGGTCAAAATTATGTAATACCTCGAAATATTGGGCTAATACTAAGTAATATGTATATAGATCTTTCTATCTCGCCAAACTGAGTCGATCTAGCTAGGTATGTCCGTCTTTTTTGCGATCATCTTCAAAAACAATACGCCCCAATCTGACCCGAACTCGATCGGGTCATAATTGTGATCTGTAGAGTGATTACAAATGAACATGGACAGACGGACACACATAGTTAGATCGATAGCTCCTCCCAATATGAAGATCGACATCCCACATCGCGGAACAATACTTCAAGGTGTTCTAAACATTTGGCCCAATCGACTTATAATACCCGCCCCATATTGAGTAAAATTCCAGAAATGAAATTCTTCCAGATATTTTGATGAGGTACATTTTGACCGTAAGGCTTAATGTAGGATACATCCTCACAAAAATGCCAGGTTTCGTATCCAGTGATGAATTGTTAAGGCATATCACTCGAATTAATCCCAAAATTACAGGTATTTCAGCCAAAAAATGACTGTGTAATATTTCCCATGGTGAATTACTTATTTATTTTCGATTAAATTACTTGTAGTAAAGTTAAGATGATAGTCTGGGATTGGATATTTAAAGTCCAATTTAAAGCGGACTATTAAAGAATCCATCAAAAATGCAACATCATGTTTTCTTTTGAATAATAATTGCATTGTTTGGCACAAACACACATACATAAATATATTTCTAGTCTAACTAAATTTAAAAAGGATTAATTCTAAAATTTCTTTAATAAATTGGAAGATTTAATAATTGTAACGACGAGTATCAGCTGTCAAATTGAATATCAGAACTATGGCGAGAGTAATGCCAAAACCCTGAAAAGAACGATTAGAAACAAATTGAAATTTTCCAGATGATAAAAGTACTTCAACAATACCTACCTCAAATCCCATTAAGCCGACATGGGTCCATTTCTCTGTTCGATATATATTCATATACGCCTCCAACACCGCCGGCAAACAACCCTTGCCGTGGGGATAAAATTCCCTTTTGTTGTTGTGGAAAAAGTAACAACTGTCCGGAACTGTCATACTGTTGTGGTGGTAATCCAGATAGCCAGTTTTTCCGCAACACTCATACTGCAAATGAATGTAAGCAAGATTAATTCGTTTATGGCAACATACATTTTCATATGAGGAACCTACCGTTTCCTGCAAAATATCCATGTAACCCTGTTCGTGTGTCTCCGCTATCCAATAGTAATTGACCATGTTTGTCGTCGAAACACGAACCCGTTCTTCGTCGTAACGCCACAGACACCAGACGTGGGAAGCTATCAAAGCCAATAAAGTAACAATGAACTAGGTTGTCCACATTGGTTAATACGTCCTTATACTCGGCAAATACTTTGGATTTCATGGCGAATACTTACGCTCACCAACATCTTGACGGAACCATTGACGGCAGCACAACATCCAACGAAAGCCGATATCACCAATACGGCGCTAATGCCAATGTGTACAAGTTTCTCTGTGAAATCGGGAGTTCCAAAGGAATACTTTTGCAATTCAAAAACACTGGCGACCGCCGCCAATATACCAAGAACCTGAAAGAAGACAGAAATATTAGATGGAATGTTAATATTATATTAGATTTTTAATTCCGTTTGCAACACCTCGAAATATTGAATTATAAGTCGATTTAAAGATATTCTATCATGGTAGCTCTATGAGCCGAATAACCCATTCAAAGGTAATGTCAACAAACTACTTTCTGCATTATCAGTAGGATAAAAATAATAAGTTTTTCTTAAAAAATACGAAATAAGATAACATACGCTCTTCATTATCAAGTAATTAGCAATAATTCCTAAGGTTGTGCACTGCCTGGCAAAATGAACGCTAAAAATAATTTTTTCCATTCATTTTTCTATTTTATTTCGGGTTCTTTTAAAATTAATGGATTAGTAAATTGATTATAGTTACAGCTGCCAAACACGAGTAAGGCAATTCATTATTTTATCCTAACTCATTATTTTTGATAAGAAATTGTTGATGGGAAGCAGGGCTTTTAAATTGGCATCATGTCTAGGCTAATTGGTGGACTATGTTGGGACTTCAAATATTGAATATTCGGAATATTTTCACGACAAATCTTCAATATTCATCACTTATGTCGAATAGCCCCATATATTGGTATCTTCGGGATAGAATTATTTTCAATGATTAAAACAATTTACGATTGAAGTCCTAGAAGTCACATATATTATTCAATTCAATTTAGACTTAGGTTTTGCCATGGCCCCAATGAAATGGGACTAAAATACCACAAAAATATTTCGTATTTTCATAATTGGAATGTCCGTCTTGTAAATCTATGCCCAATTTTAAGGATATTAAGGACGATCGACCTGGCCATAATTGCAGTTTACACATGGTATTGCAATGGTTCTGAGAGAATTTTTCTCGTTCTCTATCTCGAATAAGTATTGCAAAAATATATTCAGCAAATATTAGTAAAATTCAGTAAGAAAACTGCTGATGAAATCGAATCGAAATTGCAAATTTTGTAGCTAAAATTTAGTTATTCTATAACATCGGACTCAGTTTTTATACACACACCACATTGTGGTAAGGGTATTACGTCTTTGTGCATTTCTTTGTAACATGGAGAAGGAAGCGAGATAGACCCATAGTTACTCTTGAGGATCTTCATTGAATCACTTTCTGAGTCGATTTATAAATGTCAGTCCGTATTTTTGTGAACAAAATGAAGGTAGCATTTATTATCCGAATGAGATGAGATTTCCCAAATAATAAGGGCGAGATAAAAAACTGCAACAAAGTCAAACGCCATCATTTTCAATTTTTTTTAAATTTTATTGAATGAAAGCAAACAATGTCGGAAATAGCATCCAATTTTAGAATAAGTTTAGATTTGTTCGAATTGGCCACCTTTGATTGACACTTTGGTATTTTTTATTGCCAAACTTGCTTTCCAAAATATTCCAGATACAATAGTCCAACGGATTGGTATCCAGAGATTTTGGTGGTCATTGTGCGCTGGAAATGAAGCGTTGTAACAATTCTTGGGTGGCGCGTGCTGATTCTTGTTGGAATGTCCACGGTCTGCGGCCAAAATGTTTGCGTGTCCAAGGTTTTAATACACCCTCCAGAATGTTTTCGCGATACTATTCTGCATTTATTCTGATGATGCCATGTCGATTAATACAAGCGGTGAGCGACCATTGGCTGTTATGGCGGCCCACACCATCACCATGGCCGGCGCTTGAGTTCTGGTGGCCAACCGAAGGTGCACATTTTCAGATGACCTCTTTGGCAAGTAAACACGATCATTTTGTTTGTTTACAAACTGCTGGACAACAAATGTTTTCTCATCGGAAAAAACCAAATTCGGCAGTTCATCACTTTCGGCCAAGCGATGCAACTCTTTAGCTCTTTTGAGTTTATTTTCTTTCTGTTGCACTTTTTGAATTTCAGTGGCTTTACCCCGAGCTCATTTTGCAATATTTGCCGAATGGAATATTGCGATATGTTCAGCCCACAAGCCAATTTTCGACCACTGCGACGAGGGTTTCGATCAAGTCGCTTCTTTACTTTTTGAACCATTTCTGTTGATGTTGCTGTTTTTTTCGTCCATTTCTTTGTCGTCGGGCTACGCTACCAGTATCACGATAACGAGCGATGGTGCGAGACACAAAAGTTACATTTAAATGCAGGAGTGCTCTAACGATAGCCACTTGTGGTTTTCCAGCCAAATATAAAGAAATCACAGCATCACGCTTGAGTTCCATCACGTATAACTTTTTTCTGGAAAATTCTCACCAAAATGCTTTTGTACGCTTGTAAACAATATAATGAGCTGTCATTGGAATAATTTTAACAGCTGCGGACGAGTGGCTTGGAAATGACAGCATTCTGAAGTTGTTTGCAGTTTTTTCATCTCACTCTGTATATATGTTTCATTTGTGTTTAAGTCCCTCACCAAAACAGCGCCACCTATCAGATACAGCAAATAAATACATATGCAAAATTTTACAGAGAGCGGTTCAGATTTGGATATAGCTCCCATATATACCTACATCCGATTACACGTTTATTGTGCCTAAAAAGTGTAATATCAGTTTAAATAGGATAGATTTTGATTAATATTGTTTCAGATACAAATGCCTTCGTCAAATTTGATAGAATATGATAGAAGTCTGTCAGATATTAGTTTTATTTCCACTTTACATTATAATTGCTTTAACGATTATAGTTGCTATGATTAAACTCTCATAAATTTCCCATAAAAAAGTTTATTTGTTATATGTAGCTCTACTCTATATGGGAAGTTGTGTAAGGTATCATAAAGTCACCCAGGCTTTGGTCTTTCTTTACTGGTTTCAATATAGTTCTTATCAAAGTCATATCATGCACTATACAGCAATGTTATTTATACTAGAGGTGTAAAAGCCTTTATCTATTGTCTATTTTATTGAAAATCGATTCAGAGTTGGATATAGTATCCAAATTGTGACTACTCCAAAGCCATGATACGCATTCAAACAAGATTCGTGGTTGGCATGATCTACTTAACATAAATTCCCAATATAAACTATTTTGTTACGTGAGCTCTACTAAATACGCAAAGTGGAGTATATAGTCGGTCCCGCCCGACTTTTGACCTTTCCTTGCTGGTTAATGTTTATTACACTTAGCAATCCATTTTTTCTAAATTACAAGAAAAACTCAGTAGAGTATTAAAAAAGAGAAAAAACGAAAAGTCACTTGTGTCAGTGTTCTTATATATTAAATACGAAAATACACGTGTGCATATTCGTCACAGAATTAACATTTAACATATTTTAATGCCAACGTATTTCTCCCAGGACGAAAATGAAGAAAAAACCAACTGTTCTTTTGGCTAATTAATTTCCGTATTAAGTTTCTCTACGAAGTAACATAGAATTAACAATTGCTGCATATTGGGGATTGGGAATACACACATAGCCTTTTTAGCTAATTAAATACATACACACTTATGTCTGAATATGAGGGAAGAAATAACAAAAATGTTATTGGAAAAACTTCATTCGTCAAGAGGTGGGTCTAGGCTGACTAATGCATGAGTTTGTAGCGCTTGCCAAAAGATGTTTGAAATTGAGTTATGTGCATATGACAAGGGAAGTAGTGAGGTGTTAATTAACCTCATTTCAAAATCTAAGCATTCAGACCTAAGGATGGAAATTAGGTACTGAAAGCCAATAAATTAATTAAAGAGTTACTAATGAAAAGACCAAATCAAACTCTACAAAAATGGGCCCTATGGCAAAATCAATACAACAACCATATGTGTTTGGATAACAATTGCTTTAGAACGTTTATAGCTGATTAAACGATATACATTAGTCTTATAAATGATAAACACAACAACTCTCATTGGGAAGTCATTCAAAGCGTTGATAATGTTACCGGAGGCGCCTCACAAAAGTCATTAGCCGTTCGCCACTTATGTCTTTCCTGAAGCCTGGGTAATGAATCGGATTCCCAATCTACTAAAGCAAAAGCGACTCGTACAGACCTATTTTGCTTTTGGATAATAAACATGGTTCCAATTATAACCATAGGCTCTGTTCAAGTACCTGCCAGAATCTTCTAGTTTTGCAATAATTTTGATATCATAAAGGAAAAATCGGTTATTGTAGTAAAAACATCTACATTCTTGCAGTTCTGGAGCAACCCAATACCCTTAGCGAGGACTCAGGCGGGACAGGCTGTGCAATAGAATGCTAATACAACTAGAATGATAATGTTTAAAGGACAGGCCAAGTTTTGTTTAGTATGAGAGTCCGGTCCCGGGTGTCTCCTGTTTGAGTGAAAATCGAATTTCTCGAAATAGACTAAGAGTTTGCTCAAAGTGCGAAATCGGGTGGAAACAAGTAAAACAGCAGTTAAGTTCGGCCGGGTCGAACTTTTGATATCCTCTACCAATTGGAAGGAACATGCAAAATGTTAAGAAAATGTCGTCAAAAACTCCGTTTATATGAAAACCGTTGTATGGGGGCTATACATTCCCTGCCCGAATGTTGCTCTGCGGTATTTTGGCCAGTTCCCGGCGAAGCGCTTGCTTGAGGTGATCGAAACTTTGGTATTTTTTTAGTGCTAACCTTGCTGTGACGGTTCCATTGGCCGTTTGAAGGCCATAATTCGGGCCAAAGGTGACCAATTCGAGCAAATCCAAACTTATTCTAAAATTTGATGCTATTTCCGACATTTTTTGCTTTCATTTAATGAAACTAAAAAAAAAATTAAAAACTATGGCGTTTGACTTTGTTGTTGTTATTTTATCTTATCCTGTATATAGGAGCAATGCTCGAATCTGAATCGATAACCACTTACTTCAATAGGGCTCGCCTAGGGCCAAAAATTCAATGGAGATCACCAAAAGGACTAAACGAAAATATTGGTCCATGGGCGTGAGTACACACAAAGACAGACGGGCACCGCTAAACCGACTAAGAATTTTACGCTGATTAAGAATATATATACTTTGTTGGGTCTGACATCAGTATTTCAAGGAGTTACAAACGTAATGGCAAAGTTAATATACCCTCCATAGTATGGTGGAGAATATATGAACTTTGACATTCCGAGAGTCAAAAGTAAATGCTATCTTTCAGCAGATTCGGTTCGAATATGTGCGAAAAACTCGTACATTAACATAAATTAGGAGGTACCTTAAATAGGATTTTAGAGATATTGCTTGGTAACAACTCTAAGAAAATGAAATTTAATTCAAATATGGAATGTTCGCTAACATAAAGGGACATATTTCTTTAAAAAGTTTCGATTCCTTTCGGGTTATGAGACTTGGTAGAACTTTTCACTTTCTTAATTGGCTTTTAATAATTTTATGATATCTTGTTATTTCTAGGTCTGCATTCCACTAGTTTATTTCTTTAATTTACATTTATTGGTATTGATTCATGCCTTTATTTGAAATACTTTTCTTTTGTTCAATTGCAAAAATTTGTTTACCCATCAAATATTTTGTTTATATATGAATATCATTAGTTTTTGCGAAATATATACCAATTATTAGTTTGAAATAAAGAGCTCCAATGACTGTGGGAAAATCGAAAACACATGGCTTTCCCAATTATTATCAGACGTATGCACTAAGATATTTCAAGGTATTTATTATTTTTCAAAATTTACCACGTGTCAAAAGTTTGCGCGTCGAACCAAAATCACTTCTCTCTCGCACCATGAATTTTCAAAATTTCCATCAATTAGCAATGAAAACGAAATTTGTTTTTGATGAAAAAGTAGCTGTTTGGAAAAAATAATATTCGAAATGAGGCAATAAACAAAATGCGATTTGTTTATGTTTTTCATTCTCCCATTTTCGTATTTTTTCACCCATACACGGGGCCGTGAAAATGTTTTTTTTTTTTCAGAAGTATGGCATAATCATCTTTACATACGTACTTTCGTATGTACGTATGTCTGTGCGAATATGATTTTAATACGATTGTGACATAAATTTTAATTTATATTTTCTCTAAAATTAGACAATAGTTTTCCACACACTCGCACGCACACACATCCATTGCATTCTAATTTCCCAAAATTTCTCATCAATTTATTGTTCATTATTCGAATGCCGTTATCAGTTTTGGTTCACTTGATTTGCAGTATCATTGATTCATTGGTTTGGGAGGGGAGATGAGGAACACTTACAACACTCATTGTATTGAAGACGATGACCGTCCACTGCAGACAGGTGCGACTCAAATGCATTTTGATCAATTAATCGGCAATACGATCGGATCGCGGGCGGAAGGGAACAACTGCGAAGATGCTTTTCAATGAATTGTGGTTAATTTGTTTCGCGAAATTCTTTGGTTATATATGTACGTATGTTTGTTCGAAACGGACGAATGTTGTACGCGCCGGCCAACGTACGTCTTGACGGCAAACGAGCGAATATTTAAATGAATCAACTCAGGCGGAGAAAATGCGAAAACACCAAAATGTGAATTGGCGTTTTCCTTTTGATTTTGCTGTGGTCATCCACTGCTCTCTGCGGCGTGTGTGTGTCCGCGGCTTTTCTGAAATATGCCAAGATTTTCCAAAAATACCACACTCACAGTAACCATAATTAACCACACTCACAGCCATTACATTTGTGTTGGTTTCAATTTGTATTCTGTATTCTTACATTAGAACCAATCGTGTGACTGGCTGACCAAGTGGATAATGAGTGACGACACCGGCTGACGCGTCGGGCGAATGAACCAACTGTCGGTTGTAGTATTTTCCTTTAGATATCCACATGAATGATTCGCACACTTCTTGCCTTTGTACATGTACTAGAGAATGGTTCATATAAACAGAGAGGGAGAGAGAGAGATAATAGCATTGGGACATAGGAAATTTGTTGCCTAATGTGGTGAATACGAATTTGTTTCATTGCACAGTGACAAGGGTTATGGGATTTGTAAGTTTTTGGGGAAGTCGGAAGTATCATAATTAACGAGGTTAAAAAATGGAGGATTCATCGGAGTCAAAAAGGTAATATTTTAGATCTTAACGGTGGGAAGTTAAGGAACTTAAGTTAATGACAGTTGACCTAACAATTACATAATGCAAAATTTTATCCCATTCAATTGAAACGAGTAAAAAAACAGTAAGCTCGGCCGGGCCGAACTTTGAATACCCTGCACTATTTGGGATGAATTACGAAATTAAAGAAAAAAATAAATAAATAAATAAAATCCATTAAAAATTTTGTTAAAATCTTAAAAATACCGAATATCGGAAGGTGCCGATATATTGGGGATATACGATATTGTGGACCTATATAGACAATTCTATTTCAGGGGATAAAGTACTCAGACGGAACTCCTTGTGTGCAATTTCAGAAAATTCCATTGAAAAATGTGGCTAAAATCATCATTCGAACTTGACCTGCTGCAGAAAAAAGACAGATCTGTTCAAAATTTTAGCTTCCTATCTTAATTCGTTTTGACAGTAGCGTGATTACAGCAGATTTTTACGCTGATCAAGAATATATATACTTTGTTGGATCTAAAATTATTATTTCGGAAACGGAATGACGTACTTAATATACCCTGCATACTATGTATGGTGGAGGGTATAACGAGATAACTAAGGCGTTTGAAATGATTACAGCCATCATTAGTTGGCAGATACCGTTGTATAAGACTTATATCGGAACATCATTTGATATTTACTTTTTTCATCCAACAAGAATATAATATGTAAGTTTACAATCCTCCCACCCTTATAACTCTCAGAATATGTTGTTTTACAATGGTGCTGATTGTGTGTGTGGAGCAGGGATGGAAAATCCAGTATAATGGTACTTTGTACATCCTCAGCCATATGGGTATATATCATTTAGGCCAAAACGTGCCTCATCAAAATAACAGCTTTAGACCCTAGGACTAAACGCGTTTCAGGACATTTGTAGGCTATCTAGGGATGTCCGTCCGTCTGTCTGTCTGTTTGGCTGGTGGGCACGATAACTCTGGAAGGGAGTATCCGATTTGGTCCCAACTTGGTACTTCGTAGTATTATTGTCAAACTTACATCGGTTTGGATATAGGCAACATCGATCCACTCCTTCTAGTACCTCACTCACAAGAGATCAAAATTTTTAAAAGAAAATAATTTACCTCACAGAGCAAGAAATGATCATCCAGTTTTGTTCAAACTTTGAAAATCCTAATATTCGTATCTGTGCTAGGTGAGGTGTGAAAATGGGCAATATAGACTGACTCTTTCTAGTACCTCCCTCACAAAGGGTCAACATTTTGAGTAATCTCAACACTTATAAAATGTGAAATTAGAGTCCAATTGTATTAATTGCATATTCCAATATTTCTAAATATTCTAATACCTTCCTTCTAATACCTCCCCCCAACGGGTAAATTTCTTATGAAACACAAAATAAACATCCAATTCTCCTTAAATTTCACAAATCTGAATATTTTTTCTAACGCAAGGTCTGATGTCAAGTTGCGATGTATCGGCTCACTCCTTCTTCTCCCCCACAAAGGGTAAACATTTGGAACAATTATAACTGTTATGAAATGTGAAATATAAATCGGATTGTCATAAAATTTCACATATCTTAATATTTCCAACAACACAATATCTGGTGTAAAGAACTGATCGAGAAGACTCCATGAAAGTACGGCTCCTATGCGCAATGGAGGTTTTTTCCACGATTCTAGGGTTTATTGAACTATTCACCATCACCTAAACATACACCAAGGCCAATATGTTTAATTAATGTAAACACAATTATTTAGTTTTATATTATTTTCATTAATATATTTTCTTATATAAAATAAGTCTGTGATATATATTTTGTTTTATTTTTTTTTGTTCATACCGTCATATGTATATAGAGTTGTGAATCAAATAACAAATATTCACTTATATACTTCGTATATGTAAATAACATGTTGTACATAATATGATTTGAATGTTTGCATGTATGTTTGTAGGTTTATAACATTTATATGGCAATATATAAAATCATAAAAATACAATTCACGCTTCATAAATAAATAAATAAATATTTATGTATATCTTTGGTTGTTGTTTTTTTATTATTTGTAGGTACTTTTTAGTGACCTGTCATCCCTTTTTACGTGTGTGTGTTTCTATTTTTTTTATAAATATATCAATAATTTACGATTCCGTTTTGCATTCGATACAATTAAAATATATTTTAACAAAAATAAAGAGTCAAAAATATAAATACGTTTTATTTGTTTGTATATTCCTCATTAGATTCGACAAAGTCAGTATTTGACTAATTTTCGAATTGTTTCCTTCGGCGTTTGTTACGCAAGTTTATTCCCAGCAAGGATGCTAATCCTAAGGCACATAACTAAAAAGAGACAAAGAGTTTAAGTTAAATATTTAATTATATTAGATATATATATTATATAACATTATTATCATATATATTTCACATATAGTAAAGTGCCGAAGGTAGGACACTTGGCTATGAATTAAAACTCAAATAATTATTAACCAAGCATTGTTTGCTTTCGATTTTGTGAACTTCCCTAGAAATTTTCTTCTTTGATAAAGTTTTTTTTTCAGTTCTCATATTAAAAGTGAGATTATGAGATTCAATTGCTCACATCTATATATATATATATATATATATATATATATATATATATATATATATATATATATATATATATATATATATATATATATATACAGGGTGAGATAAAAAAGGTAAACAAGTCAAATGCCATTTTTTTAAATTTTATTGAATGAATTCCCGGCGAAGTGCTTGCTTGAGGTGATCGACAATTTGGTATTTTTTAGTGCCAACCTTGCTTTCCAAAATACTCCAGACACAATAATTCAACGGATTGGTATCCAGACATTTTGGTGGCCATTGTGCGCTGGAAATGATACGAGGAACCTGATTTTGTAACCATTCTTGGTCTGCAAGGTCTGCGGTCAAAATGTTTGCGTGCCCAAGACTTTAATACACCCTCCAGAATATCTTCGCCATAATATTCGGCATTTATGCTGATGCCACGGTCGATTAATACGAGCGGAGAGCGACCATCGGCTGTTATGGCGGCCCACACCATTACCATGGCCAGCGCTTGAGTTCTGGTGGCCAACCGAAGGTCAACATTTTCAGCTGGCCTCTTTGGCAAATGAACACGATAATTTTATTTGTTTACAAACTGCTGGACAACGAATGTTTTCTCATCGGAGAAAACCAAATTCGGCAGTTCACCACTTTCGGCCAAGCGGAGCAACTCTTTAGCTCTTTTGAGTCTATTTTCTTTCTGTTGTGGTGTAAGTTCTTGCAAAGTTTGGAATTTCAATGCCTTTATCCCTAGCTAATTTTTCAATACTTCTCTTGACAGAAAACAATAAAATCGCGTAAAAATACGTTAGTAAAAATATGAATAATTTAGTCACATTTTGTCATATATTTTTTTATTTTTTGTCAAATTTGTATATGCCGTGAAATTTTTTTCAATTTGAATTTCAATTTTGAATTGCACATTTTTTAATATTTTTTTTTGTGTTTTGTGTTTGATTACACATTCAAAAAGCAAAGAAAATCAAATTATTGCCCAATAAGATGGAGGTTGACCAACATATTTATGTGGAGCTTATATCAAAGCGTGGGCATTTTATTTTCGTATAGCAAATGTACATTCAATAATAATTCAAATTTTAAATTATAGCCCATTTTGTCGAAAATCGAGATTGTAATCACTGATGTTCCGGATTTTAAGATATACCCTATATGAACCTGAAACGCTAAAATACTAATTTGCCTGGAAAATGCTTCTCAAAACATCAAAATATTTAAAGTCTGCAGATACCGTTATAATAAGATTGTGCCTAAAAGAGAACCAATACACCGAATTAGTCTGGTAAGTTTTGAAGTATTTTGTTTCGAAAAAAAACTAATTTTGTCTGTTGGGCCCGCCGAAATAGTCCGCTACCGCGGTGAGCCAATGTTAATATTTAGATTTGAAAAAAATTCCTCAAATCTAAATATTAGAGCTTATTCGGTCGAAAGTGACAGATTTATCCAAAATTACGAGTATCAGGTAGTGGAATTATTTGAGGACTATACCTTAACGAGGACTGATATACCTCCCTCAATATCAATCATCGTAAGAATGATGTATACGTCTGTGCAAATTTCAAGCATCTATCTTAAATAATGTCATAACATCTGTCCCTTGACGGCCGGCAGATGACATAGTTAAATGTAGAATTTCACTATCGGGATTCCCAATAGTTTGAGGTATTACAAGTAATTAAATAGTTTACCCCCCTCTTATGATTGTGGGCATTAAAGAACAGTCGGATATTGTGATTAGGTCCTTCCAAACACATAAAATAGGCCGTTACCAGAAATTAGGTGCTTATTTCCATTAAAAAATTACTACAGATATTATCTACTAACAAACCAGTAAAGAAAGTCTTAAAGTTGGGAGGGGCCGACTTTATGATACCCTACACCACTTTGCAAATTTAGTAGAGCTGCGCATAACAATTAAAAGTTTTTATGGGAGAATTCAATCATACACGCTATGATTATAATTATAATTTAAGGTTCAAATAACTAAATAATCCAAAGCATTTGTATCTTTTAAATTCGGACTTGTATTGCTCATTTGATGCACAATTAATTTGAAATCGGATAAAAATATATATGGGAGCTATATCCAAATCGGAACCAACCTCGATAAAATTTGGCAAAGGTATTTCTGAGCTGTATTTGATATATTTCCCTGAATATCGTTGTTACGGAGTGCATATTACGGCTGTGGGTAACAAATATGACAAATCGGATGAACAATATTTATGGGAGCTATAGCTATATCTGAACCGATCTTCACCAAATTTGACATACTAGCTTCTAGACTCAATTCGGTCGTAAGTGCCAAATTTCATCCAATTTGGGCAAATATTAGACGTTTGGTGCACAATCCAAGGTAAATCGGACGGAGTTATATATGGGAGCTATATCCAAATCTGAACCGATCTCGATAAAATTTAGCAAATGTATTTCTGAGCTGTATTTGGTATATTTCCACAAATATTGTTGTTACAGAGTGCATATTACGGCTGCGGAGGACAAAAATAACAAATCGGATGAACAATATATATGGGAGCTATAGCTATATCTGAACCGATTTCGATCAAATTTGGCATACTTATTTTCAGGTCCAATCTGATTGTACGTGCAAAATGTCATACTATTCGGACTGATATTACACGTTTGGTGCACAATAAAAGGCAAATCGGACGAAGATATATATGGGAGCTATATCTACATTTTGACCGATTATCTCCAATTTCAATAGGGTTCGTCCTTGGGCCAAACAAATGATTTGTGCAAAATTTCATCTGGATAGGGCAATAAATGCGAACTGTACTTTGTTTACAAAAATAAATGGACAGACGGACGGACATGCATAAATCGACTCAGAATGTGATTCTATGCAGATCATCAAAAGGAACTATGGGTCTACTTGTTTCCTTTTGCCTGTTACAAACAAATGCACAAAGACATAATACCCTGACCACCTTGTGGTGTAGGGTATAAAAACCTTATTGAATATAGAATAAAGAAGAGACTCACATATCATGAATGTGAGCCCCTTTGAGATTCAAAAGACTACATCAGTTCGTCAGACTGCAGCACAGTATTTTTTCAACAGTAATGTCATTAGATTACAGCTTATGTGGTTCAGACCATTGGTTTTCAAAGTTTACTAGATTCCAACAAAAGTTAAATAATTTTATCTTATTTCGAAAAATTTGATATAAATACTGGAAATAGTTTGAAATGTCGGTGAGGAAAGGTTTATTCATTACTAAAATAGCATACAAACTATGTACTTGATTGTCATTATAGGCATAACATCAGTTTTATTATTGGCAGCTTTGAGTCGCAGCGAGTTTAACAATCGAAGAGGTTGTTAAAGGAAGAGGGACTTTGACAGCTTCATCAAAGAAGCAAGGATACTTCCAGCAACCCAGAGCCAGATCTCGTTGATTATTTGAGATAGTAAGTATTTTTCATTTGCTTTTGTCGGCATTTTACTTTGTATTTGATCCTGAAATTGGTTACCTATCCCATTCGCCTTTGCGAAGTTTTTTCCTCGTTTTCCGAAACATATAAACCAACATTGGCTGCGCTTGGTTTTCTAAAATTAGAGTTTCAACACAACCATATTTACTGTTCTTCACAAAAACCTCCCACAAAATTGTTTTGTATAAAACGCTTGATTTTTTTTCTTGAATTGCTAAAATGTTTTACAAGTTCATTTAAATATATTATCTTGAATAAAAATTCACAAATTCTTCATCTTGACTAATAAGTGGGAAATACTAACACGGGATCGTAGAAAGTCAACACACTCTACAAAATTTATTTGTATCAAAATTCCAAATCTTACCTAAAAAACAGAAATTCGAATATATTAACCAGTAAAGAAAGATCAAAGTCGGGCGGTGTCGACTATATGATACCCTAGACTACTATGCATAATTAGTAGAGCTACCCGTAACAAATAATGCGTATTATTGTATTAAAGCTTTTATTATATTAAAACTAATGGAACTAGTATATGGGAGGTCTATCATACTCCGAATCGGTTTCCATTAAATATGACGGAGGCATTTGTACCCTTCCTATCTAATACAATGGCTATAGAGTGCATTGGGTTTCAACTAAATTTGGCACAGGCATTTCTAAGCTGTATCTGACATGTGACACCAAATATTATTATTGTGGAGTGCCTATTACGGATGTGGGCAACTTAAATACCGAATCGGATGAAACATATATATTTGAGCTATATCTATATCTGAACCGAATTTCATCAAATATGACACATTCTATTCAATTTGGGCTGATATAATCATTTAGTGTACAATGAAGGTGAAATTATATATGGGAGCTATACCCAAATCTGCTCCGAACTCAATAAAATTGTGTTATTCTAAGCCATTTTACCGAATATCGTTTTTATGTAGTGCATATTACGGTGGTGGAGTGTTTAAATATTAATTCGGATGAAACATATGCATGAAAGCTGTAGCCATATCTGTACCGATGTTCACCAAATTCTACAAATTTGCTTCTATGTTGAAATCGGTCATATGTACAAAAATCCGTCGTATTAGGACAAATATTATACAGATGGAGAACAATAAACTAAACTTGGACCGAATATAACCAATTTCAATAGTGTACGTCATTAAGCAAACTAATGATTTTTGGAAAAATTCATATTGATCGGACAATAAACGCGACCTGTCCTTTTTTTACATGGAATGATGGATAAACTGACTGCATCGACTAAAACGTGGTTCTATGGAGATCATCAAAGAAACTATAGGTCTATCTCGGTTTCTTAAGCAGGTTACAAACAATTACACAAACACAAAATACCCTGTACCACAATATGGCGTCGAGTAAAAAATATACAGAAATTGTCAAGGGAATAACAATTATATTGAATAACAAACTTTCAATAGCAAGATTGTGACAATTCTGTTAAAAAATGTAGCTAAAACTCTCAAAATAGGAATATTAGAGGCATCGCTATATGGGGACCATACGAAGAGGTGGATGTGTACAGACAATTTTCTTCTGTAAAATAAGTAGTATCCATTTGTTTTAATAACATGATCCACGTTTTGGAATAATGTTACTTGAGGTAATCCATAGCTCTCTATAAATGTTGAAAGGTCTATATTAAATGTTAAGAAATAGATCGCAAAATATTGGGATCTCTTCGTATACATAAAAGTTGAAAAAGATATGAAGAATTTGGAAAATATTTGTCGAAAATATAAAAATGAATGAGTAAATGGGCTTAGTGAAGCAATTTGGGCAGCATAGTTTCAATGTATGAGTTTTGGTGCATCCATTTTATCCACCTAACAAGTGTAAAAGCAGCTAAGTTCGGCCGAGCCGAACTTTAAATACCCTCCACCATTTGGTACAAATATGGCAATTGCCAAAAAAAAAAATAAATAAATAAATAAGATAAAATCCGTTAAAAATTCTGTTAAAATCTTAAAAATACCGAATGCCTATACGACGAAGTGGACCTGCATAGGCAACTTTTGTCATAAGTTATTACAATATTTAAATGCGGAACTTGAAGAAAAATCTGTTTATAATGTAGCTAAAATCATCAAAGTACCGTTATATGGGAGCTATACGAAGACGTGGACCTGCACAGACAATTTTCTGGCATGGGCTGAAGTATCCATTACGAACTTCACATGTGAAATTTGAAACAATCCCGGTAAATAATGTCGCTAAAATCATCAAAATACCGAATATCGGGGGGTACGGTATATGGGGGCTATACGAAGACGTGGACCTACATGACCCATTTTCTTTTTTATGCTGCAGTATCTATTACGAACTTCAAATGCCAAATTTGAAAAGATTCCGGTAAATAATGTCGCTAAAATCACCAAAATACCGAATATCGGGAGGTACCGTTATATGGGGGCTATATGATAACTTGGAGCTACATGTCCCATTTACGAACTTAATCTGCCTACTGGCAAAATATACATGTGTGCTAAATTTTAGCCTTCTATCTCAATTTGTTCGAAAGATAGCGTGATTACAACAGACAGACGGACAGACAGACAGACAGACGAACGTGGCTGAATCGTCTTAGAATTTTACGCTGATCTAGAATATATATACTTTGTTGGGTCTGACATGAATATTTCGAGGAGTTACAAACGGAATGATAAAATTAATGTACCCTTTATAGTATGGTGGAGGGTATAAAAAGATTCTGATATTTTTAAGCCAAAATCTTGTTGTTTTTCTCTAATTATCTCAGAGCGTAACAAGTTAGTATCAGTCCAAATGACATGAATTTTTGCACATCCGACCCAATTCAAGTACGTCAAATTTGATGAAAATCGGTTTAGATATAGCTATAGCTCCCATATATATGTTTCATCCTATTTGGTGTTTTAAGATATTAGATACAGTCCAGAAATACATCTATCAAATTTTATCAAGATCGGTTTGGATTTGGATATAGCTCCCATATATATCTCCAGCCTATTTCGGGTTAATTGTGCGCCAAATTTTTAATCTCACAACAAATGACGTGAATTTCAGCACATCCGACCGAATTCAGTTTAGAAGCTAGTACATCAAATATGGTGAAAATCGGTTCAGATATAGCTGTAGCTCCCATATATATATTACATCTGATTAGGTGTTTACATTCATTACATTCGTAATATGCACTCCACAACAATGAGTGCATATAGCAATGTTATTTGGTATAAATGATCAAAATGTCTCCGTCAAGTTTGGTGAAAATCGATTCGGAATTGGATATCCTTTCCATATATTAGTTCCCTCCGAAATCAAATTATATTTGCTCTAAAGCCACAGGTTGATAGGTGGTACGATTTACTTAAAAAAAAGCAAAAAAACAAAAAAATCGCAATATAACCTCTTTGTTATGGGAGCTCTATTAAATATGTATATATGTGTAGGGTATAATATGATAGGACCCGCCGGTCTTATGATTTTTCCTTACTGGTTTTGAATTGTTTTAATCCACACTTTGTGTTTTATATCTGGTTTTTCACTAATAAAATTTACGTTTTAAGCATGTTATGACACTTATGAGGGATGAGTTGAAAATGCTATTACCACATTCTACAACCAAACACCCTTGCGAAAGATATATTGCCAAACATACTACGCTACTGACTTGAGTTCTAAAACGTTCTCATCGAAAACAAAAACATGCAACAACAAATCTTAGAGCAGCACAAAATGATGTCAAGGTCAAATTACTTCAATGGTATACATACTTCCAGGAAGAAGATAATCCATTTCACTGTCAAACCAATTTGACTGTTTTTCGATGCATTCTCTTCGAGAACCTCCAAACAGCCATCCTTGAAGAGGTTCTCAAGTGTTCTCTCCTGGTTAAGGTAGCATTTTTTCGGTATTGCTCCAACGATGTGTTCATAGTCCAATGAATTATTTCGGCCGCAGCAGTGATTCTGAAATTGAATTATTAATGATTGTTATCCCATTCTCGGATGGCAAAACGCTTTAGGAAATATTTACACTTGTTTCTATACTCGAAATCCGGTCTTCATTGAGAGTGTAATTCGACCACAAATTATTAAAATCATTACGGGCATTTAAAACGTAGTCGGTGGAATGGGCTGCCACAATAATGTAAAGTTGGAATGCCAACAAAAATCCCACACACATGACATACTAAGTGTCGGAATACGGTTTGGCAGGTCGTAAAGGGGGTCACAATAAAAACAAACGCATCATCGCCACGCATCAAAACGGAAAGTAAACAAACGAAAAAGGAAAGTTGTTGTTTTAAATAAAGTGAACTCATACTGCTCTCCATCTCTCTCTCTTTTTTGTGTCAGGAAAATACTCACACTCCATACTAGACTCAAGGAATGACGACAAGTTCCAATACAGCCCGTGAATGAGGTGAGTATAATAAAGGATCCAATGAATATTTGCACTACCACAGCTACATGTTCGAAGGTGCCAGGTGTAGAGGAATTCAATTCATACACAGACAATGCTATCAGACCAATGCCAAGTAACTGTAAAGAAAAGGAAAATGAATACACAAAGTTTAAATAAATATTCAAACCACTTGGCGTATGATTACTGGAGAGTATTTAAAAAATTGATGAAGTGCGTATATATTTCAAAATTGCTCATACGTACCGATAACACGGTGTTAACTATGCTCAAGAGCACTTTGTAAAAGGACAATTGGCAACTCATCTTCCCCTAATCTCGTTTTGTGACGGGAAATTTGAAGAAAATTGTTTATTTTAATTGTATTTTCACTACAGGAGGAAATACACAAAATAACAAATATCGAACATCACATTCAGTGCAGTTTTCCTATTTTTTTTTCTTTAGAATAAAAAAACACCAATTTACTTCACTTCACTCTTTACTGCGTTGTCGTTTCTCTTCTTTTTCACTTTGCACTGACCACCACTTGCTTTCACAGCCGACAATGAACTAATAATCGCTCTGCCTATGTCGTTCTCATCTTGAATTTGGATTTCCAATTTTGTGCGTTCTGCTGTGCAGTCCTTTTTAACGCTTTGTTTTGTTGTTGTTTTTCTTTGTTTGTCCATTTTGTTTTGCTCCGCTTTCCGCTACTTTCATTTGGAGGGTAGTGTGCCATGGCATCCAGCAATGATGTCATGGGTTGAGTTCCTTTTTTCTCAATCTCTCAAACGTTGCTCTTTAGTGATGTCAATTGTGGCGGTTTTTATAATTTTTTTTGGCGGGTTTGAGGGAGGGTGTTTAAGATGTTGACGGTGTGATACGGATGAGTTTTTCGAAATTTAATAAAAAGGATCTAAAAGAACAGGCATCTACTAAATGCTGTACTATGGTATAAATTGAAAAAATAAAGCTAGAATTGTGAGCTGTAAAATGTCAGTCGTTGTAAGTGCGTGGAAGTTACACTTACTCCATTTTTCGAAAATTGAACATAAAAACGGCAAATTAAAAAAATTGAAATCTGTATTTTAAATAGTCATTGGGTAAAGTGATATGAGAATTGGAACAAAGGGGGTACTTATGGCTGTGCTGAGTAAAAGGAAAAAGCAATTTGGAATATGTGAGAGAACTTACAAGTGAAGGTGATAGCATTCGGTTAGTAGATCAAAACCCCAATAGATTTTTGGGCTCTTAGGGCGAAACTTATGTAGCCTTAACGATATACAAAGGGTCTAAAATATGTTGGTCTATACTTCTAAAATATAAGATTGAATAATTGTTCCAAAATATGTGTCAAATCTGTCCACTTTTTGGATATAGCCCCAATATAACAGAATATACAGATTTCAAATATTTGTTACGTTTTAAGTTTATTTTCCAAAAAACTTCGGAAGTTTGGAACAAAAGGGGTACTTATGGCTGTGCTGAGTAAAAGGAAAAAGAAATTTGGAGTATGTGAGAGAAATTACAAGTGAAGGTGATAGCATTCGGTTAGTAGATCAAAACCCCAACAGATTTTTGGGTTCTTAGGGCGAAACTTATGTAGCCTTAACGAAATACAAAGGGTCTAAAATATGTTGGTCTATACTTCTAAAACATAAGATTGAATAATTGTTACAAAATATGTGTCAAATCTGTCCACTTTTTGGATATAGCCCCAATATAACAGAATATACAGATTTCAAGTATTTCTTACGTTTTAAGTTTATTTCCCAAAAAACTTTGGAAGTTTGCTTTTTTTGAGTTCATAGTGAAGGTAACCTCCATGCAAATAAAATGATCAATATGTCCCCATATTTTGCTATAGACCTAATTTGAAGCTACTTCCTGATTTTAGTACCAAAAGTTGACCAAAATAAATTTTTTAGTTATTTCGTATTTCATTTTGACGGAGTAGTACAGCTTTTTGCAAAAAATTCTCAGTGTAGGTCAATGTATTGGAGTAGCAATCAAGGTACATCTTGATTTTAACTAAATTAATTGGAAATTATTGGACCAACCCATATTTAATACTAATGACTCTATAGGAAATTCCAAAATCTCTATCAAATTTCAAATCTGAAATTTTCTATCTCAAATTTTGCGAAGCATAGAGAAAAATATTAATGATCCTATGGTTAATTAATATATAAGGGACACTAAAAATGTTTGGTCTAAGAATCCAAAAAAACCTTTTGATCTACTAACCGAATATTATAGCCTCCACTAAATTGACAGTAATCATAACTTTCGTAGCATTAGATCTGGTGTAAATATAGGTCCAATATTTATGCTACATTAATTTATGGACAAATGCTGGGGGTATATAAAATATACTCGTACCCTACACCATATAACTGTCGGTACACTAAAATTTCTGTTTATATACAGACTAACTTGTTTTTGTGATTTTTTTTTATTTTTGTGGTAGAGGTACTTGAAGAAGTCGATCCGTGTTACGTATCGTAGAACTCGATAAAAATTTCGAAAAATGTTAAGATGGACCTAATTTGGACTAAATCGGTTCTGCCTTAAAGAGTTAAAGTGGGCACCAGCCAGACAGATAGACGAACGGAAATATCCTGCATATCGAATGTCCTAAAATGGATTTCGACCAAAGAGACATTAGACCTTAACCAATAATAATACAATGAGATACACTTTTTGGCCATATTAAAAAAAGTCAAAATATTTGGCAACATTGTTCGCCGAATAAACACTTATACAGCGGAGAGCATTATTTTGTATTATTGAGTATTCGTTAAGGACGAAGTGTTTGTATGTGTATTAGTGAAAAGTTAAAAATAAGTTCAATGTTATGTTGTTTACCGTATCTACACGAAGACTTGAGTAATAATCCGCCTTTCATAAACATTGTTCGAATAAAAGAATCGATGTCAAATATGTTAACCGTTTTTAGGCGATGTGGGCTTTTGGTGTTAATGGAGATGGAGAATGGAGGAGATCCTTACTGATAGAAAAAAGAATTCTTGTTTTTCTCTATCTGGATCAATTATAGGGCTTAACAGCTGATTTGATTTGAATCAAACTAAATTAAAAAATTGTAGTTACTACTAGCCACTTTAACATTTTAAGGCACGAATAATTGTCCTTCTCTAAGGATTGTTTATGATGTTTGCGCTTATCATATGGATATACATATATTTCTCGTATAGAGAGAGATAATATATGGATACAAATTGGTATCCGGAGGTTTTGGTGGCCATTATGCGCTAGAAATGAAGCGAGAAACCTCATTTTGTAGTCATTCTTGGGTGGCGCGTGCTGAGTGCGATGGTGCTGAATCCTGTTGGAATGTCCAAGGTCTGTGGCCAAAATGTTTGCGTGCCCAAGGCTTTAATATACCCTCCAGACTATTTTCGCGATAATATTCGGCATTTATTCTGATCCCACGGTCGATTAATACGAGCGGAGAACAACCATCCGGCGCTTGAGTTCTGGTGGCCAAACGAAGGTGCACATTTTCAGCTGACCACTTTGGCAAGCAAACACGATCATTTTGTTGTTTACAAACTGCTGGACAACGAATGTTTTCTCATCGGAGAAAACCAAATTCGGCAGTTTACCACTTTCGGCCGAGCGAAGCAACTCTCTAGCTCTTTTGAGTCTATTTTCTTTCTGTTGCGGTGTAAGCTCTTGCACTTTTTGGAATTTCAATGGCTTTACCCCAAACTCATTTTTCAATATTTGCCGAATTGAATATTGCGATATGTTCAGCTGACGAGCTATTTTTCACATCTCGCCACTGCGACACGGGTTTCGATCAAGTCGCTTCTTTACCTTTCGAACCATTTCGGCTGATGTTGCTGTTTTCTTCCGTCCACTTCCTTAAAGTCGGGCTACGAGCGATGGTACGAAATACAAACGATTTATTCACATTTAAATGCTGAAGTGCTCTCCAGCCAAAAACCAAGAAATCACACTATCACGATTGAATTCCGTCACGAATAACTTTTTTTCTGGAAAATTTTCACCAAAATGCTTTTGTACGCTTGTAAACAATATAATCAGCTGTCACTGGAATAATTTTAACAGTTGTCGGACGAGTGGCTTAAAAATGACAGCAGTCTGAAGCTGATTGCAGTTTTTTTCATCTCACCCTGTATATATACGTATGTTGTAACGTGGACCTGTTTCTAAACGTAATGTCCAAAACATGGACTGAATACTTGTTCTATGAAAATATGAAATGAAAAATATTTCATTTACAAAATTTTTCATTTCACATTTCTTTCCTTTATAAAAGTTCTAATTTCACATTTTCATAGAACGAGAATTGAGGCACAAAGACTATAAAAAAATCATTAACAGATTTGTTATCATAATACACTTAGACCAGTAAATGTTGTAACGTCATACAACATGTTGTACAGACAAACTAATAAAAAACCTCACCTTAAGTGATTAACCCAATTTAAGCAGGTTATCCACACAACTGTTGAACTTGTGACACATTTTTTAAACATTGTATATAATTATTACTCATGCGGCAGAAACGCCAGTGCCTACTACTCCCACTAATGTTTCTCGTGCATAATTATTTTTTTAGTTTTTTTTTTTTTGTTTATTATGAAAACACTGCACGCAAATAATGCACGTTGGATAGGTACATATACAAATTTGTGAGAGAACATTTTCCCAAAATGAAACAAGTATGTTCAGAATTGTGTTGGGTGTTTACAATTGGCGATGTCAACATCCGTTTTATTGATGTCTACATCCGTTCTTATTTTCATTTTGCCGAAGCAACAAGTTGTTCGAGTATTTTCCTTCCGTAGCAAGAGAGCTGATGAGGTTTTCTCTATTTTCTCTTTCAACATTCATATTTCGCCTCCGTTGGACACCAACCTAATCAATGTTGCTAAACTGCCACTAAATGTTGTTTGCACGCAATTTGCAAATGAAAACAAATACAAAATTTTCTTGTTATGTCTATTTGTAAACAAATTATTTTTATCAACATGTCAGATATGTCAGAGCTTTCAAAGAAAGCTTTTTTTATAATTTGTTATTTTGTATACAAGAATGACATGGCTGCTAATGTTTACTCGCACATGTTTATATTCACGTTCACCAACACAGTGGAATATATTG
The DNA here is from genome assembly GCF_030504385.1 of Musca domestica. NCBI lineage: Eukaryota > Metazoa > Arthropoda > Insecta > Diptera > Muscidae > Musca > Musca domestica. The sequence continues at coordinate 2,420,358 of NW_026712230.1, read as the reverse complement.
TTGACATGCATGTATGTACATACATGCATGTGTGTGTAAATGGATGGACTCAATTCAAGGGTATTGGATGCCCTTAAACTTAAAGTTCATAGAACTTTTTCAGCTATTTCCAGTAAGAAATTTCATTAATGGAAAACAAAACAATCGAAAGTCAATTAATATGTTGAATTATCCGATAGAAATGCGGAAAAAATTTAAATTAATCTTTAAAAATAAACAAAACACAATTATTGCACAGTGTGTAGAAATGTATGTAAACGTAGGAATTCCTAATTTTACAAAATTTAAAATTTCAAGTGTTTTTCTAATGTGTCCATTGCTACCCAGCAGATTTGCTGAACGGTGGAACGTTAAAGGAACACTTTAACTTATCGTCTTTCCTTTCTTTACATTTCTTAAGCCATAAATATGTACAAAAACAAGTAAAACAGTATCAATCGGTTTTGCTGACCCTCAGCCTTTGTCAATTTATTATACCCTCCACCACATATAGTATGGAGGGTATTTTCTGTTCGTCATTCCATTTCTAACTCATCGAAGTAATAATTTTACATCTAACAAAGTTTATTTATTCTTGTCCGTCCGTCCATCTGTCTGTCTGCTATAATCACGCATTTCACCTAACTCTGATATAATATAACCCATCACATTTCGACTATATCGGTTACTTTCTCCACTTTATATAATATATGTTTTTTTTAACGTTGAAGTTTTGTGGGGAGGTGTCAGAAGGTGTCAGGATTTGCCTAGTTTAAAGGAATCTGATACTAATTTTGCATTTTTTAAGGATTCAAAATTTTGACTTCTTGTAAGGAAGTTATCAGAAGAAGACCTAGAGTTGGTAGAAATATTGGAATATGCGAAATTTGAAGACAATTGGACTCTTGTTTCACATTTTATACGCGTTGTGAATGTTCAAAATTTGTACTCTTTGTGGGACAGGTATTGGAAGGCCACTGATAAATATTTTTGGTTTTGCAAAAGTGTGAACAAAATCGGATGATCCTTTCTTTTTCTTTGTGGAAAATTACTTTATTGAAAATGTTTACGTTTTGTGGTGAAGTACTACAAGGATTGGACCAATATTGCCTATCTTCGAACTGAATCTAAGTTTGATAATAAAATTACGATGTACCAAGTTAATACCAAAATCTCCCGCCAGACAGATGGATAGACACACAACCTTATATCGGCTCTAAATGACCTGAAATGAATTTCGTTTTGGTCGTATCAAATGCTATATACCCTCTGTATATTTAGAACATACTCCGTTTTGTTATTTGAGGGATTTGGATCAGCGATATATTTTGTATGTTTGCTGGCGCTGAGATTCGAACCTGCGATCTTAGGTTTTGTAGTCGGACGTGCTACCTTTTGCGCCGCCGCTACTCATTTGTTGGTATGATAAAGATACGTTTTGTTGCCATGCTAATTTTATGGAGATAACTCATCATTTTTATCTTACTGGTAATGCCTTTATCATTATTTTTGGGATGCTAGTAATCCAGAGGGCATCTGGTTGTCATTACTAGCAATGCTGAAAGTGGTACAAGCGCTTTCAAAGTTTTGCTTAGGGTTTTCAAATGATCCTGTTCAAATATAAACAAACGTAAGATTGCGAAATAATTTTTTGGGGTGGTACCAGAAGAAATTGACTTGGTTTGCCATTTCGAAACTAACGTAAATGCGATAAATGTATACATACCACTTCAAATGCTTTCTATGGGATCTCGTTCAAAACGATCTCGTTCCACCATAGTATGGAGGGTATATTAAGTTTGTCATTCCGTTTGTAACACCTCGAAATATACATTTACGACCCCACAAGGTATATTTTCTTGATAAGCATAATTCTATGTCTATTTAGCGATGTCCGCCCGTCTGTGGAAATCAATCTAGCTTCCGAACTAAATCAAGTAGGTTGATAAAATCTTACTCAAATATATATTATGTCTGCAGGACTTTTGGTATTGAAAATGGACCATGTAGGTCAACGTTTTGGTATAGCCCCTATGTAATGGTACCTCCCTATTTTTGGTATTTTAATGATTTAAGCGACATTATTCACCGAAATTGTTTCAATTTGTTATTTAAAGTTCGCAATGAATACTACAGCGTATGACAGAAAAATATCTGTGAAGTTTCATGTTTTGGTATGGCCCCCATATAATGTTAACTCCCGATATTCGGTATTTTGATTTAATTTTCAAATTTCGCATTTGTAATAGCTTATGACAAAAGTTGCCTATGCAGGTCCACGTCGTCCTTAATATAACGGCCGTATTCGGTATTTTTTTTGAAAATGGTTAAATTCGTTCCAAATAGTGAAGGCTATTCAAAGTTCGGTCCGGCCGAACTTACAGCTTTTTTACTTGTTAATATTTTTTTGTCTCTGACGTCATCCTTTAAATAATCAGACATCATTTGAGGGCATACATCTGTCGGCAAGACCGACTGATACTTTTTGATTTGTTTTCATACACGTTTAATACTGTATCTATTCATCCCAACTTCATCTATGACTTTGAATTTCTTATCAGCTAAATATTTTACTGATGAATAAATATGTGTCATTGTTAGATTTTTTTGTTTATTTCTTAGATTTTTTTATTCTGTTTCATTGTCTTTGTAAATAAATTACTAAATAAATTACAACACAGTTAACAGACATTTATAAAAATAAATACACACGCAGATAATAAAACATTTATACATAAAAAACTAAATCAAAAAAATTTAAAATACATACACATATTGATAGAGGAGGAGGGGGTAGAACAAACATTTCGTTCTTTACTTATAAATACGTTTTTGTTTCTGAATAACCAACAATAAGACTTTTAATAAATTGCACTTGTTTCGCGTTCTAGTTTAAACAATTAATTCATATTCAATGTGTAATTTTGTAAATATTAGAGAATAAAAAATATACAATTCGGTGGTAGAGTTTGGGGGGTGTTGGTGGTCGCGTCTTCTCCAATCAATTCAAATTTAAAATACATTTAACATTACAAAAATACATTAGCGTTTCAAGAAGTGAGAATGAGATGCCAAATTTATTATAAATTTGTACTTCCTAAAGTTAGTCGGTAGATAGTTAGGTAGGTAGGTGTCGAAGTCTAATGGAATTCTTAAAATTGCATGCGTCTTTGAGTGTTGCGGAAACTGATGGCCAAGAACACTGCCAGCAGGAATCCAATTATCTGAAAATAAAAAAAAAATATTAAATAATAATTCAAAATTATTTTGCAATAGAAAAAAAGAGTACTTACCACAAACGCCACCAGGGACCATGAAACAACAGTAAATATGTACGCTTCACTTTCATAGTGCCGTTGTAGCTTATCCTTGCAGCCTTCGAAAAACAGATTCGAGGTCTTGGAGGCATCTTCATCAATATAGCAACTGATTGGTATGGCCTTGTTCAGGGTAATATAATCATTTGGGCTGATTTTGCCACAGCATTCGTGTTCACTTTGAATGGCATCCATGGCATTCGATTCCCATGCCTTATCGACGGTTTCGACAGCACTACGGACTCCCGTGTCAGTCATTCCCACGCAGGTCAGGGCAATTTGTACCGCCGCCAGCACCAATAAGAAAACTGCACACTGCGAGAAAAAAGTGTAAATAAATTTTAGTTTTTGAAATTATCCAGAATTGCAATCCACTCCAATTCGCTTACCGTTGCTGTCAGGCACACCGACTCACGGATGGCAGCAAAACATCCCAAAAAGGCAAAGAACACAATGAGCGAACATGCAATGTAGGCACCGATTGCTATGTCTTCACGCATAGAATCGGGATTGAAGGAAATCACAATTATCGATGCAATGGCAAAGAGCTGGAAAAATAAACAAAAAATATGAGTTAATAAGATAAAAGTCAATATCTGCAAAAGTTGTTATTGATTTTATTAAACAAAAAAGTTTTTTTTATAAACAGGGTGAGATGAACAAACTGCAACCGACTTCAGACTGCTGTCATTTCCAAGCCACTCGTCCGACAACTGTTAAAATTCAAGCGTGATAGTGTGATTTTTTATACTTGGCTGGAAAACCAAAAGTACCTATCGTTAGAGCACTCCAACATCTAAATGTGAATTAATCTTTTGTGTCTCGTACCATCGCTCGTTACCGTGATTCTGGTAGCCTAGCCCTACGTCAAGGAAGTGATCGGAAGAAAACAGCAATATCAGAAATGGTTCGAAAAGTAAAGAAGCTACTTTATCGAAGTCCGCGTCGCAGTGGCCGAAAAATGGCTCGTGATCTGAACATATCATAATATTCTATTCGGCAAATAGTGAAAAATGAGCTCGTGGTAAAGCCATTGAAATTCCAAAAAGTGCAAGAATTTACACCGCAACAAAAAGAAAATGGATTCAAAAGATTTGAAGAGTTGCTTCGTTTGGCCGAAAGTAGTAAACCCCCGAATTTGGTTTTCTCCGATGTGATAAAATTCTTTGTCCAGCAGTTTGTAAACAAACAAAATGATCGTGTTTACTTGCCAAAGAGTTCAGCTGAAAATGTGCACCTCCGGTTGGCCTCCAGAACTCAAGCGCCGGCCATGGTGATAGTGTGGGCGGCCATAACAGAATAAATGTCGAATATTATCGCGAAAATATTCTGGAGGGTGCATTAAAGACTTGGGCACGCAAATATTTTGCCCGCAACCGTGAGGATATCCATCCGTTGGACTATTGTGTCTGGAGTATTTTGCAAAGCAAGGTTAGCACTAAAAAAATACCAAAGTGTCGAACATCTCAAGCAAGCGCTTCGCTGGCAATGGACCGCAGAACAACATTCGAGCAGCGTGTGACGGTTTCATTGGCCGTTTGAAGGGCATAATTCGTGCCAAAGGTGGCCAATTCGAACAAATCTAAACTTGTTTCTAAAATTTTAGGCTTTTTCCGACATTTTTTGCATTCATTCAATAAAATAAAATTGTTGCAATTTTTTATCTCATTCTATGAAGGGACATCTATAGTTTGAGATGTATTTTGCATCTTTGGATTACACCCAGAATCATTGTTACAGAAAATGGGTCATATTAGTCCACTTTTTTGAATAGTCATCTTGTATTTTAAGTTTTTTTTTTTAGTTTTGGCCATGTTTTTCGCCAAATGTTGATATTTTGAGTTCTTATTATGTAGGAACACTATTTGCAAAAATATCAATATAGGACCAGCTCTTATAAAAAGATGTCCCCTGTTTTTTGGGGTATTTTCCAATCGATTTGGCTAAATAGTTTTAATTCCTAGATTAGTTTTTAATTTAATGATCTTCTGTCCTGCTTTCAATGGAGTTTTAACAGAGTTTTGCTCGTTTTCACTCGGGAGCGGAACTTGCTCTCAAGCAGCATTGCTCGAAGAGTAGGAGTTTTATTTGGGGTTACTCTTCACTCGTTTCAAAAGTTAGATTGGGAGTCATATTGCTCGAAAAACAGTTAGAGTTTGCTCTAAGAGTTAAAAAGAGGGAAAAAAGATTTTTTACTGATTTGAAGATGATGTGAACTGAAAGGAGGGGGTAATAGTGTAGTGCATAGGGGCAAATCAAAGAAGAGGAGAACAGAAGAAACACTTCAGACGAGTTTTCCTCTTTACTCGAATTCGAGGGAATTAAATAAAGTAAATTATTCTTAACTGTAACATTCATGGTACAATGAATGTAGGGTCGGCCATGGCTATGCATCAATTCTACTGTTTACAAAGATCAAACGATTCCTTTCAATGATACTAAAATTGATATGAAATAAAACAAAAATGAAAATTTATATTGAAATCATTCGTCATGTTTTGTAATATTGAAGTTGATTTGAAAAAGATTGGTTCATACTGAGTAAATTATTTAATTGTTTTTTTTAAATATAATTCATTATGAAATTTGAATGTACACAATAAAATACCTAAGGAATTCGTTGTTAAAATGAAGATTTTATGGTTATAGGTCCCACACAATAACCCATAAATTAAGTTATAGTTCTGAGAAATTGGCAATAAACTTTATACATTCTCCAAAAAAATAAAAGAGATGATTTTGCTAGCAATCGGTAAGATTATGACTAATCTCACTGTCAAAAGATGCTTCATTTTTGCGGTCATTTCAATTTTTCTCGTTCGGTTGTTAAATACTCAAATGGGTGGATGGCTGGATGGATGATTAGTCAAGTCAACACAAATACCTCTGATTGATAATGGCCATAGGTTAGTCGCCTAGAGGAGGAATGTGTTTTGTTTTTGCGTGATACGCTTCAGTGACATACCTTTGAAGTCCACAAAAAGCACCTAATGACTAAATTAGAAAGCGGCACTATTGTTGTGTGGCATTTTGCTTTTGTTTATTTAATGTTATTTGGACATTTGAATTATGATGGATCAATGATTCAGCGACGTGATCCATTGAAATGGAATTAAGTCAATAAGAACAGAATTAATTAACAAAACATTGAATGGTTTTATTAAACGAAATCAATTAGATCATTTCAATTGTTATTAACAATGACGTCATGCTGGATTACGTTGTGTTCGGTCAAATAAAAACCATATCATATTTAATTAATTTTTCTTCGTATTGTCGTTGTTGGTGAATATTTTGAATTGTTTTCTATTTTTAGATTTCCATTGGATTTACTTTAAAATGCTATTGCTTAACCTTTGGTGATCAGAAATAATTTTTGTTTTAAAATTCACACAGTTTTGTATTTTAATTGGCACTTTCATAATTTTTTTGTTCTGAGGTGTCAAACTGTCACTTGTTGTGATTTATTTCCTAAAAATGCTATTATCTCCATCCAAAAATATAAATCGTACTTATTTTGTTTATAAGTATTTAACTTTGCCAACTTTTTTTTCTTTTCCTTGAATGATATTCTCTTAAGTTGTGATTTTGATTTTTAATAAAACATTGGAATGCACTTATTCGAGGCAAATACTTGGAATATTTAAAAAGTATAAATATATATTTTTTTAATTGATACTCTTTTTAAATACGTAAGGATGTTGTCGGTTCTAAGGCAAATATATATCGTCCTTAACAAATTACCTCCTTGGCAAATAACATTAGTGTTATCGTGTAGCCCCCATAAAATAATGGAACCCATGTGACAAATGCAATCTAGGAACCATCCTCACAATGGAAAAAAATATGATACGTCAAACAATTCTAAAATTAGTAAACCTCAAAATTATTAAATAATCGTTATTAAAAAACATTACAATTTTTTGGAAGATTGGGCTGAGGCCAAATTTTTGTATTCGATATCGAAAAATTTCGATTGATTAAACATACTGAAATTAGTATGTTCATTTTAGATTGGTATAATTTTGATTGATATAAACTCTAATATTTTGCCGTTTCTGCCAAATTTTTTAATTTAATAGAGCTAAAATAGACATTTTAATATTAATTTCGATGGAAATTTTTTGATATTGAAATAGACAATTTTCCCACTGCCCAGAAAATGTACTCATTACAAACCCTTTTTTTTTTGCTACTAAAACTCGATAAATAAGTTATTAATTAGCAGCTATTACTGGCCAAAGTCGATATAGGGTTGCCCATATTCGACGGACCCATCTGGCAACGCCATAACTTTTGACAGAGATGTCACATCGCTTAATGACATACCGCGTTTGAAGCGTCAGTCCAAGCAGATTTTTACCATCAACCAATACACGCCACGCGAGCGCTCTGAAATAGTTGAAATTTACATTCAATAGAAGAAGTCAATTGTGAAAACTCAACGTGCTTTTAAAACATTAAAAAATGTGAGAAGTGCGCCTTCTAAGAACACCATTAAGCGTTTATACGAAAAATGTTCAACCGATAAGGCTCTTTCTAACCCGAAGAGGCCATATAAAAGTCGACCAAGGCGATCGGCCGAGAGCCGAGAGCCGAACATCCCAAAAACGCCGTTCTCAGCAGTTGGGCATGGCTCGGCACACTTTACAACGGATTATTCGCATTGATTTGCATTTGTTCCCGTACAAAATTCAATTGACGCAAAGAATGTTGCCTGTGGACAAGCCTCGTCGATTGGAATGGCCCCAAAATGTGTCATCGGAATGGCCGAAGATGACAAGCAATTTTGGAACAAAATTATCATTTCCGATGAAGCCCATTTCACATTGAATGGGACCGTAAATAAGCAAAATTGCCGTTTTTACGCCACTGAAAATTCTCAGGAGATTCAAGAAGTGCCTCTTCATGACGAAAAAGTCACAGTTTGGTGCGGCGTTAGTGCGAAAACGGTCATTGGGCCGTTTTTCTTCCAAAATGAAAATGGCCAAGCTGTTACCATCAATCAGGAGTGTTATCGCTACATGATGACCAATTTTGTGATGCCAATTATTCGTCGAAAGCGTATGAAGCAGTTCTTTGTTCAACAAGACGCGCTCCTCCGCACACAAGTCGCATAACAATCGATTTTCTGAAGAATTTGTTTCCGGGCCGTTTGATGTCGAAAAGTGGTGATTTGGACTGGCCACCGCGTTCGCCCGATTTGACGCCGCCTGACTTCTTCTTGTGGGGATATTTGAAGTCAAAGGTTTACGTTAACAAGCCAAGGACCGTAGAAGAGCTCAAGGACAACATTCGTGAAGAAATAGCCGCTATTCCGGCGGAAATGTTGGCGGCAAAAACGATGGAAAATGCAGCAAGAAGGGCACAATACGTCATCAACGCCAAAGGCGGCCATTTGAGAGATATCCTATTCAAAAATTTATGTAAACAAATCTACTTGGAAAAAATTAAATGATTAACATTGCCAACGGCCAAATTTTTATTTTTTTCTTTGAATTTAAAAAAAAGTACATAGGTCCGTCGAATATGGGCAACCCTGTAAATAGCTACAAATTTCGGTAGCCCCGATTTATAATGAGAATTTCTAATGGGAGTGCATTGTTTCTAATTTTAACTCATCTGTTTAAAATGTAACATGTACTTTTTTAAAATTTGTTTTTGGATAGAGGAACCCTAAATGGAAAAACCTATGGTAAAGGCAGACCTTCGAAATACGATGGAGTTTCGCTATGTTCTCGAATTCGAGCGAGAGTTCTCCGTGAGGGAAGAAAAAGTCGAGTATACTCAATTTTTCGATGTCAATCGAATAATAGCGAACATGTTTTGCTCGTTTGAGAGTGGGAGCAAATTTTGCTCGAAATCGGGAATATTCTATCCTTGCCGAGCACTCTTTTAGTTTTTGTCATACCATTGCTGTGTTTGCAGATATGTGTATTTTCTCAACATTCAACAAACATGTTGAAGAGCACTGTCGCCAATCTGCTCCCTCAAATAATATGATAGTGTTGTTGCTTTTGAACATAAAATTCACCGTCCTCTTTTTTGGCTATTTTTCTCATCACACACTCAAATCGGCATCCAAAACATTTTTTATACCCTCCACCATACAAAGTTTGGAGGGTATATTAAGTTCCTCATTCCCTTTGTTACTCATCGAAATAATAATTTATATTCTTGATCAGCGTAAAATTCTAAGACGATTTAGCCCTGTCCGTCCGTCCGCCCGTCTGTTGTAATCAAGCTACAATCAGAACGAATTAAGATGGGAAGCTAAAATTTTGTTTTTAGTCTTCAGGCAGATCAAGATTTGCTTTATCGGTATATTATATCGTATAGCCCCCATATAACGGAACCTCCCGATATTCGGTATTTTGATTATTTTAGCTACATTTTTCAACGGAATTGTATAAATTTTACAGAAGGTGTTCCTTGTGAGTACTTTACCCCCTCAAAGAGAATGGTCTATATAGACCTACGATGTCGTATAGCCCCCATATAACAGTACTTCTCGATATTCGATATTTTGATGATTTTAGCCACATTTCTCAACGGAATTGTCTGAAATTTTGCACAAGGAGAAATGGATTTGCCTATATAGGTTCACAATATCGTATATCCCCCATATGTCGGCACCTTCCGATATTCGATATTTTTGAGATTTTAACAGAATTTTTAATGGATTTTATTTCTTTGAAAATTTCCTAATTCCTTCCAAATGGTGTGGTGTATTCAAAGTTCAGTCCGGCCTTAATTACTGCTTTTTTACTTGTTTTAACTCGATTTCACTCTTAGAGTAAACCCTCTCTTTTTGGATAATTTTGGTAATAAAGATTTAAAAGACGAAAAGTTTGAAAAGATTAAATGAGAGGATACACAGACAATGCGGCGAAGAGGATTAGAAGAGCAGAATGCAAAGCCTAAAGACAAATAAGCAGTATGCCGCAAAGGAGAATGTAGACCTTCGCTTTTTCAGAAGCGACGAAAATTATTTGGTCTCTTAAAAAACTAGACAAACAGCGAAATACTGCATGTCGCTATCCAATGGACAGTGCAAAAAGCGAAATAAATTGCATATATATAATATATTTTACGTGCGTTCACCACGAGTCATAATGCCTCTTACAAAGGGGATGATTCCGAGTATTCCTTTGCTAAAGGATGACAAAGCTTCTCAGCTTGCAAAAATAGCCAAGAAATATTTGATAAAAATTCTTAAATACCATTACAAAGCTGTAGAGCAACGAAATGTTATCATCGCCATCTGAAAGTATGGGCTATGGATTCTTCAACACAAGGCCTTGTTTGTGGAGGAATAAGATGTCTTCCACAAGAAAGAGAACACAATGAACCTTTCCTTGAGATCGATCGACAAATCGAAGAAAACATATGAGGGAGACAACTAGATAAACATCTGATCGATTTAATTTTTTGATTTCATTACGAGACACGTGTTGTATTTATTTGATGATAGATCTGTACACCCTCATATAAATTTATCCTCATTTTTTCCTAGTGCCAAGATTATTCAGCACAACACATCCTTGTCAAAAGTTATCAACATTATGGTATTCCTCCCATATATAACAATAAATATACCTTACGCCTCTCTTTGATAAATTATATTATTTCTTTGTGCATTTGTTTGTAACACACAACAGGAAACAAGACGATTCAAAGATAGTTTCATAATGTCGTCATTGAATTACTTCGAACAATTTTGATGACGAATGAAAACCCGTAAAAAATCATACGAACATGTTGTTGTACCCACACCACTGTGTGTTTAATTGAGCCAAAAATATAAGTCGTACTACACAATGTTGTAAAAGGACCCTCCTATCTCGCCGATAAAAGAAGCTTATTATTTTGAGATGATTCCAGAATATTTAGTGGAAGGACTAAAAACCAAAAAAAAAAATCCGATTTTGCAGTTGCTCCACAGGCCACAGGTATCTATATTTTTCAATCCTGTTAGAACGACAGCGGGTGTATTTAAAGGGAAATTGTCAGAAAATCTTTAATACCCCCTTATGAGAAAACCCCTTCATGAGAAAGAAGTGAACCAGGCATGAACTTTTCTTCTAGTGTACGTAGTTTTGTGGAAAATATTGGTTTCAGATGCATCAGACATTTAAATTCCGACCATTAAATTGGATTAAATACATTTTTTAAAATTCTATCAAACAAATTGGAGAACTAACCCGTAGGGTAGTTGTAGGATATCACATGGCCCCGAACGGCTATAGCCTTTGCTTGAAATATATTTGTGTTCTCTGGAATGAAATGAGGAACAGCAAATTAATTGTATAATCAAAGTGAATGTAATAATTTACATTCTCTAATTATTTTTCTTTTCAAGCTTTTCAAACAAAAATGTATGAGATTTCATTATAGTTTATTTTCATCACCTATCTTGTTACTATTTAAATTAAACAAGATTTCCTTCATTTCCTGATTTATTTTCTTGTAAGCGACAATCCCCAATACTCTTACCATTTTCACAATATCACAATCTTTTTTATTTTCATTATTACAATACCTGCATGTTTCGATTAGGTAGGTCCCACGCCATTAGTTCATAATTCGATTAAAAACTCATCTCCTGTTGTTAACAACATTGTGTCTGTCTTTCGCTGTCCTCCACATAAATGGAGATGCTCAAAATTGAATCACTTCTTTTCATTTTGCACCGGACACCAAATGTTAATTTCATTTAGTCGGTCAGTCAGTCGATCAAAGCACCCACGAAATGAATCACTCGCTGTGTGGCGCTGCACAACAATGCATTGGGTGGTCATTGTTGTCCACATCTGAGCGAACAATTACTGCCTCCCACACCACACATCATGGCATTTGTGTTAGTGACCCCATTTGGCCTCCGTGCGACAATGGTTAAGATTCGTCCATTCATTCATTCAAATTATTGCAGTTAATTGAAAAATATTTATTGACAATTTTTAATAAATGATGCTGACATATGACGAGCACTGGCATGCATTAGAGAAGATCTAATTAACAAATTGTGAATGATTATCATTGCCATACGTCGAGTAAATGAGCGCTATGAATGGCGAAAAGAAGGTGGATTTATTTTAGAAAATTTTTGAAAACCCGCTTTATTGAAAAAATAGGGATCTGAATATTGTGAAAGTTTATATAGAGAAATACTTTTAGAAGATATTACAGATGGGCAATAAATACTTAAATGTTACGCTGAAACTTCGGCTAGTTTCTGCCAGAATTACTTAATGGCAAATGCAACAAGTTGTCACCCTATTCTAGACATTTTCTGTAGATTTTTAAAATAAGATATCTCTGTTTAATAAATAATGTTTATGGAAAATTGAATAATATTATTTAAATTATGAATTCATAAAATATCACATCTATAAATAATTAATTTAGAATACATATTATCTTTTTCAAAATAATAAGTCTATGTACTCCATTTTTGATAATAATTGGTGTCATTTGGTGTCCGGAAAAGGAAAACGAATTGAAAAAGAACTGTTGTTTTTAATATTTGGAAGCAATACAACCCATACCATTCGCTCGTAAACATATATAATTGGTCATATATTGAGCCGCCGACAAGCCGAATAGTTCATTCAAACTTTTTAAACTTGAAATTGAATTGGCAAAGGAATTAAAATTTTATCGTTTCTTATTGCAATATGGCTATAAATCAAACCAGTAAGGAGGGAAGGGCCAACTTTATTATGTGCTACAGCGCTATTCATATTTAACAGAGCAAGCCGTAACAAATTTGTGTAAATGCTATTATTGGAACTATGATGGTTATTGAATGCATTATGGGAGCTATATGCAAATCTAAATCGATGTCCAATAAATTTGACGAAGGTTTTTTTCTACTGAGTCTGCCAAGGTTTAAATATAAAATCGGATGAAATATATATATGTGTCATATATGTTAATGTTTTCAGAACCTTGTCGTGCAATTTAATTAGATAAACGTAGTAAATTTTGGATATGATTAACATCAGATTATATGAGAGCTACGTCTTAATCTGAACCGATTTCGATGAACTTTGGCAAATGTATTTCTATGTTGTATCTGTTATGTTGTACCGAATATCACTTTTATAGAGTGTTATTACGGCTTTAATGTCATATCATATGTGATATATATGTTGGCACTACATCTTTATCTTGACCGATTTTCCTAAATTTCATAATCCTTTCATTCAATGAAGAAAATCTAATTTATTTGGTCAGCTATTATTTATTTTATATATTGGACTATTATATATGGCAAGCAAAGGCACAGTGCAAAATTTTATTTCAATCGGAGATGAAAAAACCGTAACCAACTTCAGACTGCTGTCATTTCTAAGCCACTCGTCCGACAGCTGTTAAAATTATCCCAGTGACAGCTCATTATATTGTTTACAAGCGTACAAAATCATTTTGGTGAGAATTTTCCAGAAAGAAAATTATTCGTGATGGCTGGAAAACCACAAGTGGCTATCGTTAGAGCACTTCAGCATTTAAATGAGAATAAATCTCTTGTGTCTCGTACCATCGCTCCTTACCGTGATACTGGTGGCGTAGCCCGAGGTCAAGGAAGTGGACAGCAACATCAGCCCAAATGCTTCGCAAAGTAAAGAATCCACTTGATCGAAACTCGCGTCGCAGTGGCCGAAAAATGGCTCGCGAGCTGAACATATCGCAATATTCCATTCGGCAAATATTGAAAACTGAGCTCAAGGTAGAGCCATTGAAATTCCAAAAAGTGCAAGGACTTACACCGCAACAGAAAGAAAATAGACTCAAAAGAACTAAAGAGTTGCTTCGCTTGGCCGAAAGTGGTGAACTGCCGAATTTGGTTTTATCCGATGAGAAAACCTTCGTTGTCCAGCAGTTTGTAAACAAACAAAATGATCGTGTTTACTTGCCAAAGAGGTCAGCTGAAAATGTGCACCTTCGGTTGGCCACTAGAACTGAAGCGCCGGCCATGGTGATGGTGTGGGCCGCCATAACAGCCGATGGTCGCTTTCCGCTCGTATTAATCGACATCGTGAAAATAATCTGGAGTGTGTATTGGACACGCAAACATTTTGGCCGCATTCCTACAGGGCTCAGCATGCGCCACCCAAAAATGGTTACAAAATGAGGTTTCTCGCTTCATTTCCAGCGGACAATGGTCACCATCCGTTGGACTATTGTGTTTGGAGTATTTTGGAAAGCAAGGCTGGCACTAAAAAATACCAAAGTATCGATCAATTCAAGCAAGCGCTTCGCCGGGAATGAGCCAAAATACCGCAGTGCAACATTCGGACAGCGTGTGACGGTTTCATTGGCCGTGTGAAGACCATATTTCGTGCCAAAGGTGACCAATTGGAACAAATCAAAACTTATTCTAAAATTTGATGCTGTTCGCTTTCATTCAATAAAATTTAAAAAAATGTAAAAATTATGGCGTTTGACGTTGTTGTAGTTTTTTATCTCACCCTGTAATGCTAATTCGAAAATTTCCAAAAGTGTGGAAGAGAGAGGATTTTGCCCCTTTTTTTTTGTCATTTTCGATGTAAACACTCACCTTTTCTCCGTACTTATTTTTTGTGTCGTTTAATGTAATTATAAACCAATTATTAAAGAACTTTCCACATCTACCTAAATGCAATGATCCAATTCTTCTAGTACCTTCTCATACTACTGATACTTTTTAACCGATTGTATACCTCTTTATTCAAAAAACTTCTTTATACCCATATGAGCTATCGTATTCCCTACAGCTCACTTTTTCATTTTCCTCAATTCGAACCAAATCAGCTTCATTCAGTTTTGTTGTGGGTCGGTCGTCAGTCGACTTGATGGAAAACTGCGTTGCGTTCAATAGACAAATTCCAGTAAAAATGTTTTTTTTATGGAACAACAAGACATAAATTTTATTTTTTGGTTTTAAACAACTGCTCATATTTGTGTTTGTGTACGCGCATATTTTGGCACAATTATTTTGTGTGTGAGTAAACAATGCCTACATCTTATTACGTTTACAATGTCTTAATATCCATTTATATGACTTCACACCTGTTTTTATGACAGCTTATCTCGAAGATAAATGTACTACACATTTCCTCTTCGCAATCCCGCAAAAAAATTCCAGTAATTCCAAGGGGCTTGGCGCCCCAAAACATATCTAAGTTAATGAATCTAGACTATATTTTTCTGAAATATGGTTACAAGTTGAAGATAATGAAAAGATGCGTTATGTTTATTTATCATTTCGCACTTGTTTGTTTTGTTATCACACCCAACAAATTGTTTGCAATGGAGACAAAGTTAACATATTTCCTTTCAGTTTTTTTTTGAAAATATTGTAGTTTGAAGAACTAATTACTTGTAGGCTGTCAACTTTACTTGACAACTAAATAGTGTTGATTCGGTTAGTGGCAATTAAAAGAATAGCTGACACGATTGTCTACTTCAAAATGATGGTCTATTTCACACTTCAAATCATTTCGAAAAACCAAAAATGGTTAATTAGAGGGGGTACTTCAACAGGTATGCAATAAATCATTTCTGCCTAGCATTGCGTGAAAACAATTGCCATTTTTTGTGGGGGGCGTCATTGCCTGTGACGCTTGAATGTCAAATGTTTATACCTATTTGTTTCGCTCTCAATTCTCAGCTCATTTGAATAATTAAATACAGATTTGAAAAAATCACTCAAAAATCAATTAGTCACAGCAGGAGGTAAACAAATAAAAGCCAATCGCATTTATTGTTGTTCTTTTTATTTTAGTTTCAATTAGCTTTTATGACCTCATACATTTTTAAATTCTCTTAATTTTTGTTTAAATTTCGAAATGAGATTTTTAAAGTGTCAGCATAAAGGAAATTGTATTTGCATATTTGTAATCGAATTCTATTCCAAATGTTGAATATTTGTTGAGTCATGAACAAATGAAAGTCCAGATGATGAAAACATTTTAAAGTTTTAAACAAATTAACTTTTGGTGAAATCTTTCAACAACTTCTTGCAAAAAATAGCACTCACTATCGTGTCTAGTTGGACTCTGTTCCTGCCTTTTTGGCCGTCCGATTTAAATAACATTAGACAAATTTAATTCTAGTTATTTCTAATATATAAAAAATACGTAATTTTGGGAATAATTGCATACTCGACTGGTAGTCTGGATTCCCACATTACTAACTACACCTACAAATTTTAATCGTAATTCGTAACAATTCATTTATAATTTGATAATTTGTTTTGTAAATAGTAAAATTTCAATTGAAAATCAAGATTTATATTTGTAATTCGTAAAATTCCAGTTGATATTCGAAATATTTCATTTGTAAAAATCGAATATTTTTTATTCAAAATATTTCATTTGAAATTCGAATCATTTCACTTATAATTCGAATCATTTTATTTGTAATTCGAATAAAAAAGGTAAATACAAATATACAATACAAACAATTTTTGATATTTTTTTTTGTTTCCAACTTTAAATGAATAGATCCGTATTAAAAATGGAAAAATTAGAATTGAAAATAAAAAATGCGAATTACAAATAAAATAATTCAAAATTAAAACCGAATGTTACGAATAACAAATGAAACCTTTGGATTTAAATGCCTTTTAATGCCTTCCACCATTTCGAAAAAAAATTGAAAAATTTCAAAAAAAATCTGAAAAATATAAAATTTTATACTGTTATATGGGGGCTTTATGAAAACGTGAACCTACATGACACATCTACGAACTTAACCTGTCTATTGGCAAAATAAACATGTGTGCAAAATTTAAGCTTTCTATCTCAATTCGTTCGAAAGATAGCGTGATTACAACAGACAGACGGACATCGCTAGATCGTCTTAGACATCCCATTTTATCCATTTTACGCTGATCCAGAATATATATACTTTGTAGGGTCTATTATGAATATATAATATGAGGAGTTACAAACGAAATGACAAAGTTAATATACCTTCTGTAGAATGGTGGAGGGTATAAAAAGTATCAGTCGGTTGTGCCGACAGATGTATACACTGAGCCAAATTTCGATCATTTACACATATTTTGACTTCTGTTAAGATTATTCAAATTGTTAACCCTCTATGAATTAGAAACAAATGTTGTCAATTTCGTATCAAAAATAAATAAATATGATATAAATATTGCGACGTGCCAGGTTTGGTTGCTTTCTATATTTTTTGTGGGACATTTGATAGTTTTTATAAAATGTTAAAATATGCGTGAGGTAACAGATGTAGTCGACCAAAGTATTCCATTTTCATATTTCATCTAATACAGATATAAATATTATTATGGGCAAATTTTCAAGAAAATCAAACATTTATATCCGATTTTATGCGAAATCAAAAGTTTCATATTCATCTCAGGTTTAAGGTTAAGAGAAATAATTAGATATAGCAAGTTGTAAAGAATCGCTGACTTGTTTCACAAGTAATGACAGATAAAAGCATAGACAATTGTGACCCCTTGTGGGTAAGGTACCAAAAGGGCATCGCAGATATGTATCATTTTCACAACAGATCTTGGGTTAGCAAAAATGTTTGTATGTATGAAATTTGAAGAGAGTTGGATGGTTATTTCGCTTTCTTTAAGCGTTTTGTTTTCCAAAATCTTGAACCCTTTTGTTGGGGAGGTACCAGAAGAAATGGTCCGATCGCTATAATAGATCTTTATAATAGATCTTGTGTTGATGGAAATATTCAAATGTACCAAGTATGAATGGAACCGGATGTTAATTTAGCGCTGTTTGAGACGAATGTATATTAATAATTTTGGTCCTATGTGAGGGAGGTACCAGAAGGAGTTGACAGATACATCCCATCTTCACATCAGATCCTGTGTTAGTAGAAACAATTGGACTTGTGAAATAGAACCGAATGCTTATTTCAGATTTTATAATAGTTTTGGTTTTTCAAAACTTTGACCCTTTGTGGGGGAGGTACAAGAAGAAGTGGACAGATATATTTCATCATTACACTAGATCTTGGGGCAAAATCTGATTATACTTTCTCCTTCCAGAAGGAGTGGACCGATATTACCCATCTCCGAACTCTATCAAAGTTTGATAATAATATTTGGTCCAAAGAGACCTAGGGTATAAACCCGTAATTTCTATGATGCAATATACCCTCTCCAGCCATATGGCTGAGGGAATAAAATAGGAATCTGAATCTGAAGTGGACAATCTAAAATATAAGGACTACGCTGCATTAGAAACGTAACCTAGGTCTCATTTTAATTTCGCAATAACGACAGTAGAAAATTTATGTGAGTTTGAGACAGCAGCTAAAATTATTAAAATACTGAATATCGAGTGGTACAGTTGTATAGACGATTTCCAACACAACAGGTAATACCCAATGCGAACATCAAAAACCAACTTCGGTTAGTACACTGTCTGCAAATCGTCAATATAACGAATAGCGGCAGGTACAATTATATGGAGGTTATATAAAGACGTGGGCCTGTGTAGCTCTTATCTGTCGTAAGAGGTGGAACACATAATGAACTCCAAATACCAAATTAAAACAATTTCGTGTAAAAATGAGACACAAATCATCAAAAATGTAAAAAATATCAAGGTACAGTCATATGGGGGATGCGTGAAAACGTGTACCTACACTGGTGGCCAAAACTAAAGCAACTTAAATCGCAAAGACAATAAATGTCCTGTAACTTTTACAAAAATAAACAAATCGTAATTATTTTTCCCGTTTTAAATGAGGGGTTTCATTCACTTTCAAGAAACTAAAAATAAAAATACATAAATAATTTTGAACGAAAAATAATATGTGTAAAACTAAAATGACCCAAATTTTGCTTGGTCAAAACTAAAAAAACTTTTAATTTTTTATTTTAAAATAATTAAATTTTGGCTAGTAGTCGACAGCATAACCATTATTTTTGATAACTGCTGCACACCTACGAGGCATTGAATCTATAACACGCTCAATTTGATCCTTGGGTGTGCTTTCCCAGGCACCCCGAATTCTTTAGAAAATGTTGTGCCTATTTATTTCCGAATCTCTCTTGACCTTCCTATCTACGATACTCCAAAGGTTTTCTAAGGAGTTTAGGTCAGGTGATTGTGCCGGCCATAACAAAACATGAATTTTTGACTCCCGCAACCAATATTTGACAAGTTTTGATACAAGTTTGGGATCATTGTCATGCTGAAACACCCAAATCAGCCGAATATTTTACTCAGCGTAAGGGAACAACGTGATGTCCAACACATCTTTGTAAACAAACCGATCCACAACTTCCTTTATTTTATGGATAGGCCCGTGATGTCTCACATGCAGACCAGCTGCCACTACTCGTCTACGCACTGATCTCGAGCTTATATCGAATAGTTGTTTTTTATTTCTCAAACAATTTGTGGATCAGTACGGGCTGAAGTTCTTCACGGCCTTCATCCGTTATGGACTGTTACTACTGATCCAGTTTCAAAAAACCGACTTAGTATACAGAAATAATTATGAAATCACATACATATTTATGAAATATTTCTCGGAAATCATTTTCTGTGATATGTTGTTTTGATAGTCACTGATAATTTGCTGTTTTATTCAGGTACTGTATTTGCTTTTAGCCATTTTTAAATTTTTTTGAGCAGTACTTAAAATACGAAAAGAAAAACACATACTGTTGTAAAAAACTTCTCAGGATTTATGACAAGCGAAATTGTCGAAGGAAGCAAAAAGCGATAAATATCACAGTAAAAACAACTTTTGTTTTGTCCAAGCCAAAATCGGGTTAATTGACTTCACCAAACATTATTTTTAATATAAAAATGAATTTTGGTTTTATGTTTTAGGATTTTAAAAAGTGAATAAAGTACATAATTTAAAACAAGAAAAACTTTCTCATTTTCTTAATTTTTGAAAAAGTTACAGGGCATTCATTCTCCTTGTAATTTCAGTTGCTTTAGTTTTGGCCACCAGTGTATATTGATTATATCCAGTTGGAAGAAATGATGCCTTTTGTAAACATCAAAAAACAACTTTAAGACATTTCCGTAAAATAATGTGGCTTAATCTCATATAAATACTACATATCGGAGGTATTGTTGTATAGGATCTGCAAGAAAACTTTACCATTATACAGGGTGAGATGAAAAAACTGCAACCAACTTCAGACTGCTGTCATTTCCAAACCACTCGTCCGACAGCTGTTAAAATTATTCCAGTGAAAGCTCATTGTATCGTTTACAAGCGTAAAAAAGCATTTTGGTATTGACACCCTCTGTTGTGCTAATAGGAGCCAAATACCATATTTTAAAATTTTGATTCTTGCTATATTTTATTTGATTCTTGCTATATTAATGGTCAGAAGTGTGTTTTTTTTTTTTTTTAATTCCAGCGACGCTCGAATTATTCATTAGAAAAATATATAGGTAGTATATACCAAAATTGGCATTTGGCCAGTAACGGCGTTTACGCAAAATAAAGCAACCGAGTTTAAAATATAGTTGTGAAAAATGCAATTTTAAATCACCTAAAGCAGGGAAGAAGTAGTCATCTTTTTAGTTGAGAGGTTTGGCGTTGAAAGAAGAATGAAAAACAAGAAAAATTACGAAAAACACATGTTCTAAATCTATTTACAGCTGTGTGCATCTAAGAAAACCTCACCAAATATTCGGAACACTCTTATGTGTGCATCTGGAAGCAGTAAAAACATACAGACACAACCATTACCCCATTAAACACATTTATTATTTCGAGAATTTATTAGCTAAAAATTCTTCCTTCAATCATTCGAGACATTCGTGTTTTGCTTTTCCTCTTCGCCATTTATTGTGTCTTGGTGGCATTAGCTAATAACCATAACATATTATTTTAAACTTGAAATGACATATTCGCTTTGTTGTTGTTTTGTTTTTGTGAAATAAAAAAGTAGAGAAACAGTAATGTTTTGTTGCTAGTGCTTTGTTTTTTTTTTGATATTCCACTTTTGTCGGCAGTCATTAATTTTCGGTAGTGGTGGCGGCATGAAGTCATCAGATGTTACATTGTACACGACCAACAAGCGACTTTTATCGGCTGGGGGGCAGGTCAACCGAATGCGTGCAACTTGTTTCTATTTATTTACGCGCTGACTAAATGGCTAAAAGTGAATCAAAAGTGAGTGTGTGTGTATGTGTGCCAGTTGTCTAGCTGTCTGAACAACTTGTCCAGTCGAAGGTGAGGTGAGGTGATGTCACATCCTTGTGAGCGTGTACTTGTTTGTTATTGTGTCTGTTTGTTTATTTGGGTCATGAGAAAAGAAGGATAAGTCACAACATGTTTTTTTATGTAAATAAAATTAGTTTTAAAGTCGTCCTCGAACATCACTTAATCGACATAAATGGTAGATGGGTGGGAAGGTAGTTGGGACGACAGGTGGGCAAGTGTCACGTGAAGAAAACGTTTGAAATTAGACATAAGGGTAAATAGGGACATGTTGAGGGGATTTACACCTGGGAACAATGTTACTTTTCAGACATTTGATAATGAAATATTTTTGTTATGAAATTCTAAAAAATAAGGGGATCTCCTGAATTTTCAAACATTTTCTAACATTTTCTTAGAAAAAGATTTGATTACGTTCATATATATCAGATCACCCATTTAACAATCAAAACAAAAATTTTTCGCTGATTCAAAAACCATTTATCACACAATAATGGTTAATTAAAATGAAACCAAATCAATTTCTTGCCATAAATTCCGGTATCAAATCAAGTTTTTGAGAAATCTACAAAAATAAATTCGCAAATACAATATCAACTGTTTATCTATTCTCCCCCTTATGAAACACAATATATTTTGGCACAACATAATATATGTTTGTGGAATATTTCTTGGGTAAAAATGTTGAATGATTTATATAATTAAATTGGACACTATCCAAATATTGAGGAAAAGAATTTTCGGTCAACAAAAGGTATACATACAAAGTGTGCCAAGATTTAGTCAAGTTTCCGTTAAGGAATGCAATGATAAGACTAAAATCCAGCAAATATTTGGTGATGCACAGGCGTGAATATCGCATGCAATACAAGGCAACGTATTATCCTCTGCATTACAAACAATTTCGTTTATAAGAGCTTGCTTATAATCATAGTACGCCGTTCAAATTAAGAAAATATATTGTGTTCTTATTATTTGTAAAAACGACAGACTGTCTTGAATCAGAGCCATATTTTATTACCACATACGTGGTGACAAGCTCATTTTGTGCCGCCGTTACTCACTACTTGGAATCATAAAGTGAGTAATTTGTTTTGTAAATTTATAGAAATAGTTTATTATCTTTTAGCTTACTGGTAATGCAAAGGGTATGTGGTGTCATTACTAGTAGCACTGGAAGCTATATGAGCCTAATAACCCTCGTAAAGAGGTAATGTTAAAAAACAACCTTCTGAGTTATCAGTAGGTCGAGTTAATCTGGGATAAACTAAGGGTAGGTAGGCTTCACTTGCAGAGCATTGGTCCATTGTGTTCATTCAAAAAATGAGAATTAGAAATGGTAGAAAATATACAAAGTGGGAATGAAAAAAGAAACAGTGACTTCTACAACTTTTTCTGATGTAACAAAATATACATAGGAACAACAAAAAGAGCGCTAAATATACGAATGGGAGAACATAAACAAGATATACAGAAAGGGAAAGAAACGACGGCACTAGCACAACATATGATACACACAGGCCACTCACCTGATTTTGACAAAACAATAATATTAGACAAAGAGAAAAATGAGAAAAAGAGATTGCTGATTGAAAGTCTGAGAATACAACAACAAATTGACGTAACGATGAACTTAAAAGAAGACACCGACAATATTAGTGCAAGCTATGGAGTGGCAATAACGTAAACATACCTGTGATACTAGATTTAAGTCGTTGTTTATTGTCTTTTTATGTTATTTTAATGTAAAATCTATGTAAGCACGTCTTGAATATTAGTGTAAGTAAAGAATATGTTTACAATTGTTGTAATTTGGACCATATTGTTAACTGTTACATTTATTTTATTCAAATAGACGAAATCCCCTGAAGAAGTCACCAAAAAAGTGACGAAACGTTGGGAAAAATGCAATAAAACAAATCTTTTATTTGCAAAACTTACAGAGGTCAGTAAGCTAAAAAAATCAAATATAGTAATTCGAAATATTTCATTTGTAATTCGAGAATTCCATTATTATTTCGTAAAATTCCATTTTAATTTCGTATTATTTAATTTGTAATTCGAATTTGTTTCATTTTTGATTCCAATTATTTCATTAAAAATTCGAATTACTCAATTTGTAATTCGAAACAAAAAATCGGATTTTTTTTTGCATTGGTTTCATGATTGTTTTTTCCAATAAAAAATAAAATGATTTGGATTACAAGTGAAAAAGTTCGAATTTCACAGGAAACAATTTGAATTGCAAATCGAATTTTACAAATTAAAAATTGTTTTTTTCGAAGTACAAATGATATGTTGCGAATTACGATTAAAATATTTCGAACAACATAAAAAAAACTGTAGTTATACGGAGGCTTGTCTAACCATGAAATGCTTTTAGCAAATGGAATGGAATGATGACGGAATCTACGTTGAAAAGAACGTTGGAGTTTATATATCCCACCTACCGAACAGTCTATTTCTTTTGCTTGACAGCATGGGACATCTGTGTAGTAGATGTTCAATGGTCTCTACCTCTTCTTTGTCCGTACATAAATTACAGTAGTTAGATATCTGATTCTGCAGTGGCCAGTAAATATGGCTATTCATAGATCAGACTTACTAATTGAAAGTAGGGAAGAGGGTTGTTTTTATGAAAATGCGTGCGAAATATTCATAGATACCTTGCAACCAGTTTCCAGGCGTCATTTTTTGCAAGTTTCTTCGATGAGAGCGTGTTTGAATTATGCTGATGTATCTTCTGCCAATATATCTAATGGCTGGGTGTTAAAAATCACGTCCAATGCGGACTAAGGAGTGCTCTTGAGAGTTAAAGTTATCAGTAAGGACGTAACTCTTTACAAGTAGGTTAATTTGAACATGAGTGACCTGGATTCGATCGCATGCCTCAGGACAAAGCACCCATAGGTCAGAATATGTAGGAGCGCTGTGACGTACATTCAATGCTTTTTCCAGCCCCCAGATTTTTCCAATACCAATTCTGTCCCAGTTTGAGAGCTGGACAATCGTACTGCGATATTCAGAACCCGAAGAAAATTTCAGTGTTTTCATTACTGGCATCGAAAATTTGTCTAATTTTTGTTTTCTAATATATGGTACTACTTCAGGTTTTGTAGGTGTTTTTACCCAAAACGTAGTCACGAGCCTAATCAGACAAAAAAATTAAAATACCGAATATCGGGAGGTACCTTTAAATGGGGGCTATACCAAAACGTGGACCTATACATGCAATGTTTTGCAACATGCACCGTTATGACCTACAAAATACCAATTTTCAGACAAATCCGTGAAAAAATGTGGCATAAATCATCAAAATACCGAATATCGAGAGGTACCGTTATATGGGGACTATACCAGAACGTGGACCGATATATCTCATTTTCAATACCAACCATCCTACCACAACACAAATTGCTCTGCTAAATTTTGGCGCTCTACGTCAAATAATGTGGGCTGTATCTTGATTTCAACAAACGGACAGACAGACAGACAGACAGACATCGTTAAATCTACTTAGAATTGTATGCTGCAACGACGAATATTCAAGGATGTTACAAACGGAATGACAAAGATCGAGAATGATTAAATGATTAGATCGAATGATCGATCGATCGATCGATCAAATGATTAGATCGAGGAATATCGGGAGATTTCTCGTGAAAAGTGGCTTCTGTAGTGATATTTACAGATAGATGGATATTGCTTCATCGACATAAAATTATATGCAGATCAAGAATATACCATGGTATAACAAAAGGTAAGGTAGAGCTACCAGCTGAATACAATTTTTTCTAAGTTTGCCCGACTCCTGCCAAGTTTTTTTTATGTATTTATTGTTTTTAAACTAAAAAACAAAATATTTTCAAAATTAATGATTGGAAGAAACATACATTGCTGAGCGCATTCAATACATTCGCCAGTTGCATGGATTTGAAAGATCAAACTGTTTGGATCATATTTTTGAAAGAAAATCAAGACATTTAATTCATTTTCGCTATTTAATTCATTTGAAAAATGAGGATAAATATCAAATAAATGAAAAAAACTTGTTGCATGCAAATTTGACAGGGAGCGGGGATGGCCTCAGATGTGTATTTCTGTAGTTTTTCGAAGTTCTTCTTCCTCCTTATTGTACCATTTACTTGTGAGGTCTAAAATGCTTGGAAAACTTTTGGAAGGTATAACAAACTAAACCTTTCTCTTTTTTTATAACTTAAAAAAATAAATATTTAAAAAAAAATTAAACGTTACTGGCTTCAAAAATAGCTCTATGTAGCAAACGGAAAAATGTAGTACGTCCTGATAATTTTAGGTCAAGGGAGTTTCAAATTTGTATAATTAACGTATTTACTCTATTGAATGTGCTCTCTCTGTCTGTAATGCCTAAACTTTTTAGGCAATCTGAGCGAAGTTCATTGCTGATATATTCAATGACTATAAATAACGAAATTATAATGCAGTTCATGAGAGAAGATATGATTTTAAATTTTTAGGATACTAAACGAGTTGACCAAATTTGGGGTATAACATCATCAATCCAAAAAAAAAAAAAAAAAAAAAAAATGAACAATATGTGTACAATTTTTGCTATATATAGTAAATTTGCATTCTCTGACGAATCCATAGAGAATAAACAATAATCGTTTGAGCATTATCTATAAAAGTGGTTAAATACGCGCTACAAGTTAATTTGTTAAAAGCCATGCCAACAAAACAAAATGAAATGAAATGATATGGCAATTTTCACAATTTAATGAGCAATCTGTTTACTATTCCATCGGGTAATCCAACTTGGAACAAAAAGTGTAAATATATGCAGTCATCTTGACAGATCGTGAGTGTGGTATTTTAAGCGCACTTTTCTGACTTCATCGTTGGGCAAATACAAAAACCGGCAACAATCTTTGGGGGAAATAAAAAGAGATCATTGCATTTCTTGTATAAAAAGTAAACCAAAATTAAAAAATCTTTTTTTTTTCTTCAGCTGTTAAAGCTCGCTGCGACCATGTGTTGTCTGATGAGCGAACAATTCTGTTTTCTTATGTCAGAAATAAAAAATGCGTTTGTACAAAGAATTAAAATGTCCAGAACAAATACTTTTTGCTATTTGTTAAACATTTTAACATTTCAACAGTCTCGAATTTAATTAACAATTAAAGCCATTGGCATAATTAATGTATGTGTATCTTGATTTCTAAACATAAAAGAGAATTTAAGACACCATTAATTGTGTGTTCTGCTATGCGAATGCTTGTTTGCCACTACAAAAAATGGTGCGTCATTTTGGAGTGAAATGAAGGAAGTGTTTAGGAACAGCTTAATGAGTGCGGTTCACTGTTTAAATTTGCAGATTTATACTTTTGATAAGTTGACGGTGTGGTTAATTGTATTCAATTTATACAGTTTTTAAAAAAGAAGTAAATAATAGCACGATTATGAAAAATCGTGGTATATAATGGTATTATTATTATTACAAGGTAACTGCAAGGGCTGAAGCTTTACCAATGGTGTATAATTTAGGAGAAACTTGATGGAAGTGTCAATATTATTATAAACAATTATAGTACATATTTCCGAAACTACCTCTATACAGGGTGAGATGAAAAAACTGCAACCAATTTCAGACAGTTGTCATTTCTAAGCCACTCGTGCGACAGCTGTTAAAATTATTCCAGTGACAGCTCATTATATTGTTTACAGGCGTACAAAAGCATTTTGGTGAGAATTTTCCAGAAAAAAGTTATTTGTGATGGAATTCAAGCGCGATAGTGTGATTTCTTTATATTTGGCTGGAAAACCACAAGTGGCTATCGTTAGAGCACTCCAACATTTAAATGTGAATAAATCTTTTTTGTCTCGTCCCATCGCTCGTTGCCGTGATGATACTGGTAGCGTAGCCCGACGTCAAGGAAGTGGGCGAAAGAACACAGCAACATCAGAAAAAAATGGTTCGAAAAGTAAAGAAGCGACTTGATCGAAACCTGTGTCGCAGCGGCTGAATAATGGCTCGTGAGCTGAACTTATCGCAATATTCCATACGGCAAATATTGAAAGAAGCGCTCGGGGTAAAGCCATTGAAATTCCAAAAAGTGATGAACTTACACCACAACAGAAAGAAAATAGACTCAAAAGAGCTAAAGAGTTGTTTCGCTTAGCCGAAAGTGGTGAACTGGCGAATTTGGTTTTCTCCGATGAGAAAAAATTTGTTGTTCAGCTGTTTGTAAACAAACAAAATGATCGTGTTTACTTGCCAAAGAGGTCAGATGAAAATGTGCGCTTTCGGTTGGCCACTAGAACTCAAGCGCCGGCTATGGTGAAGGTGTGGGCCGCCATAACAGCCGATGGTCACTCTCCGCTCGTATTAATCGACCGTGGCATCAGAATAAATTCCGAATATTATCACGAAAATATTCTGGAGGGTGTATTAAAGCCTTTGGTATGCAAACATTTTGGCCAGAGACCTTGGACATTCCAACAGGACTCAGCACCATCGCACTCAGCACGCGCCACCCAAGAATGGTTACAAAATGAAGTTCCTCGCTTCATTTCCAGCGCACAATGGCCACTAAAATCTGCGGATACCAATACGTTGGACTATTGTGTCTGGAGTATTTTGGAAAGCAAGGTTGGCGTTTGACTTTGTTGGTTTTGTTTTTTATCTCACCCTGAATATCCCATATAGCGATACCTCCGAATATTTGGTATTTTGGTGGTTTTAGTCAATTTTTTTTTAAATTTGATATTTCAGATTCCCAAAAAAAAAATACCAACCATTGAGTCCAAGATAGAAGGGCAATATAGTTTTATCCCTTAATTATACATTTTTTAGATAAAATATGTAGGTCTGTTGCAACTGAATTTGAAATAATTTCCTTTTTTATTCAAAACAATAAAGAATCATATAAAAACTGTGTATATGATTTGAAAGAATGAAAAATTGTAGTGAGGAGATTGTTTTGTTCTGCCTTATGTAATTGTACCATTGAAATTCTTAGAAAACTAAAGTTGACATGGCTTTATGAAAGACAGTCTTAAGATTTCCCAATTTTTATCATAGGTACATATAGTCCTTAATGTTTGCACTGATGTCCACTAAAGGTGTCGACGTTCGAAAATGCATATTTCAGGATGACTTAATGGACACGAGGTAGACTAAGTTTGAGAAAATTCTGGGAATGGATTGTACTGTCAGAATTAGAATAAAGACATGTGCAATATGTTGCTTCGTTATGGGTAAATTTTGCTCACACATTATCGTAATCAGCATTTTGGTTTCAACTGAATTTGAATATTTTGTAAACAATTTTCATACGACATAATTTCAATAAACTAAATATAAATAAATAAATAATACAAATGATTGGTAGTGATGGTCAGCCTTGGATTTACAATACTATGACGATTTTTAGGCTAGTAATTGTTAATACAAAGAGCTTGTATTCATTGTTCCACATCCAGAACTATCGTCGCGGGCTGAAACGAACATGGCTTGTAATAAATCTAATATTAAGTTAATACGTTTTTACTAACAGTGGATTTTAATAAGAAAACATCGTTTATAAATGTTATTGTAATTGCTTCTAGGTATATTGACATTCTTACAACGAAAAATTTCAAGTTCATCGTGGCCGTGTTCTGTATTTTTATACATTTGGACATACGTACGTAGTATACTATATATATATGTTTTTTTTTTCTTTTTGTTCCAACATTCAGAATAGACATTTTGGCTGCTATATTTTTAGTTTCGATTTTATTGGCAAGTAGTAATGAAGAAATGATAGACAATCAAATTTCAATACACCAATACACACACATAGACACCAATTCTAATGACGATAGTAGTATTAGCCATTTATATCGATTATTTTGATGATATTGAAAACAGTTTTACGATTATATTTTGTGCGAGTTTTTTTTTGCGAAACAGAACGAAAAAAATAAGACATGTAAATGCAAATTTTGTTAAGCGGCTTTAGACCGGCATTAAGCATAAACAACTGAATGTGTGTGTGTGTGTGCATTTGTATATATTTGGGAGATTATCAGTCACGAAATAACAATAGAACTTGTTTTTTGGCTAATTCATACTTTGGGATTACAAGGACATTTCAATTGTTAGGTTTCCCTCTCCTTCTCCCTTTTAACTGACCGCCCATTATGAAAAGATATTTGATAGATTGTCTTAAACACACAATTTCTATTCGCCCACAACAACAACGACAACAACAATGTCTATTATTTGGACAATATGGATATGGCGCCACCGTGTATCCCCAATGAAAATGTCCAAATAAATAATTTATTAAATAAAACCCCCCACACACAATAAAAAATGCAAAGCAACAAAGCAGAAGCAACATGAGGCGCCAAGGAAAATGGAATTGTCAACAGCGCACCTGCCGCCTGACCCACATTTCAGCCTTCAA
Organism: Musca domestica; assembly: GCF_030504385.1. NCBI lineage: Eukaryota > Metazoa > Arthropoda > Insecta > Diptera > Muscidae > Musca > Musca domestica. The sequence continues at coordinate 2,390,447 of NW_026712230.1, read as the reverse complement.
TTCGTGTGAATCTTCCTTGACATTTCCAGTTGGATGCCACACTTCCCTGTGAGTGACTTGTTTTTCTCGAGTCTGATTTTTTTGTTGTTGTTCAATTAAGTTATAAAGGTTTGTTTGTTGTATTGTTCGTATTGTTGTGGTGCTTTGTTTAAAAATGACATCACACTCCCAAAGTCATCTAAATTATGTTTCGTATTTATTTCGCCATACGAAAATAACAAATCTAAATAAGATGACTTAACACCATTTCCATAGGTTAATGATTTAATTTCAATGCGAAGAAGATCAATACATTAAGGAGTTGAAAATTACCTTGGAGGATGTTAATTGGCTGCATTCAGAATATCCGAATACCCATTGCAAAAAGGGTGTGCAGAAACGTTCATATTTTGACATATTTTAAATATAGTTCAGGAAAAAGGTCAACTTTTAGACTTTTCGACTTTTTTCAATTTTCGCAATGGTCGATCTTATGGCTTTGATAGATTTTGACTTTTTAAACTAAATTTGTTTTGATGTGTTTGGTGGTGGGTACAGGATGAGATAAAAAAATTGCAACACAGTCAAATGCCATAATTTTTACATTTTTTTTAAATTTTATTGAATGAAGGCAAAATATGTCGGAAATAGCATCAAATTTTAGAATAAGTTTGTTCGAATTGGTCACCTTTGGCATGAATTATAGCCTTCAAACGGCCAATGAAACCATCACACGCTGCCCGAATGTTGCTCTGCGGTATTTTGACCCATTCCCGGCGAAGCGCTTGCTTGAGGTGATCGCCACTTTGGTATTTTTAGTGCCAACCTTCCTTTCCAAAATACTCCAGACACAATAGTCCAACGGATTGGTTGGTGGATATTTTGGTGGCCATTGTGCGCTGGAAATGAAGCGAGGAACATCATTTTGTAACCATTCTTGGGTGCCGCGTGCTGAGTGCGATGGTGCTGAATCCTGTTGAAAAGTCCAAGGTCTGCGGACAAAATGTTTGCGTATCCAAGGCTTTAATACACCATCCAGAATATTTTCGCGATAATATTTGACATTTATTCTGATGCCACGGTCGATTAATACGAGCGGAGAGCGACCATCGTCTGTTATGGTGGCTCACACCATCACCATGCCCGGCGCTTGAGTTATTGTGGCCAACCGAAGGTGCACATTTTCAGTTGACTTCTTTGGCAAGATGCAAGATGCAAGATGGACAACGAATGCTTTCTCATTTGGCAGTTCACCACTTTCAGCCAACGAAGCAACTCTTTAGCTCTTTTGAGTATATTTTCTTTCTGTTGCACTTTTTGGAATTTCAATGACTTTATCCCGAGCTCATTTTCAATATTTGCCGAATGAAATATTGCGATATGCTCAGCTCACGAAGCATTTTTAGGCCTCTGCGACGCGGTTTTCGATCACGTCGCTTCTTTACTTTTCGAACCATTTCTACTGATGTTGCTGCTTTCGTCCGTCCACTTCCCTGACGTCGGGCTACGCTCCAGTATCACGGTAACGAGCGATGGTACGGGACACAAGATTTATTCACATTTAAATGCTGGAGTGCTCCAACGACAGGCACTTGTGGTTTTCCAGCCGAATATTAAGAAATCACACTATTATTTCATCTCACCCTGTAGAACTGCCTCACTCACTTTATTCTGTTTTTTAAAGATTAACAGCATTACCCAAACGGTCTTACCAGTATTTATAGTTAAAAGTGGAAATAGTTTAAATTCAGATATACTTTTATATAACAACGTTTCCTTTACCCAAAGGTGGAGGGTATCAAAATTTTTACCTTACCTTTTTAAGTTGCCTTTTTAATTTTACCACAGTAAAATAGTAACAAAATCAGAATTTGGAAAACAGTAAGGCCATCGTGAAAGTTCTAAGAAAAAACAGTGCTATGGTTTTCGGTGATGTGTTATCAAACTTCGGCTCTCCGTCCAATAATTAAATTGTTCAAAAATATCACTGATGCGAGCTTTGAGTAAACATTCAAATTAACACGCTTCCGTGGCTCAATGACATCACAACTAGACACCTATTGATCATTCAAATAAGCAAAAGAGTGTCAAGTGAGAAAATCGGCATTTAAGCATGATGTTTGAAAAGACTCTGCATACGCTTAGTTTCCCAGCAAAAATACTCATCACAAATTATGTTATTAACCCACTATTTGAACATGCACAAAAAAGTGGTAATATTCTGGCGATATATTTACAGTGAGATAATAAAGTTTACGCACACACTACACTCATAGTATTGAGCCAGTGATATGTATTAGAATGTATATTCCGTTTGTAACACCTCGAAATATACATTTTAGACTCCACAAAGTATATTCTTGATCAGCATAAAATTCATGTCGATTTAGCGATGTCCGCTCTGTCCGTCAGTGGAAAGCACTTTAGATTCCGAACGAAATGAAGTAGGTTGATAAAATTTTGCTCAAATGTGTATTATGTCTGCAGGACTTTTGGTATTGAAAATGGGCCATGTAGGTCCACGTTTTGGTATAGGTGATTTAAGCGACATTATTCACCGGAATTGTTTTAAATTTGGTATTTAAAGTTCGTAATGGATACTACAGCCTGAGACAGAATAATAGCTGTGCAGGTCCACGTCTTTGTATAGCGGTACCTCCCTATATTCGGTATTTTGATGATTTAAGCTACATTATTCACCGATTTTTTTTATCAAGTTTCGCATTGGAATATTGTAATGGCTTATGACAAAACATGACTATGCAGTTCCACGTCGTAAACCATAATATAACGGCTACATTCGGTATTTTTAAAATTTTAACAGAATTTTATTTTTTTGAAAATTGCCAAATTCGTGCCAAATGGTGGAGGGCATTCAAAGTTCGGCCCGGCTTTTTTACTTGTTTTTTTTTAAGTTTATTAGGAACACAAATGCACACTTTTAAGGTTTATGAAGAACTAACAAAAAATAATTCAAAACTCAGTATTTCACACCAATAAATTTTATATGAGTTAGAACCAAATATTGGAAAAAAATGAAAATATTATATTTTAATTGTTTTAGTACTATGAATATTAATAAGTAAATACTGCTTCCGAATCCATTTTGTCCCACAAATCCCAGATGTGTTCTGTGGCATTGAAGGTAGTTGCTTGCAAATGTATAATAACCACTCATTGAACAAATAGTGTTTGAGTTTCGGTACTAGACCTAATTGCAACACACCTATTTGTCCACACAAATGTGTGTACATCATATTTTTTATAAAAAAAGTTTTCCTGCATTTGTTGTAACCATACACCATGATGTTACCTCCACCGTGATTTACTGAATTAACTTTTTCAAATGAAACTTCTCCATACTTTATTTGTTCCGTATTGTCAAAAAATATTTTATTTCGGTTCTTTGCGCAATTCAATTGGACTTTCGGTAAGGGGACATTTCAGAGATTGGAGGATCACATTTTTTAAGAAATAGCCGAAACTTTTTGTCGACTAGATATTTCGTGCGACATGCCTATGTAGAAATAATGAGCTGGATTACGTTGCTGTCGTCGATAGGGAGCCTTTTATTTGAAAATAAAAAATTACATCGCATTAATTATTTGTTCGGGTTGTAAAGCCAAATTAAAACAGGATGGTGTCATTTGTAATAAATTCGCAGCTAATTGCAGAGTAGGCAGATCTGTTATATTTTAGTAAAAAATGGGAGTTGAAGTCTGGGAGGTGGATTTTTTTATTTGTGTGGACGAAAAGCCCTTTGTTGGTATATTACGTACTCCGTAGAAAAAAATCGCTACTTTTTAATAATGACCCTGAATTAAATCAGTTGACGACACAACTTCATTCAAATCAAAGGACATAAAAAAGACAAATTTTAGAGTTTATTGTAGAAAAAGGAGGAACTGTAATAGAACTTTAAATAGAACTATGCCAAAAAAGCGACTTAAGGTTGCGATACATAAGAAATTTTTGTAACATAAGTCAATAGCTGGTTTTTTTCTTAAAAGAATAGGTCACCCTAATTCCTTTGTTCTCTTGGGAAAAGTCCAAGCGGCGATTTATGCCAAAACAAATTCTTCGATGTATTCTCACCTTTACGCTGAATATTGTGTATGAAAGCTTTTTGTTGTCCCAAATGTTTACAGATGTCGATCTGTTGTGCCATCCTCTAACTCATTTTTTAAGTTACCCACAAAAATCGGTAGCTTTGAAATCCAGAAATTTTATACATAAAAAATCAATTTAAGGTTGACAACATTGGTATTTATCGTATTTACTGATATTTAATTACCGAGATTATGAGCATTTTAATTTTACCGACTTTTGCCGGAAACTCAAAAAATGAGCTAGAGAATCGCACTACTGATTTGTTTTTTCTTCCGTAATTTATAGTAACAATGACAAAACTCAGATTGTATCAGAACCAAAGAAGTGTTTTGCTGAAATTTGATTAAATTTGTTCTTAGTTCTGTAGAAACAGACTCTTTTTAAAATAGGTACAGAATCAAAAAAGTTCACACTTTTATTCCACATTTCTTTTTATTTTTTTCACACAGTTTTCACTACTTTTTGTGAACCGTTTTCAAAATATTTTTCCTCGTAGTAGGTAAAATTTTTAACTGTAATTAGACCTGTCCACTTCTAACACATTTACTGATTTCATTTAGAATGTTCAACAAATCTTCAAATACAATCGACGTTTACAAGGGAAATGGTGTTTGTTTTGCCGTGTGACACTTCGACGAAAAATGCGGATGTTCTTAGAAAATTTCACTAACAAAAATATTGATTTATATAGTTCGATATATGTACATCGCTATATCGATGCATACATGTATTTTAATGAACATCCTCCATTCGTTTTTTACGGATTCTGATTCTCAAAACTTACCGCCAAAATTATATTAAAAGCGATTGAAGAAATTTTCACTGTCGTAGTGGCACAACCCATTTTATCTGATTTCGGTTTTGTTTTTCTTTTGCAGATTAGTCAAATATTCTTCTTCAATTAATTAATTTATTAATAGCTTTTGCAATTTTTAATTAGGTATTTCTATTTTCGTTTATTTTCCGTATTTTTTGTTAAATGTTAAAATTGGTCGTAACTTCGTTTGGACGAGATGAAAAACCGGTTAACCGTGCGACTGTCGTTTCGAAAGGCCTTTTCAGTCTTTCACGTTTGCTGTTCATCTACAAACTAAAGCGAGTGTAGCAGTCACCCAGCAGTTTGCTTGTCTCGCACTCACACTTTCTGTCGGGTCTCTGCGCTCCGTTACTGCTACGATGAGCTCAGAGTCACTACGAAACCAAATAGATTGAATAGAATCAATGAACACAGAGCGGCAACGCCAACGAAAGCATCGGCCACCATGCCATCACGACTAGATGACTGACTATGACAGCGACCGACAATGGAAATGGCTGGTCGGTCTAGTCTGTTTGTCTGTGTTGTGACGGCGAATAGACCTGATAGAATCGGGACCAAGTCGAATCGGTGTACACAACAATGACGTCACTGCTCATTCGACTAAATGAGAATTGCGAAGCGCCAGACTAAATAGCTAAAAGTCTCATTAGGTAGAACGTGGTCTGTGAGCGAGCAGACAGTCAGTTTGCCAAAAAACCAAACCAAAACAAACAAGTAAAAAAGCTGTAAGTTCGGCCGGGCCGAACTTTTAATACCCTCCACCATTTGGTACAAATTTGGCAATTTCCAAAAAATAAAACCCGTTAAAAATTCTGTTAAAATCTTAAAAATACCGAATGCTTATACGACGACGTGGGCCTGCATAGGCAACTTTTGTTATAAATTATTACAATATTTAAATGCGAAACTTGAAGAAAAATCTGTTTATAATGTAGCTAAAATCAGACAATTTTCTGGCATGGGCTGAAGTATCCATTACGAACTTCACATACGAAATTTGAAACAATCCCTGTAAGTAACGTCGCTAAAATCATTAAAATACCGAATATCGGGGGTACCGTTATATGGGGGCTATATGAAGACGTGGACCTACATGGCTCATTCTTTGACTTTGGATGAAGTATCCATTACGAACTTCAAATACCAAATTTGAAACGATTCCGGTAAACAATGTCGCTAAAATCATCAAAATACCGAATATCGGGGGGTACCGTTATATGGGGGCTACAGGAAGACGTGGACCTGCACGGATAATTTTCTGTCTTAGGCTGTAGCATCCATTACAAACTTCAAATGCCAAATTTGAAATAATTCCGGTGAATAATGTCGCTAAAATCATCAAAATACCGAATATCGGCAGGTACCGTTATATGGGGGCTATATGATAACTTGGACCTACATGGCCCATTTACGAACTTAACCTGCCTACTGGGAAAAAATACATGTGTGCAAAATTTTAGCCTTCTATCTCAATTTGTTCGAAAGATAGCGTGATTACAACAGACAGACAGACAGACAGACAGACAGACGGACAGACAGACAGACAGACAGACAGACACACAGACAGACAGACGGACATGGCTAAATCGTCTTAGAATTTTACGCTGATCAAGAATATATATACTTTGTTGGGTCTGACATGAATATTTCGAGGAGTTACAAACGGAATGACAAAATTAATATACCCTCCATAGTATGGTGGAGGGTATAAAAAGGAGAATCAAAGCCACAAATTATCAAAAGAATATAGCGTTTATGCACCCCCCCATCGTAGAACATCAGTCATCGGTCCACATAAGGCTTATAAACACAATACACCAACATTAGATTGGGTCAAAGTGGCGGAAAATGAAAAATGTGTACATAACGGGAGAGAACTTTGTAGGGGATTTTATTTGAAAATCAAACAACTCAAATAAAGCGTGAAAAATAGTGTCATTTCCCAAAGCCTTGCATCTGAATATCTAATCCGTTGAGTAGTCGAACATTTACATTCTGGACCGTCGTTACTCATTATTTTGTAAGATGAGTGTAAGCCATTCGGACTTGTTACGGTAGTAAGTTATTATTTTCGATCTACTAGCAATGCAGAAGATATGTAGTTGTCATTACTGGTATTGTGTAGAAAGTGGATCATATGCTTACCAACCATGAAATGTAGACCGCTACTTGTAATTTCAGGGAAAATGGTTGCATACCCATTGGGCACAGATTACATTGAACAAGTAAAAAAGCAGTAAGTTCGGCCGGGCCGAACTTTGAATACCCTCCACCATTTGGAACGAATTAGAAAATTTTCAAAAAAAAAAAAAATCCAATAAAAATTCTTTTAAAATCTTTAAAATATCTAATATAGGAAGGTGCCGATATATGGGGGGATATACGATATTGTGGACCTATAAAGACAAATCTATGTCTGCGTGTAAAGTACTCACAAGGAACTCCATGTGTGGATTTTCAGGCAAAACGATTGGAAAATGTGGCTAAAATCATCAAAATACCGAATATCGCGGAGTACCGCTATATGGGAGCTATACGTTATCGTTAACCTATATAGAGAATTCTCTGTCGGTGGGTAAAGTGCTCACAAAGAACCCCTTGTGTACAAAGAACCCCTTGTGACCATTCCGTTGAAAAATATGGTTAAAAACATCAAAATACCGAATATCGGGGGTACCGTTATATGAGGGCTATACAATATCGTGGATCTATATAGATAATTCTCTGCCGAGGTATAAAGTACCCACAAGGAACTCCTTGTGTGGATTTTCAGACAATTCCGTGAAAAATGTGGGTCGAATCATAAAATACCGAATATCGGGGGGGGGGGGAGTACCGTTATATGGGGGATATACGATATCGTGGACCTGTATAGACAATTCTCTCTCAGGGGGTGAAGTACTCACATGGAACTACTTGTGTTGATTTTAAGACAATTCCATTGAAAAGCGTGGCTAACATCATCAATATACCGAATATCGGAGGTTACAGTTATATGGGGGATATACGATATCGTGCACCTATATAGATAATTCTCTGCCGAGGTATAAAGTACCCACAAGGAACACCTTGTGTGGATTTTCAGACAATTCCGTTCAAAAATGTGGGTAAATCATCAAAATACCAAATATCGGGGGTTACCGTTACATGGGGGCTATACGATATTGTGGACCTATATAGATAATTCTCTGCCGAGGTATAAAGTACCCACAAGGAACACCTTGTGTGGATTTTCAGACAATTCCGTTCAAAAATGTGGGTAAATCATCAAAATACCGAATATCGGGGGTTACCGTTACATGGGGGCTATACGATATTGTGGACCTATATAGATAATTCTCTGCCGAGGTATAAAGTACCCACAAGGAACTCCTTGTGTGGATTTGCAGACAATTGCGTTGAAAAAGGTGGGTAAAATCATCAAAATACCGAATATCGGGGGTACCGTTATATGGGGGCTATACGATATTGTGGACCTTTATAGATAATTCTCTGCCGAGGTATAAAGTACCCACAAGGAACTCCTTGTGTGGATTTTCAGACAATTCCGTTGAAAAATGTGGGTAAAATCATCAAAATACCGAATATCGGGGGGTACCGTTATATGGGGGCTATACGATATTGTGGACCTATATAAATAATTCTCCGCCGAGGTATAAAGTACCCACAAGGAACTCCTTGTGTGGATTTTCAGACAATTCCGTTGAAAAAATGTGGGTAAAATCATCAAAATACCGAATATCGGGGGCTACCGTTATATGGGGGCTGTACGATATTGTGGACCTATATAGATAATTCTCCGCCGAGGTATAAAGTACCCACAAGGAACTCCTTGTGTGGATTTTCAGACAATTCCGTTGAAAAAATGTGGGTAAAATCATCAAAATACCGAATATCGGGGGGTACCGTTACATGGGGGCTATACGATATTGTGGACCTATATAGATAATTCTCTGCCGAGGTATAAAGTACCCACAAGGAACTCCTTGTGTGGATTTTCAGACAATTCCGTTGAAAAAATGTGGGTAAAATCATCAAAATACCGAATATCGGGGGGTACCGTTACATGGGGGCTATACGATATTGTGGACCTATATAGATAATTCTCTGCCGAGGTATAAAGTACCCACAAGGAACTCCTTGTGTGGATTTTCAGACAATTCCGTTGAAAAATGTGGGTAAAATCATAAAAATGCCGAATATCGGGGGGTACCGTTACATGGGGGCTATACGATATTGTGGACCTATATAGATAATTCTCTGCCGAGGTATAAAGTACCCACAAGGAACTTCTTGTGTGGATTTTCAGACAATTCTGTTGAAAAATGTGGGTAAAATCATCAAAATACCGAATATCGGGGGGTACCGTTACATGGGGGCTATAGGATATCGTGGACCGATATAGCCCATCTTCGAACTTGACCTGCCTGCAGACAAAAGAGAGATCTGTGCAAAATTTTAGCTTCCTATCTTAATTCGTTTAGACTGTAGCGTGATTACAACAGACGGACAGACGGACGTCTTGGAATTTTACGCTGATCAAGAATATATATACTTTGTTGGGTCTGTCATGATTATTTCGATGAGTTACAAACGGAATGACAAAGTTAATGACAAATATTTCAGAGTATTAGCAAGCCTCTAACGGTTAGCACGCTCCTAGCTTCTTAACAAATTCCTATCTCTTAACAAGCTCCCACCTCTTAGCGAGATCCCAGCTCTCAGTCAGCTCAATGCTCTCAGTCAGCTCTCACTAACCGATCTCTTCCCCAACACAAATGAAATAATGTATAATACTAAGCACACCCGACTACTGTCTAACCAATAGCCACCTTGATTCGACGGACCTTCGATTATTCCAAGCGAACCACGATCCGAGTAGCGCAGAGCCGAGCCACATACACGACAACTGCCGAACCGACAGCCATCCGCTTGACCCGGTAAATCGGCCACCCGAGTCATCCCCAATTCGAGTAATGCAGAGCCGACAGCCATCCGATTGCCGTAGGTCCGAGTCATACACCCGACTACTGTCGAATCGGTTACCACCCACCTGAACCGACAGTATCCGAACACCAACGAGACGGTGGTGATATATCCCGATGACCGTCAAGTCGAATACCATCGAACGGACAACAAACACCCCATTGCCAACGAGTCAATACCATCAATGAAGCAAAATGAATATTAGATCAATAGAAATTATAACGACTCGTGTTTCACTTAAGGTTTATGGGTTAAGTCCTACTCAAAACCACTCGTTATAGACTACAAAACCTAAGGTCTCTGGTTCCAATCTCCGCACCACCGGATAAATGTGGCTGAGTGCATTATGTGTCCGGTTACCAATCAGTAGATCGCCAATTCAAACCATAAGTTAACTAAACCCAGTAAAGAAAGGTCAAAAGCAGGGCGAGCCGACTTTAAGGAACCCTGCATATTTATTAGAGCTACGCTTAACAAATGAACGTTTGTATTAGAACTTTATGTGAATCAGATCATGTGATCGACTTGAATGCTTACTATGGTTTTAGATCAGACATAATTTGAAACGGAAAGAAACTAATGTATGGGAGGCATATTTCATTCTAAATTTATTTCCACTAATTTTAAAGGAGGCATTTGCTTTTCAATCCAAATATCATTGCTAGCGAGGGTATGATATGATCAAAACATTTACATTACATTAAAACTATAGCTCCGATGTAGCTATATTTGAACCGATTTTTAACTTTCAGGCAAAATTCGGTCGATTTCGCAGATGTCTGCCAAAGTTAATCCTGTTGGATGAGATCTATATCTAAATCTGAACAAATCTCGATAAAATTTGGCAAAGGTATTTCTGAGCTGTATTTGATATATTTTCACGAAAATCGTTGTTGTGGAGTGCATATTGGGACTTAGTTCACCAAATTTTACATATATACTTCTAGGATCAATATGGTCGCATGTTCCAATTATTAAATTACAATACAAATCGGACGATTTAATATATGGGGCTTATACATAAATTTTGACCGATTATTTCCAATTTCAGTAGGGGTTTGTGGAAAACTTCATCTACATCTTTCAATAAATACGATTTGTATTTTGTTTACAATAATACATGGACAGGCGGACGGACGAACCGACGGACATGCATAAATTCTATGTAGGTCATCAATGGAAAGGGGGAAGAGTATCTCTGTTCTTTCTCTATGTTACTAGCCTTTTTTTGAGTTGATAAACATACTACAGTGTCATTATCGGATATAAAAAATTGCTACGGTATCCAAAAAATTAAAAACTATCCATGCTCTGAAATTATTATTTTGAAGAGTCTCAAACGAATTGTCAACCAATTCCTTGAATTCCATGGAAATGAAGATACTTGATTAACAATAATACTAATCAAATTGGTACCGTACTCGGCTAAATACTCCTCCATATGCCCAGATTTTACACATACATAAATATATGTGAATAAAATTGAATTGCATTCGCAATTCCTTTCGCAGATGTCTGTAATTGATGTTTTCTGCATTTCTCTTAAATTCGTATGAATGTATTTCTATAATAAATTTAAATAATAAAATATTTCTTTGCCATATTTATTTTTTTCGTAGAAAAATTCATCACGACATCAACATTGTCAAATAACAGCGAAACGAGATTTTTATGCTGTTACGGGGGTGGGGTGATAAGTGTGGCGAAAATGAGTCAACAATAAATTGTAGGCGTATTCTTTTTTGGGGGCATCTGGCCATAAACTTTAGATTTAAAAATAAAAGTTGACAGGTTATTTTTCCTGTGATTCATTTGTCATGAAAGAAGTTGCTATGACATGTTTTATTGCAAGCTATGATGAAATAACAAATAACTAATGTGATTTTAAAATGGTTTCCAAAGACATCTAAAAAATGATTTCGATTTACATGAAATTTCCAATTCCATTCTTAGGGGACATGATAAACACAAGCTTAGGCCCTTGACGTGCCGTACAAAAATATGTACTTACTATACCCACTATGGGTACACATTATTATCCATATGCGCAAGGTCCATAAAAAGAACTTTTAAAAATGTAAACATTTTTCATATGTTTCTGCTCAACGGATGACATCGAAGGTCCTAAGAGTAGCGGTTATTTATCAGTCTGGTCCCAGTGGATACATCAGCAAAGATCGTTGGCTGCTGACATGCTGTCTAAAAGATTTCAAAGAGATCCTAAAGCTTGTTGAGAATCAGAAGTCTTTGTACTTGAAACTGGAGTGAGTTAAACTCATTTACCAAGAACAACGGGAAGGTTTTAAAATTAGCCACTGGTAAGGCCGAACGGGTCTTTTTATACCCTCCACCATACTATGGAGGGTATATTAACTTTGTCATTCCGTTTGTAACTCCTCGAAATACTCATGTCAGACCCAACAAAGTATATATTCTTAATCAGCTTAAAATTCTAAGTCGATTTAGCCACGTCTGTCTGTCTGTCTGTTGTAATCACGCTATCTTTCGAACGAATTGAGATAGAAGGCTAAAATTTTGAACACGTGTTTATTTTTCCAGTAGGCAGGTTAAATGGGCCATGTAGGTCCCATATAACGGCACCTCCCGATATTCGGTATTTTGATTATTTTAGCGACATTATTCACCGGAATTGGTTCAAATTACGTATTTAGAGTTCGTAAATGGGACTACAGTCTGTGACAGAAAATTGTCTATGCCAGGTCTGATATAACGGTACCTCCCTATATACGATATTTTGATGATTTTAGCTACATTATTCACCGTTTATTTCAAGTTTCGAATTTGAATATGGTAATGGCTTATGACAAACAATGCCTATATAGGTCCACGTCGTATAGACCCCAATATAACGGATATATTCAGCATTTTTAAAATTTTAACATAATTTTTTAGGATTTTATTTTTTGAAAATTTCCAAATTCGTTCCAAATGCTGGAGGGTATTCAAAGTTTGGCCCGGTCGAACTTACAGCTTTTTAACTTGTTATGACGTCAAGGGTGACGTCTTTGGGTAACGAATGATTCGCTTTTGCTTCAACGAAGCAAGCAGTAGTAGACCAGGAGTCTAGCCTAAGGCTAGTGCACATCAATATGCATCATTGCTAGGACGCGGCTGCCGGACTCCAGTTAACCTTCTCGGAGTCAAAAATCGATATCGCCTGGTGCGAACATATACAAATTTTATACTTCTTTAAATACTTCTGATCACCAGCAAGAAGAACCGACTAGAGCAAATTGAATCCCTTACGTCGGAAATATTTTCCTCGACCAATGATGTTGAGAATGCTGTGAGAATACTCTCTCAACCGATGATCATTCAAGCTATTAGAAATCTTGTCTAATCACATACCCTGGAGGGAAATCCCAGCAGGTATGGTGAGCTAAATAACTTATCATTCTTCACGGAATAGCAAGGTTGCTCTAAAACATATCTAGTAATGCTAAACTTATTGCAGCTCCTGTGAGCGAGTAGACAAATGTTGCCAGATTTCGTAAAATACGGTCCAAGCCCACACTGAGTTTAAAGCGAAATGATGGTACATGGACCAACTATGGTTTGGTGAATTGGTGTTGGCCATCTGGAATCAAATCTTGTCTTAGGTTTTGTTTCGTGCTTGGTCTGTGGAAAGTGGTAACGGTGATCTATATTCCCAAAAACGGGAATAGTAGTCCCACCTTGCCCAAAGACCGTTTCTTCCCTCTCTGATGAAGACCTTAGAAAGGTTACTGGAAACGGAAATTCGTTCAAATTACCCGTACAATAAGCACATCGCACTACGTTTATGCTAAATAACGGTCACTGAAGACTCGAAGTTTTCGTATACATTGATAAGATTTAGAGAAGGTTTTGAACAATGTTAAGCTGGAGTCGATTCGCTAAGCTCGCCATGCCTCTGGCATTTCCCCTATACTGATTGAATAGATGGATAGGATGCTAAAAGGCAGCATAATCAATTTAAGCTTGGGAGAGAGTTCCATTAGGAAAACTGTCAGCAGAGTTACATTGCCTCCCTGCGATCTATCTATAACTATTGCCTTGGCTTCCGACGAACAATGAAATACTAGTGAGTTTCGACCAACTTCCCATATGTAGATTCACACATTTAGATTAACAATTATTCGCATAATTTGGAAATTAATGTTATGTTTTCTTTAAATTTTTCTAATCTAAATATTTTTTTCAAAATATGATTAGGTGGAATACTTCGGTCCACTATGTCTGATATATCACGCACATTTCCAAATTTTCCAAAACAAAAAAAAAAAAAAACGAATTGCATATCTCATGTAGAGGTGAATAAAGTTGTAGATATAGTTCAAATGTAGCGCATTTATATCAGAATTACATAAGATACGAAATGGGCAACATTGTCCCACTCCTTTGGAACTTCCCCCATAAAGGGTCAACAGTTTGAATAATATTCACACAAGTCAACATATTTAAATAAACGATTTCACCATAGAGCGGGAGTTGAAATTTTGTGCACCCTATATCGTATACATATCTACAAAGCATACATGACAAAGGTAGTGTAAATCACAAATCTCTCCGAAAATATTAAAGTTAATGTCTTAAAATCAAATTCAAACGTGTTAGTGTTTTTGTCTTCTTCTCCATTTTATGGAGGCGTTTAATGATATTGAAATTCCTATATTTTTTATTACATTTGATAAATAAATTACAAATCGACAATATCAAGAGCAATAAAAATAATCAGTAAGTGAATACTGCTCCAGAATTTAGTAGAGGTGTGAAGGCATAAATATTTCAATATTTTTTATTACCTCTAACACAGTATGCATTCCAAAAGGCGGGGAAAAAGTTTGATGTTTTTAAATGAGTTTGGACAACATAGATTTATGTCGTTGGCGCCTAAGTGAAGCACAACTGAAGAGACTCCGCAATGGAATTCAAAGTACGTTTGGGACGTAATAAAGTAGGAACCTGAACAAAATGTGGTAACATCTATTGTAGGGTTATAACATTTTTGCAAATATCAAAAATGTCACCCCATATCTTTATAGAATATTAGCGACTAACTTTTAAATAAATTAGAGAGTTTCAGTCGGGCTTACGACAAATATATCCCTTTTAGCATGACTAATCATTTATGTATGGAGGGCATTCATACAGAATGAACCTAGACCAAGACAAATATTGCAATGTGTATAGTGAACTGGGGAATAATTTTTCATTTCGCATGTGATGTGAAATATGGGGGTGGTTTTGGAAATATGTACTATAATTGTTTGAAAAGTACTAAGTGGTACTAAATTGGGTGAAGGCATAGAGCTGGAATGCCTAGCTTGATATTGAGGTTATTGTTGGTAATTGTAATTGAGATATGGACGAAAAGTACAAAATATTAAGAAATTTGGTATTAGGCGAAGGATTAGAACTGAAACCGTGAAATTGTATATTGTGATAATTGTTAGGGTCTAGGATCCAGATTTGGAACGGTTTCGTAAATGTGTGCTAAATTACACGAAAAGTATTAAATATTACTAAAGTTAATGTATAGAGCTGAAACACTGACATTTGATATGAGGTCTCTGTAGGTAGGTTTGGAAACGCGAAGTATAATTGTTCGAAAATTACTAAATGGTACTAAAATTTAATTACTATTAGTGTCTAGGATGGAGAGATGTAGATTACTTTGGGTACCTATTTAAAATTTTGACCTTTTGGGGCGAGCTACGAGAAGCTGTCGGAAATATTTTTTAAGTTCCCTATTGATTAAAGTCTAAACAAGTGTGGGGGAAGTACCAGAAAAGTGGACAGATTTTTCTATTTTTGCACTTGCTCTCGAATATTCAGAAGTATAAGGATATGACATTGTTGAAGAAAAATGGACATCGATTCCACACTTTATTTATTAAAATTTAATTATTCAAAATTTGACTTTTTGTTATGAAGGTATAGGAATGAATTTATATAATGTTAAGTGTATTAATGTCAATTTTTTCCAAGGGAATCGAATATAGAAGGTTCACTCAAAGTCGAGTTAAATTGGGCTTCTTTGAGCCCACCAAATTGACAAATTAAATACAAAACATATTTTTAACAAGTAAAATAGCAGCTAAGTTCGGCCGGACCGAACTTTTAACACCCTCCACCATTTCGAAAGAAAATGGAAAATTAAAAAAAAACCGAAAACTACTACTTAAATGAAAACCGTTATATGGGGGCTATACGAAGACGTAGACCTGCATATAAACATTTTTGTCATAGGCTGTAGTACCCATTACGAACTTAAAATATGAAGTTCGAAATAAATCCTGGTAAATAATGTCGCTTAAATCATGAAAATACCGAATATCGGGAGGAACCGTTATAGGGGGGCTATACGAAGACTTGGACCTGTATACAAAAAATTTTGTCATAGGCTGTAGTACCGATTACGAACTGCAAATACGAAATTTTAAATAATTCCGGTAAATAATGTCGCTAAAATGATGAAAATACCGAATATCGGGAGGTACCGTGATATTAGGGCTAAACGAAAACATGGACCGACGTGGCCCATTTAGGATCTTAACCTGCCTACTGGTAAACTATGCATGTATGCTAAATTTTAGCCTTCTATATCAATTTGTTCAAAAGATAGCGAGATTATAACAGACAGACGATCGCTAGGGTCTATTATGAATATTTCGAGGAGTTACAAACGGAATGACAAAGTTAATATACCCTCCATAGAATGGTGGAGGTATAAAAATAAATACGAATACGGTATTACTTTGTTCTGTGATTTCTTATAAGAAAAAGTTTGAATTTTGGATACAGATTATGACTTTGGTAAGTTTCCAGATTATTTTCAAAAAATTTCACGGTTCTTGTGCCAATTGAGAACTCAAAAGCAAGTGACTGAATTTGAGAATAGAATATGGCCCATTTCGCTTTTTTCGAGTTGTCGATTTTAATTACCATTCATGTACAAGACAGAATCATACATTTACAGAACGCCAAAATAAACTTCTTCTGAGTTGGAAACGAAAGAAGCCTTTCAATTGCCTTAGAGACTCGACTTGAGAAAATACCCATTTGTGTAGAGTATGTAATTTGGGTGTTCGTTGGTAAACTAAGAATGCTTTAGATTACTTGGAGCATTGGGAACATTTTACATTTATGAAACGCAATTAATTCAAAGCACAACATTAAATATTTCCGTAACATTACGCGTAATTTTGTAATTTACAATTAATTGTTTCCGAATGTTGTGTGTAAACAACAAACGCAACAACATTAAACCGGTTCAACTTAGAAAACAAAAAAGAAGCACACACGCCACATGAGATCAAGTCTTTGGTGTAATCTGTAATTTGTAAGAAAATAAATGTATATAATTCTATAGTGTAAAATTTGTTAATATTCACAAATAGGCGTTAAATATATTTCTTTATTTAAATAATCTTATTTATTAGCTTCTCTCAAAATTCTAAAATATTATAAGCTTGAGGCCACCTAATGCTCTTTAAAACATTATTTTCTATTCAGCATAAAGTAATTTTGGGCGTTACGGAACGTGTCAAATGAATTTACTCATTATGAATTCGAAACATTGAGACATAACACATTGACCCGGTGTCCATTATGGTAATCTAATTACTCTGGATTAACAACACCAAAAAAAAAGAAAATTTGATCGTCGACATTAGTTTCAGATTCCACAAAATGTAACTAGGTAGGGACACACACGCACATCCATACACAGTGGGCAAAAGCAAGAGGCCAAATTTTTGTCATAGAAAAGTGAAATAAATAATATAAAAATCTTCTGATCTTTTATTCCGCAATACTTTTAAATCGAAGAGTTTGTTTAGTGACATATATTCTGTAATCAGGAAGTATATCGGCCTTGTCCTTAATACTGACAAGTTGAGTTTTACAATTTTACTGTGGCCAAATAAAATCCTAAAATATTTACTTCCACAAATTGTGTGGTTAATTTCATATTGCCCACTGTGACTGTGCGTATGCATACGCTGACTTGCGGTGTCACATTAACCACCTATTTTATCTACGTATACCATCGGTCGTACGCATTAAACTATCTCCTACGCATTGTTGTTGTTGTTGTGTGAGCCATTTAATGGCACCTTTGCTTGGCTTGGCTTTGTTGTGTATTTTTCGGGTGGCAATGGGCCAGCAGCTACGTAGCTGGTCCCTCAAAAAATAAACAAAATCCGTTGACAAACATTGAGTTTAGAATTTCAATGCGAGTGATATACCGCCTCCACATTTCCCAATGTCATCAATGATTTGTATCTAACAGGGGGAAGAAAACAAACAAGACACGGGCATGAATGTTTCTTCCGATGACTGGGTATCATGACCAGCCCAATTTAAGGGCTGCCATCACTTTCGAGTTGGATTTTTGGGATGGTATTAAAATGTATTAGATAAATATAAGTAATTCAAAATGTTTACCTTCCTATCATATACGGACGAAACATATCATATACCATACGGTCACAAATGTGCCTCGTTGGCAAAATGGTTTTAGATTCCATAACATGCCCTATCTGTACGGGTTAGGTTTTAATAATTGCATTTCTACAATGCTTAGATCAGACTGAAGAATGAGAACATTAGTCCTCTCCTTCCAGTGTATCGTCTCTGCGCATGACGTAATTATTGTATGATTCTTAAAAAAATTGTAAAAATTGGTAAAATTGTTAAATATTCGTGAATCTGGTATTGGGCTCATAGTGAATTTATTGTCTAATTATTATTTGGAGCGAAGGCGAGCCACTCCCGTCGACTTTGTCAATATTTATACCCTTACACCTATGACTATAGGTGTTATACGGTCAAACACAACAAAATCCATTTCTGCAGCAGAATTTTCTAAACGTGATATATTTATCAAACCAAAACTGCATTGATTGGTCTTCTTGGACCTTCCTGACATAAGACCAAAATTTCCAACAAACAAACATTTCCATAATACAAACATACTTTGTACTGTAATGTTATGAAAATCTTGATACTAAACGGTCGTTTAAAGTAGGACTTGAATAAGGCTGGAGATAAAAATTGTACAAAATTACGGAAAGTACTAATATGTACAATTTTGAGTTTTTGCAAGAGGGTTAATGTAGGATGAGTCTTGGAAAGGTGTGCTAAAACTCGCAACATTGTTATCTCACTGTCGGTTAGAAACTGTGCTTTGAGAATTTAATCTACACTCTTGTCTTCTAGGATTAATACTGGGCGTACATTTCGGAAAAAGCTTAAATTAAGGGTACGAAAAATATTAAAAGTAACAAGTAAAAAAATGTAAGTAAAATTTTACAATCTTCAAAAAATGCGAAACTTTAAAAAAAAACTGTTTATAATGTAGCTAAAATCATCAAAATACCGAATATAAGGAGGTACCATGGGGGTTATAAAACGTGGACCTGCACAGACAATTTTCTATCATAGGCAGTAGTATCCATTACGAACTTCAAATACAAAGTTTGAAATAATTTCGGTAAATAATGTCGCTAAAATCATCAAAATACCGAATATCGGGGGTTCCGTTATATGGGAGCTATACGAAGACGTAGACCTGCTCACACAATTTTTGTCATAGGCTGTAGTATTCATTACGAACTTCAAATACAAAATTTGAAATAGTTCCGGTAAATAATGGGTAAATGAGAATACCCAATATCGGGAGTTACCGTTATATGGGGGCTATACGAAGACGTGGACCTACATGGCTCATTTTCTGTCTTTGGATGTTGTATCCATTAGGAACTTCAAATGCCAAAATTGAAACAATTCCGGTGAATAATGTCGCTTAAATCACCTATACCAAAACGTGGACCTACATGGCCCATTTTCAATACCAAAAGTCCTGCAGACATAATACACATTTGAGTAAAATTTTATCAACCTACTTCATGTTGTTCGGAAGCTAGAGTGATTTCCAAAGACGGACGGACATTGATAAATCGACATAGAATTGTATGCTGATCAAAAATATATATTCTTTGTGGGGTCTAAAGTGTATATTCGAGGTGTTACAAACGGAATGACAAACTTAATATACCCTCCATACTATGGTGGAGGGTATACAAACCTATTGAGATTACTATAAAATTAGAACTTTAAAAAATATTCGCGCGTGAAAATGCAAAATGTACTTAATGGTACAAAAGGTAAATTATACAAAAAAGTAGTATGAACACTTGTGGTACGAAATTTGTTGTACAAAATAACAGTAATCTGCGTCATAGTCGGTGTCGAAATTTCAATAACCACCAATAACGACTCCGCTTCAATTATCGCCGCGGAAGACAACAGTGAAGCATTTATTCGGCCGAAATGTTGGAAAGATTTATTAAAAAATAATAATAAATTTGTATGTAACATAGAGAAGGAAGCGAAATAGACCCAGAGTCCCTTTTGATGATTCGCTTAGAATCACATTTTGAATCGATTTATGCATGTCCGTCCGTAAATACCTGGACCGACGTGCGTCCATTTATTTTTTTTTTTTAAAAATATAGGTCGCATTTATTGCCCATTCGATATGATATTTTGCACAGATCATTTGTTTGGCCCAAGGACCAACGCCATAGAAATAGATAATCAGCCAAAAGGTAGATAGATAGATAGATAAAGGATAGATATAGCTCCCATGCATATCTTCGTCCGATTGTACACTAAATGTGTAATTTCCAAATTTGATGGAATTTGGAACATACGACCAAATTGAGTCTAGAAACAAGTATATATTTAACCCCAATTTGAATAGATTGTTAGCCTGAGGAAATTGTTATCAAATTTGGTGAAAATCGGATATGATAAAGCTATAGGTTACATATATATGTCTCATCCGATTTTGTATTTCAGTCCCTCACTAACTATCAGATACAGCATAGAAATACCTGTTCTAAATTCTATAGGGATAGGTTCAGATTTGGATTAGCTCCCATATATTGCCACGTATTCGAAAGGATTACAGTTGGTATTATTTAGTTCTGGTAAATTCCACATAAAAACGTTTATTTGTTAGGAGTAGCTCTACTAAGTATGCAAAGTGGTATAGGGTATCATAGAGTCGGTCCCTCTGGCTTTTGAGCTTTCTTCTCTGCTTTTTTTTTTGGAAAATTTTCCTTTAAAAAAGGATGCATTGCGAACTTCAAATGGCAAATTTCAAACAATTCTTTAGCAAATTTGGCATAAATCACCAAAGTCCCAAATGTCGGGAGGTACAATTATATGTATACTGCCTATTTGTAAACATAACCCGTAATGGGTTATTATTATTTTTCATTTCCTACAGAAGATGTCGTGATTAAAATATACATGTTAGTTCTGAATGGGCTTTAAAGCCAATGTATTAACTCTAAAACTAAGGACTTCCTAGTATTATAACATTGTAATGTTGAATATATTAAAAATCTTTAAAACAAAAATTTTTAAAAATTTTATAGTTATTTTTAACTTCAAAGAACATAGCAGAATATGAATACATCTTCATTTCGACGTATCCAAAGCCTCTTACGTTAAGATAGGATTTAAATTTGCAGTTAAATTTATTCTATAAAGGTAACCCTATATCTATGATAAAGCAATACCAACAAGTTAGAGACGTGATGATTAAGCCACACCGATTGATTGTCAACGATAGCAATAACAACGCAACAGGAATGACGACTGCAGCGCTCGTAAATGGGATGTAAACAAACCGAATGACTTTACCGGCCGGCATGCTTTCTTTGAAAAACGAAGTATCTTTAGCTGCACGAACATTGAGATTAACACTCAGAAAGCATTTAAAAGCTTTTATTCATTCTCTTTCCGTTCTGAGTTAAAAGTTTTTCATAGTTCCAAACCTGTTATTTATGAGGCAGCCAGCAGCCATTGTGACATATTCACATACCTACCTACATACATGGATTCCGTTAACAATAATGCGGGTGGAGGTAGGTGAGGGCGTGATGGGTGTGGGTTTATTGTTGCACCTCTCTTGCTGGTCATCGTACATACAGATGATGATGAAACAACATCAGATCTGTCTGCCGTCGTAGTAGCAGATTAGCTGCCTGGTGACTGTTCCACAAGTTATTTAAAGAATTTACGTCATAAATTTCGAATTCGTTGTGCCTGTGTTTACTCTCGCTTGGTCGAAGCTGAGAACGCCAAGAGTTATTACCCCAAGACCAAGTGCATGGCCAAGAGTTGATCGACGAGTCCCATATTTTATTGCTCTGTGCTGTATGGCGTCGTCGTCGTCGTTTTATTAATTTTAATAAAAATTGGCACTTTTGCGCTAATAACCTTCTAATGCGGAAGTCACACAGAACTTAATTACAGCCGAATATCATTCGAAATTCAATGTTGTCATTGGTTATTTAAGAAAAAATGAATTGCGCAAATATTTTTGTAAATTAATGTCATTTGCGCTTTAACGTATGTGTGTATTAGTATTTGATCGTGATTTGGGGATAATGAGGGGATTAGGAATTGTTAAGAAACTCGTTTCCAAATCTACATATGACACATATCAATCCATTCTTAGCAAAAACCGGTGACGCATTTCGGCAGTACGTACATATATATTCAGTAATTATGTATGTACTCATAGATTTTTTAGATTGTTGTTCTTTTGAAGTTTTTTTTTTTTTTTTTTTTTTTTTATAAAAAAATGAATAAAAAGTGCAACGAAGGAACAAAAATCTAGCGTTGCTGAGTATATGATACCCAAAATCACTCTGTATATTTGGCAGAGCTTCCCACAACAAAAGGACGTTCCTATTGGTTATTTGGATGAAGTAAATCTTGGCAACTATGGTCGTTATAAAACGTGTATTGCAGCTTTAGTGTGGCTTAAATATGAAATCAGATGTACAAGAAGCAGTACACCGATGTGGTATTTTTTGCTTGAAAAATCTTATTTTTTTTCTGTTGGCCTCCGAAAATGGTCGCGGAATTAAGTTCTTAGTTAGCACAAAACTGGAAACTATTTGGTAATTGACAAAATGACGAGTGTCAAGTTGTGGAATTATTTGAGGGCTATACCTTAACGGGTATAGGAATAATGTACACGCTACTTTCAAAGATCTATCTTGAATATTCTTTCTTAATCTCAAGTGATGGGTGGATAGATAAATGTACATAGAATATTTTGTGGTATAATAAACTGAGAGGGAAATAATTTACCCCCTTCTTATGATTGAGATCATAAAGGATAAGTTAAGTTGGTTTGTCCTCTTTATGCTCTCAATCGTGAGGTGGAAAAACTAAACACCTTGCAGCATGATTTCTAAACGTTACGAAACGGATTTGATTTCGAAATTTCTACTGAATGCCGATATCTTTAAATTACAGAAAAGCGAAGCGCTTGCATGAGGTGATCGACACTTTGGTATTTTTTACTGTCAACCTTGCTTTCCAAAATACTCCAGACACAATAGTCCAACGGATTGGTGGAATGTCCAAGGTCTGCGGCCAAAATGTTTGCGTGCCCAAGGCTTTAATACACACTTCAGAATATTTTCGCTATAATATTTGGCATTTATTCTGATGCCACAGTCGATTAATACCAGCGGAGAGCGACCATCGGCTATTATGGCGGCCCACACCATCAACATGGCCGGCTCTTGAGTACTGGTGGCCAACCGAAGGTGCACATTTTTAGCTGACCTCTTTGGCAAGTAAAAACGATCATTTTGTTTGTTTACAAACTGCTGGACAGCGAATGTTTTCTTATCGGAGAAAACCAAATTCGGGAATTCACCACTTTCGGCCAATCGAGTTTTTTTGCGGTTTTTTCATCTCACCCTGTAGATTCTTATACGTTTACATTCGCATACATTTAAAAAAATTTTTTTTTTAGATAAAACATTTTTATAGAGGAATAGTAAAATGTTTCCAGTTAAACCGGATTGGTTATTCATTAAAATACTGATAGATCTCTCTTAAATACAAACTGTTGCAGATAATTGTTATATATGGAGCCCTGGTGGCAATAGTTGGAATTTTTATACCAGACAACATGATATCGTAACTCCCCCATATAACGTAACTCCCCGATAATTTTAGGTCCATGTTTTCGTACAACCCACATATAATAGTAATTTGCTTTATTCGGTTAATTATTGATTTTAGCCAACATTGTGCCCCTGTAGTATGCTGATAGATTTAGACACATCCTTCAATGGAATAGATTAAAATTTATCCTCTTAACGGATAATAATATGTATTTTTTATTAAATACAGGGTGAGATAAAAAAACTGCAATAAAGTCAAACGCCATAATTTTTACATTTTTATACCCTCCACCATGGTACGGAAGGTATATTAAGTTTGTCATTCCATTTGTAACACTTCGAAATATACATTTTATATACAAAGTATATACATTCTTGATCAGCATAAAATTCTATGTCGATTTAGCGATGTCCGTCCGTCTGTCCGTTTATCCGTCTGTGGAAATCACTCTGGCTTCCGGACGAATTGAAGTAGATTGATAAAATTTTACTCAAATGTATGTTATGTCTGCAGGCCATTTGGTATTGAAAATGGGCCATGTAAGTCCACGTTTTGGTATAGCCCCCAATATAACGGTACCTCCCGATATTCGGTATTTTGATGAAGTTAGCGAATTTATTCACCAGAATTGTTTCAAATTTGGAATTGAAAGTTGGTGATGATTTTAGGTACATTATAAACAGATTTTTTTTCAATTTTCGCATTTGAATATTGTAATAGTTTATGACAAAAGTTGCCTATGCAGGTCCACGTCGTCGTATAGATCCAAATGTACGGCTACATTTGGTATTTTTAAGACTTTCACAGGATTTTTAACGGATTTTATTTTTTTGAAAATTGCCAAATTTGTACCAAATGGTGGAGAGTATTCAAAGTTCGGCCCGGCCGAACGTACAGCCTTTTTACTTGTTTTTTTTTTTAATTTTATTGTATGATAGCAAAAAAACGTCGGAAATAGCATTAAATTTTAGAATAAGTTTAGATTTGATCGAATTGGTCACCTTTGGCACGAATTATGGCCTAGAAACGGCCAATGAAACCGTCACACGCTGCCCACATATTGCTCTGCGGTATTTTGGCCCATTCCCGGCGAACCGCTTGCTTGAGGTGATCGACACTTTGGTATTTTTTAGTGCCAAACTTGCTTTCCAAAATACTCCAGACACAATAGTCCAATGAATTGGTATCCGGAGATATTGGTGGCGCTGGAAATGAAGCCAGAAACCTCATTTTGTAACAATTCTTGAGTGGCGCGTGCTGATTCCTGTTGGAATGTCCAAGGTCTGCGGCCAAAATGTTTGTGTGTGCAAGGCTTTAATACACCCTCCAGAATATTTTTGCGATAATATTCGACATTTATTCTGATGATGCCATGGCGATTAATACGAGCGGAGAGCGACCATTGGCTGTTATGGCGGCCTACACCATCATCATGGCCGGCGCTTGAGTTCTGGTGGTCAACCGAAGGTGCGCATTTTCAGATGACTTCTTTGGCAAGTAAACACGATTATTTTGTTTGTTTACAAACTGCTGGACAACGAATGTTGTCTGGTTTCGATCAAGTCGGTTCTTTACTTTTCGAAAAATTTCTGCTGATGTTGCTGTTTTCTTCCGTCCACTTCCTTGGCGTCGGGCTACGCTACAAGTATCACGGTGACAAGCCATGGTACGAGACATAAAAGATTTATTCACATTTAAATGCTGACGATAGCCACTTGCGGCCAAATATAAAGAAATCACACTATCACGCTTGAATACCATCACGATTACCTTTTTTTTGAAAAATTCTCACCAAAATGCTTTTGTACGCTTGTAAACAATATAATTAGCTATCACTGGAATAATTTTAACAGCTGTCGGACGAGTGACTTAGAAATGACAGCTGTCTGGAATGAAGGCAGTTAGATTTGGATATATCGCCTATATACGTATTTCGTGCGATTTTGTGTATTTGATGCACCAAATATGCTATGCATATCAAAGTGTGAAATGTGTGACAGAATTTGGCCCAAAATTAAATTTTGTCAGTTTATGTTGATGCAGGTTGGATTCGGATATTGTTCTATAAAGAAACCTAGACCCACAACGATATGTATTTCTACCTAGAATCCCTCCAGTAGCTACAAAATTTTTGTTTTACTTGAAAATATTGCAGTTTCCTATATGATTGGCATTTGTTATGAAATAACCAAATCCCAAGGACAAAACTCTTTGTGCAGGCGGACTAAATTTCACATGTTCCTGCTTTTGTCATGGTCAGCTGTACGTGAAGTGTTCATGTGAGTCCAACCGTCCCTGTGTCCAAGTTTTTTATAAGCAAAATACAATGCAGCCTGTATGTTGCTCGATTGTGGTGAAATGCTGCTCAGATAATTTGTTTGGCCCAAGGACAGAAACAGAGAAACAGAGAAAATACGACCTTATTCTGCCTAGAAGTGGAAATCTTTTTTTAAGTACCTCTTATTCGTAATATGCACTCCACATAAATGATATTTGGTACCAGATATACTTTTATAACTCTATCCGATTTCACTTTATGTGTAATATTTGCCCAAATGAGATGCATTTTTTATAGACTACCAAATTTTTCATAGAATCAAGTTTGTTTAATTCAAAACCCGAAAATCGCTTAAGTTTTGGCTATAGCTCCATACTTAGGTGTCACTCAAATATGTAAACACTTTATTACAAGGATTTTCGGTACAATATACAAGAGATATAAGACCCTAAAATACCTGTATTTGTCATAGGTAACTCTATTAAATATTCATAGTGGTGTTGAGTATCAAAATTGCGGCATCGCCAGACTTTGGTCTTTTCTTAATGATTTATTGTTGCAAAAACCAAAAATACAAGCAAAATAAAATACTTAAATATAAAAACGTGTGAAACATATATATGGGAGCTATAGCTATATTTAAAACGATTTGGCATACACTTGGCAGACTTTAATATGGTCGAAACATGATAGTACGATCCAATATTCAAAGTTACAATTACAGCACGGTTTGTGCATCATATTAATCCAATTAGAGAAAAATATATATTGACCAAATTTGTACCGATTTGAGGGACCTAAAGGGCAAATCGGATAAGAAGTATTACGCATTTGGTGAATAATAATAGTAAAATCAGGTTAACAATTATGTGGTAACTCAATCCTAATCTGAACCGGTTGGAACGAATTTGTGTTAAACAACAGTTTTTCTTCAAAAGAGAGACCTGTACTCTGTTTTCAAAAATACATGGACAAATGGACGGGCGAATAGATGGGCTGACATACATCTCGTTTTCTTTTGCATGTTGCAAACAAATGAACAAAGACATAATACTCTGCATCAGAGTATGACGTAGGATATAAACATTGTCAAAATGTAATTTTGATATATTCAAAATTCTTTTCTTAAGTGACCAATTGTTCAGGACGTGACGAAATTCTGTAAAATATGTTTGAGGTGTTGAGACCGTATTATACATAGAAACATTTTTGATCTTGAAAGCAAATATGCCATTAAAATATTATACGAATGAACAATGAATTGAATATTCACTTCAATACTATAAGTCAAATTGAAAAAATCGCATGCGATAGAAAATATGAAAAAATGTCACAAAATACTACAAAATCTATATTAGCATCATTATTGGCATTTTTTGTGCGATTTTTTTAGATTTTATTCCTTTATGCCAGGAGGGCATTCTGAATTGACCAAATTTGTCAAAGTCGGTCCAGCCATCTTTGAGATATAAGCATTCTAGCTTCCTTTGTATGTACACATTGTATATATTTCGCTATATATATCCGATATATTTATTATCGGCATCTACGTAACGGTCAGAATTGTGATTTCGTCGGGATTATAAATATTCGCGGTTATGGTCTATTTCACCCACTAAATATTACCCGATGATCATCAAAATTGGAAGGCTTCTGCCCAGCCCTAATCTCTAGCCCCATGCTTCCCCGTCGATTGGTTTATAATTGCGACCTGCAGGGCAACTGCAAAATCAGAAAACTTTTCAGTTGTTGGTCCATTTCAACCCCTAAATATTATGCAATCATCATCCAATAGGCTTCTATTCTGGCTCTAGCCCCACCTACATTCTAAATTTCGTGAAGATCGGGCCATAATTGTGACCTGCAGAGTGATTACAAATTACCATGGACAGACTTACAGACAGACGGACATACATAGCTAGATCGACTCAGCTTGGCGAGATAGGAAGATCCATATGCACTTTCCTATGAGGGAAACCAATATTTCGAGGTGTTACATAATTTTTGGGCCAATCAAACTTATAATACCCCCAACACATAGTGTTGTAGGGTATAATTATATAGGCTTTGTATATCACTAACCAATTTAGAATTTTTATTATTACATCAATCTTTGCAGTGCAGGCATAGAGTATTCGATTAAGTAAAAGCCAGTTTTATCTAAATTGTTCAACATTCAATACAATCCTTTGACATTACTCGAGATTAGACTGTATAACATATTTTCCACAAAGTCATTTTAGTTGTAAACATGATCATCTCTTAAATATTTTATTAGAATCTTTGTATTTATATAGTTTAAAAACAATACATATATTGTATATTTATGTATAATCGAATTAATTAAAAAAATATGTTAAGTTGTATGTTAAAAATATCCTACATTATAACAAATACAAAAATGTGTTTTGTCTATCTTAAAGAATTTGTAATCAGTATTTTAAAGGTACACGTGACTTCAATTTTTTAGCTTGGAGGTAGTGGTGAGTTCTCTTCGTCAATTTTTTCCCACTTTTAACAGCAAATCTGTTCTCGACCAACAATTAGTAATTGAAACGCCGCCTTTGGTTGGTGTAGTGAATGGCCAACATAATGGACATGAGTAGAACAACAGCCTGCAAGCAAATGGAAAAGTGCAATAGGTTAAAAAAATTGAAACGAAAAGTATATTTAATTTTACTCACATTCAGACCCAGTAATACCCATTCCGAAATTTGGGAAGTCAACGCCTCATTGGAGAAGGCTTCTTCGATTTTCGACAAACAACCATTGATGTGGATGTTCAAAGGGTTGATGCAGTTACTGTCCTTGCAACAACTTGATGGTGTGATACGACCGGCAAGCAAATAGTCGTCGGGTCCATTTTTGCCACAGCATTCATACTGCAACGAAAATGAGAGGTAAGTCAATTAATCAAATCAAATGACGTCACCTCAAATACATACCACAAGTTGTTTTTGGTCCATGGCACCGGGATGGATCAATTCCTGTTCCCACAGCTGATTAACCTCTTGAATGGCATAGTTCTTGAAGACATCTCTTGTATTCAAACAGATGAACACAACTGTCAGGACCAGAATGATAAGCAGCATTACGGCATACTAAATAATGATAAAAAAATGAAATAGAAAATATATATTTTTCGATATTATTTTGAAATATTCATTTACCGTCCACAAACTGCGAGCCGATTCCCGAATCGATCCAAAGCATCCAAAGAGAGATGTCAACAAAATTACACATCCCAGTGCAATAATGCCGATGCCATAATTTTGTGGCATCGCATCCCAACCGAATCCTGCCAACAACAGCAATAATACGCCAAAGATCTGAAATTACAATAAGGGATTAATTTAATAAATGTTTCTCAATAACTCGATTTCTCAACAATTGCTTGAAAACAAGTATAAATGTAGACTGAATATTACTGACCGACACCATAATTAAAGGGGTTGACTTATAGACCAGTTAGAATATTCATTAAACTTTGCTGGGGGTATCTCAGCCATATGGTTACATATTTTAATACGGCAAAACTGTGTGTAATCCAAATAATGGTTTTAGATTCAAGGTCTCTTCGGACGTAATTTGTTTCAGCACAATTTTAATCGATTTAGCCATGTCCGTCCACTCTTTTTAATATCTCCTCCGAAAGGAACAGACAGATTTAGATTGAGTTCGGATATTGACGATAACGGTCCACTTCTTCTAGTACCCCAACAAGGTTCGAAATTTTGTAAAGAAAATTATTTACCTTATCAAAAGTTAAAAAGTATCTGTCGGTTCTGCCTTTTGCATATCATCAGCATGTAGACGTCCATTTAAATATATTTTGACCTGACCCCATCCTTCCTTTCGGAGGAGATATAAAAAAGAGTGGACCAATAAATCTCTTATTCACATCAAATCGCACATTAAGAGAAAAAATTGGTTATACTAGAGAAATTCGTACCTATTGTGGGTTTTGTGGTGACAGAAATTTTGGGATGTCTAAAGTTTGGAAATAATAATCATTTATTTTGCATTTTATGAACCTCATAGTAATTCAAAAATTTGACCCTGACTAAATCGTTCCAACACCAGAATTCTGCTGTTTATGAAATGGATGGACCTGCCTCTCAGGTGATTCTGTCATGGTGTACAGGGTGAGATAAAAACAAGTTAAAAAGCAGTAAGTTCGGGCGGGCCGAACTTTGAATACCCTCCACCATTTGGAACAAAGTTGGAAGATTTCAAAAAACTATATCCCAAAAATTCTGTAAAAATTTTAAAAATACCGAATATAGCCGCTATATTGGGGTCTATACGACGTGAACCATTACCATTCAAATTCGAAACTTGAAATAAACGGTGAATAAAGTAGCTAAAATCATCAAAATAACGTATATATGGAGGTACCGTTATATCGGAGCTGTGCGAAGACCTGGATCAGCATAGACAATTTTCTGTCACAGGCTGAAGCATCAATTACGAACTTCAAATACGACATCTCAAACAATTGCGGTGGGTGTTGTACCAAAAATCGTCAAAATACCGAATATAGGGAGGTACTGATATATGGGGCCTATACCAAGACCTGGACATGCATAGACAATTTTCTGTAACAGCCTGTAGTTCCCATTACGAACTCCAAATACGTAATTTGAAACAATTCTGGTGAAAAATGACGATAAAATCATCAAAATATTGAATATTGGGAGGTACCGTTATATGGGGGCTATACGAAGATGTGGACCTGCACAGACAATTTTCTGTCTTAGGCTGTAGTATCCATTTCGAACTTCAATGTCGCTAAAATCATCAAAATACTGAATATTGGGATGTACTGTTATATGGGGGATATATGAAAACGTGGACCTATATAGCCCTTTTAATAAATGGAAAAATAAACATGTGTGCAAAATTTTAGCCATCTATCTCAATTCGTTCGAAAGATAGCGTGAACACAACAGACAGACAGATGGACATCGCTAAATCGACTTAGAATTTTATGCTGATCAAGAATATTTATACTTTGTTCGGTCTGACATGAGTATTTCGAGCGGTTACAAACGGAATGACAAAGTTAAACTGCAACAAAGTCAAACGCCATTGAGTTCTGATGGCCAACCGAAGCTGAACATTTTCAGCTGACCTCTTTGGCAAGTAAACACGATAATTTTGTTTGTTTACAAACTGTAAGTTCTTGCACTTCATTTGGGGATTTTCATTTTTCAATATTTGGGGAATATATTGCGATGTTCAGCTCACGAGCCATTTTTCGGCCACTGCGACGCGAGTTTCGATCAAGTCGCTTCTCTATGCTGTTGTTTTCTTCCGTCCACTTTCTTGACGTCGGGCTACGCTACCAGTATCACGGTAACGAGCGATAGTACGAGACACATAAATGCTAGAGTGCTCTGACGATAGCCATTTGTGGTTTTCCAGCCAAATATAAAGAAATCACTCTTGAATTCCATCACGAATATTTTTTTTCTGGAAAATTCTCACCAAAATGATTTTGTACGCTGGTAAACAACATAATGAGCTGTCACTTGAATAATTTTAACAGCCGTCGGACGAGTGACTTAGAAATTACAGCAGTCTGATTGGTTGAAGTTTTTTCATCTCACCGTGTATATACGTTCAGCTTTTTTGACGTATGTATGATGCGTCGAAAAATTTTGTCATATACGTTACGGCTTCTGACAGGTCATCTATGATCCAAACCAAAATATGGACGGACCTATATGGACAGTTCTATGTAAGGCTCTTTTCAAGATCACGAATTTGGGTTTAAATTAAGATTTAAATAACCAAATCGTTGCACTTATATTGGGGCTATACCAAAAAGTGGACGTAATACCGAATGTCCCGCAGTCCTCCTAAAACACATCTGAGTAAAATTTTTTCAACCTACTTCAAGCTAGAGTGATTTTCACTGACGGACGGACATCGCTAAATCGACATAGCAGTTTATGCATATCAAGAAGATATACCATTTGTGGAGTCTAAAATGTCAATTTCGAGGTGTTACAAATGGAAGGACAAACCTAATATACCCTCCATACCCAGGCCAATATCCTCCAAAATAAGCACATCCAAATATTTAAATCTGTATTAGAGCATAAGGGATCATGGACTACATTGGGTACACATTGTAAGACTAAGGTCCATAGCTAGCATGGACAATATGAGCCCTTCTTCCCCCCAAAAGATAAAAATGTTGATTAATAAAAAAAAAATCATTTTTTAAGGCAATAATTGTTAACCACATTGACACCCTAACATAAAAGATAACCGTAAGGTTAAAAAGCAGTTAAGCTCACCCGAACTATTAGTAAGTATCCTCCCATCATATGGGGAGAAATTGAAAAATATCAAAAACTTACGAAAAATACAGCTTAAATAACGTGGACTGGCATAAGGATTTTTTTCAAAGGCTGAAGTACCCATGACAAATGTAATGCAGCAAAAACCACCAAAATACCGAATATCGGGAGTTACCGTTATATGGGGGCTATACGTAAACGTGAACCGACATGGCTGACTTAACCTCCACACACATGGGCAAAACTTTAGCCTGCTATCTTAATTCGTTCGAAAGATGGGGTAATAACAACAGACAATACAATTGCCTCGAAGTGCAAAAATGGTGAAAACTTAAAACCAATAAAAATTCACCTTCAGAGTCGAAACCATCAAGACCACTCACTTACTTAAAATTGCAACAACAATTAGAAAAAATCATAGCAGGAGTAATTATCATAATATATGTAATATCTTTTGTGGGAAATATTCAAAACCAATAACTATTGCAACACTGTTATCACTCTGCCCTCCTATCTCTCTAACAATGACCTACTTAAACACATATGTTCATTTATTATGACAATAAAACTGGAAAATTGGTTAGGACAGGGAAAATCACATCCCAACATGCGAAAAATCATGACTGACGATATGTTCTTGCTTTTGTAACCTTTTTCACATTTATGGTTTAATATTTCATTATAGAAAATAAGGATGTTGTTATTTAATTTTGTGTTGCTCTACAGTTTCCTAAAACTGTGCTTCATTTGTGATAAACAATTTAATTTGTCCAGTCAAATGCTAAGCATTTTTTGTGTAAGTTGAAAAAAAAAAATACAAATTAAATTAACAACAACATTAGTCATTTGTTCAGTAACAACAATGTTTGTCTTTTTTAGTCCACAATGATACAATTTCGAACCGATTCATAAAATTATCTCATGAGATGTGCATTTGGTCATTTGCAATTAAATCATTACTGAAAAAATGACATTGAAAACTAGTGGCATATTTTCATTGTTGTCAGCGGTCATAAACATGGGAACATCAAAGAAAGAGAACTGCTGCAAATATTTAGCATAAAACACAGACACCTCCTACAATCACTCAATTCCAAATGGTTGTCATTAAAGAGAAAAAACTTAACTGTTTGTTAGTCTGCGCTAACTGTTATTTTCTATTTACAATTTCTGGTAATTATATTGAAAATTATAAAGAATCTTATATTAGTTGTTTAGAATTTCTTTAAGTTAAGAGCTTTTGAGCAAGAATCCAGAAAATAAAAAAAATTGTTGTATGGGATCTATAACCAAATGTGGGCAATTTTTAACACCAAATATCTGGCATTTACTGTCTCATTGAGATCAACAAATCAATAGATTGGCCCTATTGAAATTGGCGATAATCGGTCATCCGATTTCAGCAGTATTGTGCGCCAAATGCGTAATATCAGTACGAATCAAATGAATTTCAGCACAGATGGCCAAGTTAAGTCCAGAAGTCTCATTCCAGAAGATATTTAGTGGGTTCTATCTTATATATATTTCCATCTGATTTAAACTTTATTGTGCACTATATGTGTATTATTCAGCCGAATGGAATGAATTTTTGCATACCCGAACAAATTTATCACGGAAGAAAGTACTTAAAATTTATCGTGCACATGGCTCCCGCGGCTATGCTTGTAGACACGCGATCTTTTACTGAAACTTTTAATGTCCGTATTGCATAAATGCTGCCGCATTTGTTCATGAAGCGTCCAATTTGCTCTTATAAGGCTTGAGTCGTCGTCGGCATATTCGCTTGACACTTCGAATGGCGCCAAATTTAAAAATTACGTTCTAATTGGAACACACTTTAATTAAACAAATTATTTTTTTTTCATAAGTGTTTTTCTATATTTTAAGGTGTTTTTTTCTTTTTGTTGTAAAAAAAACTGGATTGAAGCATTTCAAACATTCTTGAATATAAATTTTGAATAAAATCTGAATAACTTTGTTATGTCATAACTTATCATTCATTAAAAACGAAACGAATTGACACGCGTCAGTCAGTTTTGGCGATTCATTTTCCACAAACTATAGAATGAACTTCAGTGGGGCAACTATGTTTGCATGCAAAATGTAAGGATGAGCAAGGATTTACTGAGCTTTCAATGCCACTTTACTGTTGAAATATGCTATGCTTCGGTCGCATATGTCAAAAAAGAAAACGTAAAATCGAATGAAGATATATATGAGAGCTATATCTAAATCTAGACCGATTATTACAAATATCAATAAGTTCGTCCTTTGGCTAAGCTGTGTAATAATCTTAATAGGCCAATTATTGCGACCTGTATTTTACTTAAAATAAAAATACATGGTGAGATGAAAAAAAAAACTGCAACCAACTTCAGACTGCTGTCACTTCTAAGCCACTCGCCTGACAGCTGTTGAAATTATTCCAGTGACAGCTTATTATATTGGTTACAAGCGTACAAAAGTATTTTGGTGAGAATTTTCCAGGAAAAAAGGTAACCGTGAGGGAATTCAAACGTGATAGTGTGATTTCTTTATATTTGGCTGGAAAACCATAAGTGGCTAGTTAGAGCACTCCAGCATTTAAATGTGAATAAATCTTTTGTGTCTCGTACCATTGCTCGTTATCGTGATACTGGTAGCGTAGCCCGACGTCTAGGAAGTGGACGGAAGAAGCAACTTCAGCAGAAATGGTGCGAAAAGTAAAGAAGCGATTTAATCGAAACTCCCGTCGCAGTGGCCGAAAAATGGCTCCTGAGCTGAACATATCGCAATATTCCATTCGGCAAATATTAAAAAATGAGCTCGGGGTAAGGCCATTGAAATTTCAAATGGTGCAAGAACTTATACCGCAGTAGAAAGAAAATAGACTCAAAAGAGCTAAAGAGTTGCTTCGCTTGGCCGAAAGTGCTGAAATGCCGAATTTAGCTTCTCCGATGAGAAAACATTCGTTATCCAGCAGTTTGTAAACAAACCAACTGATCGTGTTTACATGCCAAAGAGGTCAGCTGAAAATGTGCAACTTCGGTTGGCCACCAGAACTCAAGTGCCGGCCATGGTGATGGTGTGGGCCGCCATAACGGCCGATGGTAGCTCTCCGCTCGTATTAATCGACCGTGGCATCAGAATAAACGGTGAAAATTATCGCGAAAATATTCTTGAGGGAGTATTAAAGCCTTGGGCACCCAAACATTTTGGCCGCAGACCTTGGATACCAAAATCTCCGGATACCAATCCGTTGGACTATTGTGTCTGGAGTATTTTGGAAAGCAAGGTTGGCACTAAAAAATTCCAAAGTGTCGATCACCTCAAGCAAACGCTTCGCCGCGAATGGACCAAAGTACCACAGAGCAACATTCGGGCAGTGTGTAAAGGTTTCATTGACCGTTTGAAGGCCATCATGCCAAAGGTGAACAATTCGAACAAACCTAAACTTTTTTCTTTCATTCAATAAAATTAAAAAAATGTAAAAATTATGGCATTTGGTTTTGTTACAGTTTTTTTTATCTCACCCTGTATATGAGAGCTATTTCTAAATCTGGACCGATCATCACAAATTTCAAGAAGTTCGTCATTTGGCAAAACTGTGTAATAATCTTAATCGGCCAATTATTGCGAGCTGTATTTTGTTACAAAAATACATATCAGGTAGACCAAGTGTAATTGTATTGAGATCACCTTTTCGACTTCATTCATGAGTATATATAAATATGTCATTGTAGAGCAAAATATAAACTTAATTTTACAGAGATTCCGATATACTACCGAATATTCCAAATACAGCTATGTGATTTACATAATTTGTTAGCATTGTGATTTTTTCATGAGAATATTAGAGCAAATCTTATTACTACACTATAACGTTTCTTAATGATACAGCAGCGATGATTTTGCTCCCCCTCTTCGCCACGTTATACAGCGTACGGCCGTGCTAAATATTGAGCTCAGTATTCAGTATTATCCAAACGAATGCATAGATATTTCAAGATCGCACGACATTAACGTTTGATTGAAATATTAATTGGATTTTGATAAAGCAACAGCAAACAATCGTCACCGCTATTACAGCTACTATTTGGCTTTGCTGGCAGACGCATTAAATGCCTTTCCATCCAACGCTCAATGTGATTGGCATGCTTGCGAAAAACAAATGAAAATAAACAAATGCTAAAAAAGGGGGCCGATCTCATTATGGAGTGAAATTAATCAAATGCCATTTATGTATTTTGAATCGCTTAATAATCACAAAAAAAACTTAAACGAGGTTCGATGCCAAAGTGGTGTAGTAAACAAATGTCTACGAGTTTGTTTCTTCTCCACAGATATTCACTAGACTCTAGCTACATAAATATTAAGTTCAGCACCCACGTCTGCATTGTTTCTATTTCATTATGGTTATGGCCAGTTTTCCATTATTTTCAACAACAACGAAAACTATGCCATAAAATATGAACTCAATGGCGAACACACAAGCAAACACAGCAGGCACAGTTACGAGGAAAACACTTTAATTTCATTTTTCGAAAATTATGTTTTCCTACGCACCCATAAACTAAAAATATGCCCAGAAACACGAAGTGAATCCAAAGAGCACCCAAAAACAAAACGAAAAAAAAAGAAAATGCGGCAATTAAGACATATTTTGATTTGAAAATTGAGCATTTCAAGTGCCTTACAAGAAGAGTACTCATTAAGAGTGGTGGTTTGGTTCGTTTCGTTTTGGTGGGAAAACATGGCTATATGTATGTTGGGTTTGAGGTTTGTCGGCACATGTGTATGTGTCATTGGCGTCATCGTATTTTGTTGAATAGAATTCCAAACAGTTTTTGGGCAACATTTTGTATACGAAATAACATGTTTAAGGAAATACAATATTCGATTAGAAACTATTTCAAAATTGCTGTTATAAAAAGACTAGCAAAAGTTTGCCAGACATAAAACGTTGAATTTTAATAATGAATTAATCATAGCGTCTTATTGAGTTATAAAATACAGGCCCTGGGATACAAGGCATAATCTCATCTATAATATAAAATTTTAACTTTAACTTTTAATTTGAAGTCTCGTCGCCACAAAATTAAATTTAGAAATCTAAATAAATAATTATAATTAAACTATTAAACTGGTGATTCACATTTTTTTACACAACTTTTAATTGTAAATTTTGAGATCCCAGAAGAAAGCTACGAAAAGCCATGGGTCAAAGTTGTCCAATACAAATTATAGCAGCTTGGAATTTGATTAGTAAAGTTTTTATTCTTATTCACATCCCCTAAAATGTATCGGTGATCTCCATATACTGGATGTTCGCACTAATTTCGGTAAGACACTAGGTTCAATTTTTATATTTTTATTGTTTTTATTTTATATACACTGGTGGCCAAAACTAAAGCAACTGAAATTACAAGGAGAATGAATGCTCTGTAACTTTTTCAAAAATTAAGAAAATTAGAAAGTTTTTCTTGTTTTAAATTAGGTACTTTATTCACTTTTTAAAAACCTAAAACATAAAACCAAAATTCATTTTTATATAAAAAATAATGTTTGGTAAAGTCAATTATCCCGATTTTGGCTTGGACAAAACAAAATCAACTCTGTTGTACATTCATATAACCGCTGCAATTTCAGTTGTTTTTACTGTGATATTTATCGCTTTTTGCTTCCTTCGACAATTTCGCTTGTCATAAATTCTCTTTGAGAAGTTTTTTACAACAGTATGTGTTTTTCTTTTCGTTTTTTTTTTAAGTACTGCCCAAAAAAATTTTAAAAATGGCTAGAAGCAAATATAGTACCTGAATAAAACCGCAAATTATCAGTGACTATCAAAACAACATATCACAGAAAATGTTTTCCGAGAAATATTTCATAAATATTTATGTAATTTCATAATTATTTCTGTATACTAAGTCAGTTTTTTGAAACTGGATCAGTAGCAACAGTCCATAACGGATGAAGGCCGTGAAGAACTTCAGCCCGTACTGATCCACAAATTGTTTGAGAAATAAAAAACAACTATTTAAGAGTTCAACTGGATTGGTGAGAGAGCAATCATTATATATATATATATATATATATATATATATATATATATATATATATATATATATATATATATATATATATATATATATATATATATATATATATATTTTAAACCCCGCAAAGAATATATATTCTTGATCAGCATACAATTCTATGTCGATTTAGCGATGTCTGTCCTTCTGTCCGTCTGTGGAAATCACTCTATGTCTGCAGGACTTTTGGTATTGAAAAAGACCACGTAGGACCATGTTTTGGTATAGCCCCCATATAACGGTACCTTCCGATATTCGGTATTTTGATGATTTTTGCGACATTATTCACCAGAATTGTTTCAAATTTGGTATTTGAAGTTCGTAATGGATACTACAGCCTAAGACAGAAAATTGTATATGCGTATCCATATTTTGGTATAGCCCCCATATAATAGTACTTCCTTATATTGATGATTTAAGCTACATTATTCACCGATTTTTTTCAAGTTTCGCATTTGAATATTGTAATTGCTTACGACAAAAGTTGCCTGTGCAAGTCCACGCCGTCGTTTAGACCCTAATATGAGGGCTACATTGGTATTTTTAAGATTTTAACAGAACTTTTAACGGAATTAATTTTTTTAAAAATTGCCAAATTCATTCCAAATGGTGGAGGGTATTCAAAGTTCAGCCCGGCCGAACCTACAGCTTTTGTACTTGTTTTATTTATAACACATCGAAATATACTTAGAAGAACCCGTAAAATATGTAAATTCTAAATGAGCAACAACTTCAATGTCCGGCTAATGAAATTCAAACGGAGATCGTTATTTTGATTAAGAAATTAACTCCTAAGTTATTTTGCAATCGAAATGGTATAAATCCTACCCAAATTAGGTATAGCCCTTATATAATGATTCTTCCTGATTTCTACACACAATATAGCTTCTGAGTACTTTACCCCCTGGAAGTGTATTGTCTACATAGGTCTACGATATTGTACATCCCCCATATAACGGTACCTCCCTATAATTGGTATTTTGATGATTTTAACTACATTTTCAATGGAATAGTCTAACACTACATACTAGAAGTTCTTTCTAAGCACATGAGCATCTGAAAAATGTGTATATACGTCCACGATATCGTATAGCCCACATACGCCCACGAAAATTTTGTAGTCCGGTCCGCGCACAAAACAATATTTAGGTATTTCGTCGCTGAATCTAAAATTTGACATTTGAAATGATCAAAGTAGGTCCAGGTTAGTATTTTAGGGTTTAAGAAACAGGGTCGAGACCTAGTATTTCAAAAATTGCACAATAAAATAAGAGGTCTAGTTTTAGAAAGAGCAATATGAATAAATGAAAGTTTGTAGCTAATTTTTTGACAAAAAAAATCCTAATGCCAAATGTAACAAATGCTTAAAAAAGGAGCCAGAAAAAAACCGACCCACTTTTTGATAGTTAGCTTAAAAAATAGTATTAATAATAATAATAATAATAATAATAATAATTATAATAATAATAATAATAATAATAATAATAATAATAATAATAATAATAATATAATAATAATAATAATAATAATAATAATAATAATAATAATAATAATAATAATAATAATAATAATAATAATAATAATAATAATAATAATAATAATAATAATAATAATAATAATAATAATAATAATAATAATAATATAATAATAATAATAATAATAATAATAATAATAATAATAATAATAATAATAATAATAATAATAATAATAATAATAATAATAATAATAATAATAATAATAATAATAATAATAATAATAATAATAATAATAATAATAATAATAATAATAATAATAATATAATAATAATAATAATAATAATAATAATAATAATAATAATAATAATAATAATAATAATAATAAATAATAATAATAATAATAATAATAATAATAATATAATAATATTAATAATAATAATAATAATAATAATAATAATAATAATAATAATAATAATAATAATAATAATATAATAATAATAATAATAATAATAATAATAATAATAATAATAATAATAATAATAATAACATTTAAAAAAGAAGAATTTAAGAAATTATTCGAATTAGTGGAAATATTGTTTAAATGTTCTAAAGGGACGCCTTGTATCGTAAAAATCTCAATATTAGCAGCATTACTAAGTATTTTAAAAAATCCATGTCCCCATTTAGCCCACTCCTTTCTAGACCTACTTGCGGAAATAAAATTTGCATGTGTGTTATAATTTTGTAATCGTTACTTATATGTGCTAAACGTTCTTTCGTGCTAAAACTATTTCCTCTAATTGAATAATAACATGTAATAATTTCTATGAAATAATTCATTTCTCACTTTTGCTACAACTTACACGAGACTAGCGCAACCACTCCTTTTTTGCGTTTATATATTATTATTGTTTTTATTATTATTTTTTTTTTTTTTTTTTTGGTCTTCATCATCCCTAGTAGAGTTTGTACTTTTCTTTCTGCGGCTAGGATTATTGTTCACATTCATATTCAATTACATTAGAGCAAAAAAAAAAAAAAAAAACGCATAGCATCGCTGATTTATTGACAGTTGGCAAACAGTCTAATTTAATGAAACACCCTGACCTGGGTAATAAAGTGACAGATATTGTCTATGTCATCAATTAGAATTCCACAAGAGGGCAGACAGGCACAGTGTTTGGAATTCGAATAAAAATTATTTTAATAAATTTTAATCGAATTAATTTTTAATAGATATGTTAGATATTTTTATGCAATCTTTTATTAAAATTACATTATATGCACACAATCACAATTAATTTTTAATTAAATTGTTTTATCAAAATCATAACTTGCCATGTAATAGCATCCAATTTAAACTAATTATTAGGTAAGACCTATTATAGGTTGAAGTAGTTGTAATTAACATAGTATTGTTTGAGAGATTTATTTTTACACGTTTTAAATTAATTATACTTTTACGAGTTCTTATTACTTTGACTCTAGAGAGCCATAAAATTGAATAATATCATTCAAATGCTATTGCAGTATGTCTGACTACTTTTATGAAAATAAGTAGACAGAAAAGCCTGAATTTCTTTAAAAAAAAAAAGAAAAATAAATAAATAAATAAATAAATAAATAAATAATAATAATAATAATAATAATAATAATAATAATAATAATAATAATAATAATAATAATAATAATAATAATAATAATAATAATAATAATAATAATAATAACAATAATAATAATAATAATAATAACAATAATAATAATAATAAATAAATAAATGAATATAAATTAAACATTACGTTTCAGGATGCTCTTCAAAAAAGCTTGTCTGAAGCGTTATTAAATTTTTGCTCTTTATAATATTTTTGGACAGACAATCACTTAGGCTTGGGTGGTAAGGAGACTACAAAGTCTGACTTCTCCTAACAAATATCATTGCTAAAGAGTGCATTTTATAACTTTGTTAAGACTTAAATATAAAAACTAACCTAATTAGACAGACGTAGCACAGTTTATATGTCATTTATATCAATTTCTGATGAAGTATATATGGGAGCTATAACTATATCTAAACCGATTTGTACAAAGTTTGGCAAAGGTATTTCTAAGCTCTAGAGACAGCTTTGAGAACATATGTATGGCTATATCTGAAAATTTTATTAACCTTCTCCTACCCTGAATTGGATAGTATGTACCAAAATCTATTTAATTTTTAAATAAAGGTGAAATCGATGAGAGCTATAACCGAATATAAACCAGTTTACGCCAATTTCATTTCAGTTTTTATCCATGGGCCAAACAATAAATCCTGTTTACTAATATACATGGACAGACGAACTTGCATAAATCAACTTACAAGAGGAACTAAAACACACAGATGTAATACCCCGTACCACGGTATGGCATAGGTGTGTGGTATCTTGGATTCTGGTTTGACCAAATCAAAAAAAAAATACGAGAATGTTGGAGTAGATGTAATTAATTTGACGAAGCCCATAAATTGGATTTCCATTCAAAATGTTGCCATTTTGTGGAAAAGGAGTGCAAAATTGTGATACAAGTATTACAGTGAATGACGTTTAAACTATGTCGGCTATTCACTTCTTTCTCACTTTTTTTTCGAAAATCTTGAACATTTGTGGGAAAGGTACTAGAAGAAGTGAACCGCTGTAATTCAATTTAACCCCAAATCTCTTATTGATATTTGCGGAGTTGTCGATTATGCACCTGATCTAAGTGTGATATAAATATTATTATTTGAAAAGTTTCAAAAAAATTGGATACTACTAACTAATATTTGTACCCTTAGGCTACCTTTATGACAACATTGAATGTATACCATTTGATACCGCCAAAATGAGTCTTTTCGAATAACGGGCCCTTGTTCTCTTTAGACGAAATCCATTTCAGGACATTTGGAGTCGATCTAATCTTATGCACACTTTAAATTCTGAGTGGACAGTAAATTCCTCCAAACTTGGCATATTGTAATTTAATTTTCAAACTTAAATCGAGTTCACAAAGTTGATCAACTCCTTCTCCTCCTCCTTCATCCATTAAGGTTTAAATCTTATAAAATATGAAAGAAATTCGCCTATATTAATATTTCACCAGCTTTAGATCTGACATGAAGATAGGATGGAACGGATCACTCTTTCTCGTACCTCCTCCAAAACGGTTCAATTAATACAAAAAAAAAAAATGAAAAATTATAACAAAGTCAAAATCTCCCTTTTTAATTCGAATTTTGGGTAAACTGTCAAAGAAAGATTTTTTCGCTATAGAATTTCATTGTGAGTCTCT
The DNA here is from genome assembly GCF_030504385.1 of Musca domestica. Classification (NCBI taxonomy): domain Eukaryota; kingdom Metazoa; phylum Arthropoda; class Insecta; order Diptera; family Muscidae; genus Musca; species Musca domestica. The sequence continues at coordinate 2,347,098 of NW_026712230.1, read as the reverse complement.
AAACATAATATGTACCAAGAAAAAATAATTAATTTGTTTTATAAAAAAAATATTTTCGACAAATGAAGAACTTCGCTGCTAATTTTCTAACTTCACTGTCTAATAACGTTTCTGAAAATTGTGAAAATTCCAAGATAATTTGGAAGCACTAGGTTTGTAGATCAAAACCATGAAAAAATGTCAGATTCTTAACCAAAAATATTTTTAGTCCTTGACAATATATATATATATATATATATATATATATATATATATATATATATATATATATATATATATATATATATATATATATATATTGTTATTTCTGTCCTCCGCAGCCGTAATATGCACTCTGTAACAACAATATTTGGAGAAATGCATCAAATACAGCTCAGAAATATCTTTGCCAAGTTTTATCGAGATCGGTTCAGATTTGAATATACCTACCATATATAACTTCGTCCTATTTACCTTTTATTGTGCACCAAACGTCTAATATTTGCCCAAATGGGCACTTACGACCGAATTGAGTCTAGAAGCAAGTATGTCAAATTTGGTGAGGATCGGTCCAGATATAGCTATAGCTCCCATATATACTGTTCATCCGATTTTTTATATTTGTTACCCACAGCCGTAATATGCACTCCGTAACAACGATATTCAGGGAAATATATCAAATACAGATCAGAAATATCTTTGCCAAATTTTATCGAGATCGGTTCAGATTTGAATATAGCTCCCATATATGTATTTTGCCGATTTCAAATTAATTGTGCACCAAATGGGCAATACAAGTCCGAATTTAAAAGATACAAATGCTTCTGCATATTTAGTCCTTTAAATTATAATCATAGCGTGTATGATTGATTTCTCCCATAAAAACTTTTAATTGTTATGTGGAGCTCTACTAAATTTGCAAAGTGGTGTAGGGTATCATAAAGTCGGCCCGCCCGACTTTAGGACTTTCTTTACTGGTTTCCAATCGATTTGGCTGAAATTTTTGTATTTCGCAGAATAGAGAAGAGTAAATGAATAGGTGAAATCAGCGTATCATATAGAACTACTTTCAATAAATGACTCCCTGATGAACTCCAAATTTCTTGGATCGATTTGGTGACTACTTAAATCTTGATGTGTGTAATTTCTAATTATTATTTTTTTTAGATTTGTTGATTGTAAATAATATAAGACTTGGCCAGTTAGATCGAAGTTTATATTACTAGATTTGTCAACTTGGATTTTTACTTTGAAATTTCATATGTAGCTATAATAGATGGAAATGGTAGAGATGGGAATTTTTGTGTTTTTGTTCACAAAAATTGTGGTCCATTTCACCCTCTAACCATCCAAATTGGTAGGCTGCTGCCCAGCCCTAAACTTTATTCCCATGAACAACATTCCGTTCCAACCATTTAAACAGACGAACCAGCGGTTACACATATCTAGATCGACTCAGCTAGGCGAGATAAGAAGATCCATATGTAACATCCTATGTCCAGGACCAATATTTCGAGGTGTTACAAACTGTTTGGCCCAAACTAATAATACGTCCAACACATAGTGTTGTGGGGTATAAAATGTCAACACTAACCGAAATCTTGTTTTCATTCAACGTCTAATTTTGTAATTTTAAACACTGTTGGTTATGTTCTAACACATGTTCGAGTTAGGAACGGGGTGTGGAAGTCGGAGGTCATAGGCAGGCAATCAATCTCCACATTTGTTGCTGCTAGCAGATGAACACAGATACAATCGTGCGATTATTATAACGTAATAGAACAAACTCGGTGACTTAACACGCACAACACGCTCTTCAAATATGTATGCTAAAGCGACTTGAGCTAGCCTGAGATGATATCATTCTCCAAGGTGATACACAAGACATGTTTAAACCAGTAGCCAAATACGCTGGGTAGTGTTGTTGGGAACATTTGATATCAAACTGTGGGCAGAGACGACGTCAACACCAACTACATCATCACCGTCATCATGACGGCGGTCATCATTATCATCATCGTCATCACCGGTAACATCATTTGTCATTATTGTCATTGTCGTTAGCATAGAAACCCTAGAAGGGAAATGGAAATTCCATGCCAAAGGTATTTGTAAAAAACCACAAAAACTGACGAGAGAAAGTTCAAACTGGTTTGCAAATTCCAAATCAAAGTTGAGGATTGTAAAGTAGATCGTTTCAAGGTAGGTACTACTAGGTCTATTCCCCCAACCACAGATGGAAAGCAATAACAACGACAATCGAAAATAGAAACTTACGGCCCATAGCGTGTTGAATATTAGCAGGACACATTTGATGGTTCTGGTTGCACAACCCATGATTCTTTGGTTCGGAGTTTCGTGTGTTTGGTTTGAGGGTATTGAAAATTTAAATTTTTGAGTAATTATTCGACGGAATAATTAAACAAATTAGCTATGTTCTCCGGTATTCGAACCGCACAACACGAACTTTTATGTCGAAACTTCTTTTGTAATGCCGCGATGTTTCAAACACTCAATGAAATCACGAACGAAAGGCGCGAAAGAACGCAACGCTGTGTGACGGCAAAAACGAGAAAATAGACAACTGTCAAGGGCCACGGCCGCGAATGAACTAAACAACAAAACACAAACGTTGTTAATATTTGCATTTGCTCTGCGAAAACACACAGCCGGAGATGGAAGAGCAAAGCGAAAAAAAAAAAAAAACAGAAACAAAATAAACAGAATGTAAACAGAAAACAATAGTACACAAACAACAACAACAGCACACTGGCAATTGAAAGCTTTGAACGCTCAGTAGAACCGACATACCTACCTACAAACATACATAAGTGTTCACTCGGTTAGATGGATGGATGGGTAGGGGATATGTGACCGGGCGATGTTCTCAGCCACATTAACATACTCGCAAAGATGACAGACGACGAACGGACGAACGCTTCCAGTTCAAACGGTCGGTGCCCAATTCTGTTTAACTCTCTCGCCCAAAACTGAAATCTGTAAACACCGCAAGTGAGTGAGCGAACGAGCGAGCGAGTTCACAGCAACAGCTGCCAGTTCTGATGCCACTGGTGGTTGGTGTTGTTGTTGGTGGGTTGTTAACGAATTAGAAATCCATGGCAGAGCGCAAAGCTACAATCTGTAGAATACTTGAACGCCAGCCAACAAATGGATCTCGTCGATGTTGTTCTTGTTGGGGGGAGTTATTAGAGCGTTTACAAAACAAACACAGCAAACATACCAACACATTGTCTCCCCCAATTTGAATTTGAATTGAAAATCAATTTCGGAACTTGTTGCTGGCTCCGAATATATAAAGAATAGAAAATGTGTTCCGATCGTTAAACCAACCACAAAAATGATAATCTCTGAAAAGAAAACAACATTTGCGGAAACGAAACAACATGGAAAAACAATAAAAACAAATTGTTTCTCGTTTAGTTCTTTTAGTTGTAATATTTGATGTCAGCATGTCGATTTTGGAACTAGTTTGGCTACAACATCTACTGGATCTATGGATAAACAGATTTGTGGCCTCAATCTCGACAAATATATTTACATTTTTATCTTTGTCTAGGTCTTAAATTTAAAACATTTTTTTATGATTTCAATATCATCTTCTCCATGAGCCGTCCGGTCCAGTTTGCGATTTTACCGAACATCGACCGAATTCACGTTGATTCTCTTCGCCAAGATAGACGTCATCATTTGTTTGTTCAAATAAATGCCTCGTTGGTACAACGTGTTACCAAATGTGGCAAAAATCTTACCCCCTCTTGAAAAGAAGCGCGTTTTACTCCCTCCACCATAAAATGGGTGTTATGTGGCTTTCTCATTCCTTCGCAACACCTTGAAATATTTTTCGATACATATATGTATATTCATGTCTAGCATAAAATTCTTAATCTATTTAACGATGTACGTCATTTTGGTAAAATCTATATAGAGGTCGCAATATAAAACATAAATTAAATCAATAAAAAGCAACAAAGTACGACCAGACCGAACTCTTAACACCCTCTACCATTTAGAAGAAACTTGCAAAATGTGAAAACATTCCGTTGCCTCCAAAACTATCAAAACATCGAATAACGGGTAAAAAATTAGAGGGTAAGCGAGTATTGCCAATTATTTAGCAGAGAAGGATTATGGCGAAGCCAAAATACCGATTTTGAGATAATTCCGTTGAAAAATCTATATAAGACAAAGGTGTTTTTATACCCTCCACCATACATAGTCATTCCGTCATTCCGTTTGTAACTCATCGAAATAATATTTTTTTTTTGCAGTAGTATATTCTTGATCAGCGTGAAATTGAAAGGAGTTTTTTATGAGCAATTTACTGAGAATTGTGAGCACCTGAAAGAGAATTGTCTATATAGGTCCACGATATCGTATACTTCCATATAACAGCACCTCCCGATATTCGGTATTTTGATAATTTTAGCCACACTTTTCAACGGAACTGTCTGAAAATTCACACAAGGAGTTCCTTGTGAGTACTCTACCCCCTAGATGAAAACTATCTATATAGGTCTACGATAGCGTATAGCCACCATATAAAGGTACCCCCCGATATTCGGTATTTTGATAATTTTAAGCACATTTTTCAATGGAATAGTCTGAACGGAAGAAAAAAGTAAATATATCCTCCATTCGATGAGGGTATAAAAACGGATGCAGGTCCCTTGAACCAAATCCGTTTCAGGACATTTGGAGTCAATCTAGGGGTGTTTGTCCGTCCGTTTGTCTGGCTGGTGCGCACGATAACTCTTGAAGGGATTATACGTTATGATCCAAACTCGTTACATCGTAATATTATTGTCAAACTTAGATCGAGTTCGGAGATGGGAAACATCAGTTCACTCCTTCTGCTAACTCCCCCTCAAAAGGTCAAAATTTTCACAGAAAATAATTCAGCGTATAGAACAAGAAAAACATCATCAAATTTTGAGCAAAATTTTCAAATTCCCATTTTTTTACATTAGTTTTACATCAGGTGCGAAAATGGACAATATTGGTCAACTCTATTAAATACCTCCAACATAAATGGCAAAATTTGAAATAACAAGTTTAATAGTATCATTCGGTCTTGTCGACACATGTATACCCCAAGCCTTGCGTTATAATAATTCAAACTATTGACTCTTTATGGGGAAAGTTCCGAAGAAGAGTTCATTATTGTACATTTCGTATCTGACCTAAGTATGATATAAATTTTACACCGAGCCAGATTAAGGCTATATCACATTTTATGAGATATGTGATAATTTTTGGAAAATATTGAAAAGCCCGCCTTACAATGGACCGAATTATTTCACCTCAAATCGAACATTTGTTTCCAATTTTATGCGAATAAATGAAAATCAAAATGTTCAACTTTTGTGGGGAAGGTACATTAGATCCCAGGTTGAGAGGGATATTTAGATATACGAATCTTGAACAGAGTCACTGACATATTTCGGAAGTTGTTTAATATACAGTGTGAGATCAAAAAAACTGCAACCAAGTCAAAAGGCATATTTTTTACATTTTTTTTAATGTTATTGAATGAAAGCAAAAAATGTTGGAAACACCCTCAAATTTTGAAATAAATTTAGATTTGCTCAAATTGGTCACCTTTGGCACGAATTATTACCTTCAAACGGCCAATGAAACCGTCACACGCTGCCCGAATATAGCTCTGCGGTATTATGGCCATTCCCGGCGAAGCGCTTGCTTGTGCATTCCAGACACAATAGCCCAACGGATTGGTATCCGGAGATTTTGGTGTCCATTGTGCACTGGAAATGAAGCGAGGAATCTCATTTTGTAACCATTCTTGGGTGGCGCGTGCTGAGTGCGATGGTGCTGATTCCTGTTGGAATATCTGAGGTCTGCGGCCAAAATTTTTGCGTGCCCAAAGCTTTAATACACCCTCCAGAATATTTTTGCGATAATATTCGGCATTTATTCTGATGCCATGGTCGATTAATACGAGCGGAGAGCGACCATCGGCTGTTATGGCGGTCCACACTATCACCATGGCCGGCACCTGAGTTCTGGTGGCCAACCGAAGGTGCACATTTTCAGCTGACCTCTTTGGCAAGTAAACACGATAATTTTGTTTGTTTACAAACTGCTGGACAACGAATGTTTTCTAATCGAAGAAAACCAAATTTGGCAGTTCATCACTGTCGGCCGAGCGAGTCAACTCTTTACCTCTTTTGAGTCTATTTTCTTTCTGTTGCGGTGTAAGTTCTTGCACTTTTTGGAATTTCAATGGCTTTAAACCGAGCTCATTTTTCAATATTTGCCGAATGGAATGTTGCGATATGTTCGGCTCACGAACGATTTTCGGCCACTGCGACGCGGGTTTCGATCACGTCGCTTCTTTAATTTTCGAACCATTTCTGCTGATGTTTCTATTTTCTTCCGTCCACTTCCTTGACGTCGGGCAACGCTACCAGTATCACGGTAACGAGCGATGGTACGAGACACAAAAGATTTATTCACATTTGAATGCTGGGGTGCTCTAACGATAGCCACTTGTGGTTTACAGCCAAATATAAAGAAACCACACTATCACGCTTCAATTCCATCACGAATAACTTTTTTCTTGAAAATCCTCACCAAAATGCTTTTGTACGCTGGTAAACAATATAATGAGCTGTCACTGGAATATTTTTAACAGCTGTCGGACGAGTTGCTTAGAAATGACAGCAGTCTGAACTTGGTTGTAGTTTTTTCATCTCACCCTGTATAAATACTGACAATTGTGACCATTTGTGGAGGAGGTACCAGAAGGGGTTGACCGATATCTTCACACCAGATCTTGTGTTAGTAGAATATTGGATGTGCGGAGTTTGAAGAGAATTGGGTCCTTATTCATATATTGTGACATATATAATTGTTCAAAATGTTGACCCTTTGTGGCGGAGGTACCATAAGGAATAGGCAGATATATCCCATCTACATACTGCAACTTGTGTTGATTGAAGTATTCGAATGTGCCACGTTCGAAAAGAATCCGATGCTCATTTCGCCTTTTAAGAGCATCAAGGTTATTAAAAATTTCGATCCGTTGTTGAGAAGGGACTTTATGGAATTTTGAATCCATATTTTTTTTTTTTAAATTTTATAATTTTTGTAAGTAGCAGGCCTGCCTGGATTGCACAGCAGTTGTTGCTAAGTTTGTAGGATTTCCGGATATTAAGTATATCACAGAAGACTCCAGCATCCGTTCCACATAACCGTCAGAATAGACCGATAACCGTCAGAATAGACAGCTATACCGAATAAAGGTGGATTATTACTGGTCAAGTATGTTGATGTCAAGAGATTCTAAGTTCCATCGTGGTGATATGTAGTCACTAGTATCAGTGCTGTTTCATACATTTGAGCCAACTTCATATTTAACAAATAAACAAGTAAGCAAAGGCTACAGTCGAGCGGGGCCGACCGTTGAATACCCTACAACACTATAATAAACGATACGATACAGCAAAATATTAACATTTATTATTGGTGTTTGACTGAAACGCATCTATATGAGATACAGACATTTGACTATATTCTTCAACGAAATCAGCGTTAGCAACATAGTCAGAAGTGCGTCTTTCCTGTATTTGTGAATTCTCCAAAAAGTCAGTGGAATGGACATTTTCGTATTTTGTCTACAAAAGTTGGCAAACTATTTCACATATTGAATATTTTTGGATGGACATCTAAAACTGCTATGCTTTTGCAATGTCCGGTAACACCCATTCAAATGTGTGTGAGGATCGGGCGATAATTACGACCTGCTGACAATTTTGCAGTTTTTTGGTCCATTTCAACCCCTAAACATTTGGCGATCATCTCCAAAAAGAGTAGGCTTCTATTCTGACCCTCATCTTATCCCCATGCAAAATTTCGTAAGGATCGGGTCATAAATGCGACCTGTATATGATATCCTGATATCCTAACTACTTAGTTTTGTTAGCTGTAGAAATATTACCAAATGTTTAATTCAAAATGAAAATATGACAAAATTGAAAAAATATGAGAAAATTTTACAGAACCAATATTTTCATCTTTATAGAGACATTTTTATGAGATTTTTTTAGGCGTTTTTTCTTTCCTGCCAAGAGGCCATTCTGAATTAATGAGAACTGTCGAAATCAGTTTAGCCGTTCTCGACATATAAGAGATCTTTCAAGCATATCTTCTTTGATAGACATATATATCGCACATATTTTACTATATATCCGATTTGTTGGATGTTAACATCAATGTAAAGATCAGAAGTAACCTTGTCATGGCTTTGTGATTTCGCCGGGATTTAAAATATTCGCGGTTTAATGAAAAATTTTGAATTTTTTCAACACAAAATATATGGTCTATTTTACCCGCTAAATATTATCCGATGACCACCCAAATTGGTAGGCTTCCTCCCCGCCCTAAACTCTAGCTACATGCTAATTTCCGCGTCAATTGGTCCATAATTGCGACCTGTAGAGCAACTGCAAAATCAAGAAATTTTTCAGTTTTTGGTCCATTTCGACCCCTAAATATTATGCGATCATCTCCAAAAGAAATAGGGTTCTATTCTGACCTTAACCCCACCTCCATTCTAAATTTCGTGAAGATCGGGCCATAATTGCGACCTGTAGAGTGATTACAAATTAACATGGACAGACGGACAGACGGACAGACGGACGGACGGACATACATAGCTAGATCGACTCAGCTCGGCGAGATAGGAAGATCCATATATACTTTCCTATGTGGGAAATCAATATTTCGAGGTGTTACATAATTTTTGGCCCAATCAAACTTATAATACCCCCAACACATAGTGTTGTAGGGTATAAAAAGCATTTATGGGGACAGTTTTATGTAGTACCCATTATGAACTTCAAATACGAAATTTGAAACAGTTCCAGTGAATAATTTTGCTAAAATCATTAAAATATCGAATATCGAGAAGTGCCGTTTTTTGGGGGTAACGTGAACCTGCATATGAAATTTTTGGTCATTTTTTGGCTGTGTTAAATACGAAATTTGTGACAATTACGGTGAATAATGTCGCAAAAATCATGAAAATACCGAGTATCGGGAGGTACGTCATATGGGGGCTATACAAAGACGTAGATCTGCATACGAATTTTTTTGTCCTAGATTGTAGTACCCATTAAGGTCATCCAATATGAAATTTGAAACGATTTCTGTGAATAATATTGCTGAAATCATCCATATACCGAATGTAGGGATGTACCGCTTTATGGGTGTTATACGAGGACGTGTAATAATTCCTGTAAATAATGTCGCAAAAATCATGAAAATGCCGAGTATCGGGGCTAACGTTATATGGAGGCTGTACGAAAACTTGGACCGACATGGCTTATTTGCTAACTTAACCTATCCACTGATAAACTATGCCTCTATGCAAAATTTTAGCCTTCGATCTCAATTCGTTCGAAATATAGCGTCTTTACAACAGACATACGGACAGATTTAGATCGTCTTAGAATTTTACGCTGATCCAGAATATATATACTTTGTGGGGTCTATTGTGAATATTTCGAGGAGTTATAAACGGAATGACAAAGCAAATATACCCTCCATGATATGGTGGAGGGTATAAAAAAATTGGAATAAATCGTTGAACACAAAGAAAATAGGCTACAATCGGGGAAAAATTTGATTCATATATCCACTTAATATAGCGGGTTAAGACCCCAATTTTTACCTATCGAGTTCCTGCAAGAGATAACTGCAACTTAGTTTCTTTTGAACCTTCCTCAGCATCTTTCAGTGTAAGTGGTGGTCGAGAACAGTGCCGAAGTATTTGGCTTCTGATAATATGCAGGAATTTCTCTGCGATTAAAAGAACAATATCGTTTTCCAATTTGTTCCATAATTATGCTATTAATCACTATCAATCATAGTTATGGTGATAGACACCACCCTGCGTTGTACCCCTGTTGGCCGGTATCATCTCCCGAATGTGTGAATTAATGATTCTGCTGCTGAGCATGGCATCAATCCATTTTATGAAAATCTGGCGTACATCAAGTTTTGAAAGATAATTATGAATGGATTTAAATGTGACATTTTAAAGGCTCCCTCGAATCGAGAAAAGCTGCCAAGGTGAATAGAGAACCCCTAATATTTTTCTCGGTGTGACCCTCGATACCATGTTGCGCTATCTCAACGGGTTAGCCTTCAAATAGGCATGCCGAGCAGTGCTGTTGTCAGTCGGGGGCAGTAGAGTTCCGATTTCAACGTCAATTAACCTTCTTAGGGTTTCAATAGAAAGGGAGAGACATTAATAGATTTGGAGTCCTTTGGAAGTGAATGACTTGGTTTCTCATCATTAGGGATGTAAGTGCCGTTGTCTTCCCTCCACAATACGGAATATGCGATTGACGAATGTCGACTTTAAAAATCTCTCCTAAAACTCTATCTCAAAGTTGAATTCTTAATATTTAATTAATCTACCCCCCTCCCCACTCTTTTAGCTACTGTGTAACCGTTGGACGAAAGTACAAATAAATTTTAACACTGACCAAAATATACGGAATTTCCGAACCAAATCATTAAAAATAAATTATTTCTGCTTAGCAAAGTTCGCAATTAGAAATTACTGATCGATACGCCAAACACCCATAACCGTAACTAGACGTTTTTAACAGCGAAATAAATTGTGTGAACATTTCTAAAAATATTCCTTTCGTACATAAATATATTTTCGTATTGAAAAATAATACTTCGAGTAAATTGGAACACAAGTAAATTTTGGAAATGAAACATTTATTGTATTCTTATAAAAAAGGTGTATAACATAAGTTTGATGATTTTTAAAGTAATATTTCTACAAAAATATTAAATATTCTCCAAGTGCTAATAAAAAATTTCAAATGAGCAGTCATTCAGTATTATCTGTATTTAATTTCACCTCACTTCATATTTTGCTTTAATATTTTGTTTGCCTAGTTGAGGTGTTGAACTGGTAATCTTCGAATAAGCGCGGATATACGAATCAAGGTAACTGATGGTTTTGTACTTGTTACACTTTAAACCAATATTACCGTCCTACTGGTAATATAGAATATAATTTATATACATTACCTTTTAATGTATTTTCAACTCATTAAACTCCAAATTTTTTTGCTCCCTAACAATAAATAATAAAACGGTAGTCAAAACTTCCCTTAAATGTTGCCATGTTTTTGTAGCGCTAAAATTGGAACAATTTCATTTAATTTTGGATTCATACTTCTGGATAATAATTTTTAAACGAACTTGAGTACAATGTATCTGCATTCATGAACACCCTATTTGTAATCGCAAAAGAAGATGAATGAGTGTAGGAAATACTGAGGATTTGATATTTTTAACGCTCAAATAATCAAGAAATTTATTCGGTTTTTATAAGGCATACATTTTTCAATATCTTGTTTTTATAAGAAAATTTAAAAATAATATTCCAATTATGTTTTTTTAAAAAGGCACGATGTGGTATTTGCTGGCCTATTTAGTTGTTGAAATCAAAAAATTTTGAGGTTGAGTTCACACATTTACGAAACCTTTAAAGTGTGATTTCAGGCGGCTGTTCCCAAATGGTCCAATCAGCTTAATAAGACAATTTTGGCATATTATTTCCAACATTTAGGCCTGTATCTTACGAATAAATGTTTTTATGACATTTTCCAATGCGTCAACTGAAGCGGACTCCTCGGTATATACATGGACTTTAACATATCCCCACAAAAATAGTGAAAAACAGTTAAACCGCACGATAGGCGGTCAATTGACAGGTACCGTACGAACCGTAATATGTTTAGTGTTACGCGTGCTGTGGCATTGTATTGTTGAAACCATAAGTCATGCAAGTCAAACTCTTGCATTTTGGCAAAAAAAAAGGCTGAATATCTTTTCACGGCAGCATTCAAAATTTTCAGCTATTCTGATTCGCAGTATCTTTCCCATAAACCGCAACAGACTGTGAATTTTTCGCTTTTGTAATGCTTCTGGCTGATCTTTAATTCTGTTTACTTTCGACCCATTGAGTCAAAAATGAGCTTCGTCGCTGTATAGAAGTGGCATGTGATGAACTAAGCACGCCGTTGGATAATAAAATTCAATGGTTGTTCGTTGTTCGTTTGTAAGACATTTCATGATTAAATTATAGACCAAACTGAAGATGTTTGACTGAACTGATTGAACAAAATACAAGACGTACCTGAGCTGTTTAAATTAGTGTTGCCAAAATGATAATAGCTAAAAATCACCCTTTAGAATACAACAACAACAACAATGTGGTATTCAAATCCTTTACGTGAGCATATGAACATATAGATAGATAGAGCATGTGATAAAACAAGTAAAAAAGCTGAATACCCTCCACCATTTGGTAGAAATTTAACAATTTTCAAAAAAATAAAATCCGTTAAAAATTCTGTTAAAATCTTGAAAATACCTAATGTAGCCGTATATTAGAGTCTATACGACGACGTGGACCTGCATAGGCAATTTTGTTACAAGATATTACAATATTCAAATGCGAAACTTAAAAAAAAATCTGTAGCTAAAATCATCCAAATAACGAATATCGGGCGGTATCGTTATATGGGGGCTATACGAAGACATGGACCTACATGACTCATTTTCTGCCTTAGGATGTAGTTTGTGGGGTCTAAAATGTATATTTCGAGGTGTTACAAACGGAATAACAAACTTCATATAACCTCCATACTATGGTGGAGGGTATAAAAACTGCAACAAAGTCAAACGCCATAATTTTTATTTATTTTTTTTAATTGTATTGAATGAAAGCAAAAAATGTCGGAAAAAGCTTCAAATTTTCGAATAAGTTTAGATTTGTTCGAATTGGTTACCTTTGGTACGATTTATGGCCTTAAAACGGCAAATGAAACCGTCACACGCTGCTCGAATGTTGCTCTGCGGTATTTTGGACCATTCCCGGCGAAGCATTTGCTTGAGGTGATCGACACTTTGGTATTTTTTAGTGCCAACACTGCTTTTCAAAATATTCCAGACACAATAGTCCAACGGATTGGTATCCGGAAATTTTGGTGGCCATTGTGCGCTGGAAATGTAACCATTCTTGGGTAGTGCTTTGTCCTCTTGGAATGTCCAAGGTCCGCGGCCAAAATGTTTGCGTGCCCAATGCCTTAATACACCCTCCAGAATATTTTCGCGATAATATTCGGCATTTATTCTGATGCTATGGTCGATTAGTACGAACGGAGAACGACCATCGGCTGTTATGCCGGTCCACGCCATCACCATGGCCGGCCCTTGAGTTCTGGTGGCCAACCTATGGTGCACATTTTCAGCTGACCTCTTTGGCAAGTAAACACGATCATTTTGTTTGTTTACAAACTTTCTCATAGGAGAAAATCAAATTTGGCAGTTCACCACTTTCGGCCAAGCGAAGCAACTCTTTAGCTCTTTTGAGTCTATTTTCTTTCCGTTGCGGTGTAAGTTCTTGCACTTTTTGGAATTTCAATGGCTCATTTGTCAATATTTGCCGAATGGAATATTGCGATATGCTCAGCTCACAAGCCATTTTTCGGCCACTGCAACGCGGTTTTCGATGAAGTCGCTTCATTACTTTTCGAACCATTTCCGCTGATGTTGCTGTTTTCTTCCGTCCACTTCCTTGACATTAAAATGCTAGAGCGCTCTAACTATAGCCGCTTGTGGTATTCCAGCCAAATATAAAGAAATCACACTATCACGCTTGAATTTTATCACGAATAACTTTTTTTTTGAAAATTTTCACCAAAATGCTTTTGTAAGCAATATAATGAGCTGTCACTGGAATAATTTTAACAGATGTCGGACGAGTGGCTTAGAAATGACAGCAGTCTAAGTTGGTTGCAGTTTTTTCAGCTCACCCTGTATACCCTCTCTAGCCATATGATTGAGGGTATACAAAAACATGTTTCAAATTATGGAATTCGATTTTGCCTGTGTTGCTGTTAAGAAAGAAATTAAGTCATGCTTTTGTAAATAAGAGATCATTACAAAAGCCAAGTGTTATAAAATATTTCTTTCTTCAGAAATAACATTGTTTACAATAAGAATTCTGAGAACGGTCTAGATTAATGGATGCGCGACACTGTGCCCCATTCTCTTTAACTGTTTGCCTGTGTCCACTCACTACGAACCACAATATGTTTGGTAGCTTGGAGCTTGTATCAAATTTCAACACACAGTCCGAGAATTTCTCTCTGCCAACCAAAATACTAAAGCAAAGAAGTAAAAGAGATGAATGTTACCCCACCCCCTTGGTCAACAATAACAAAAGAATAAACAAAAATATTCGGCTTTGGTTCAATCACAATGAAAGCGAAACGCTTTACCCATTTAATTGCCCGTTCCAATGTCTGCTTTAGTTTTCTGTTTAATTGCTGTCGTCCAAAGGTTTATGAAATGCATTTATGTGGTTTACGTGGCGTGCTCACCATGGCGTTTATAAGTGACAAAGTGTCATGTTGTCAGTGGACAACATCTATTGTTGTATTGTCTGGTGTTTTCAGAATTCGATGTAAGTGCATTTGTTGTTAATGTTAATAACATTGTCATTTTTATTTCGTTATTGCATATTCTCGTTTTGACCAACCTACAAAATGTTCCCAAAACAGAGATTTCGAAACCCCCAGACATTTTAAAACCCGTTTTCGGGTAGAAGTTCAAACTCTCCAGCGGAAAAAAAAAGCTAAGACAGCAAAACAATTTACAACGAAGTAAATTTCGGTCATTCACCAAATGAAAACTTGAGTTAAGGAATTTCCGTTTTATAAGGGTATAGATATGACCTATATGTTTCTAAGAAGCTTTAGTAGACCCATAAAAAATATCATATCACAGTTAATTCGAGTGTAAATTGGGGCAAAAGTTTCCTTAGTACTTAAAATCTGGTAACGACGATTTTCAATATTAAACTTTCTAGGAATAACAACATTGCCGGTGTAAAATTTCCAATGGCTTTACCTCAGCAAAAAAAAAAAAAAATAATAATAATTGTTAAGTACTGAAGTACATTTTGAAACTACTTACATCTCGTAATCCTAACCCCTTATTTTAACATGGACTTATTTTCGTTCCAGCTGTTAGTTTTCAAATAAAATTATAGTTGATTCATCCAGATAAAACTATAAATGAACTTCGGGAGGCATATTTACATCTAAAGATTATTAGAAAAAAGAAAAATATATTTTTCATATGAATATAGCAAGGTTGTATTGTAATACATACCCCACAGAAAATATAATCTTTAAGCCATTGTAATTTGCGACAACAACCACACGAGTGCGTAAAATTGTAAACAATGACATGCATATAAATTCTAATTCACAGATCCGACTTAAAGCTCAATTAGGTTATCAATCAGCTTTCGTGTACTTGAATGCGGATCATTGTGTGAACAATGAATGAATCGGAATCGGTGAATCATAATTGACAAAGTCTTAGTTGTGACGCCATTGTTTTTGCACCCGTAATCGTTCTATAATTAAATCATTTCTCAATGTTCACAACAGCGTGACAGAATGTGCGGCGATTTTATTGTTTAGAAATAAATAAAACAAAAAAACAAGTACAACGTATAGACAGAGTGGACACAAAATTAATGAACGAATTTTAATTTTTAATTGAAATGAGAAAACTTAATAATTAATTTTTGTGATTGGATGTAAAACTATTAAGTGTTTTGAAAGAAATTGGTCCCAAATGGTTGGTTTAAATGGTTTGAATATTAAAACAGAAAATCTCCACTAAAAAATCTATGTTTGCACGTTTGATTGTTAGTTTATAAATAATAGACTCGAAAGCTGCTAAACAGATTTTCTTGAAAATCTCCAAATATACTAAAGCATCGCCTGAATGTAACATTGGCTATATAATTTTTTTATACCCTCCACCATAGTATGGAGGGTATATTTAGTTTGTCATTCCGTTTGTAATACCTCGAAATATATATATATATATATATATATATATATATATATATATATATATATATATATATATATATATATATATATATATATATATATTCTTGATCAGCATAAAATTCTATATATATATATATATATATATATATATATATATATATATATATATATATATATTCTTGATCAGCATAAAATTCTATGTCGATTTATTAATGTTCATCCGTCTATCCGTCTGTTCACGTCTTCGTATAGCCCCCATATAACTGTACCCCTCGATATTCGGTATTTTGATGTTTTTAGCGACATTATTTACCGAAATTGTTTCAAATTTAGTATTTGAAGTTCGTAATGCATACTACAGCATTTGACAGGAGATTGTTTTTGCAGGTTCACGTCTTCGCATAGCCCCCGTATAACGGTAAGATTTCATTTTTGGAAAATTGCCAAATTTGTACCAAATGGTGGAGGGTATTCAAAGTTCTGCCCGGCCGAGCTTAAAACTTTTTTACTTGTTTTAATTACACTTGGAAATGGAGATACAGCATCAGATTCAGGGTTACCACCAAAAAATTTAGATTTTATATGTACATATCTTTTACAGTCTCCAAACTTAGAATGTGTAACGGAATTCGGAACAGAAATAAATTTGCAACATTAGATTAAAATCGGATCAGATTTGGATATAGCTCCCACATACATTTTTGGCCGATTTCATGTATTTGATACAACAAACATGCTCTGTATCACCAATTCCAATGAAATTTTTAACGAAATTCGGAACAAAAATAAATTCGTCAAATTTTATTGAAATCGGTTTAGATTTTGATAAAGCTCCCATATATATTTTCGTTCGATTTCATGTTTTTGATACATCAAACACGCCAAATTAAATGAAATTTGGATTGTGTGATGGGATTTGGTTTTAAAATTTGTTTGCCAAATTATATTGGAATCGGTTCAGATTTTGATATAGCTCCCATATATATTTTCAGCCGATTTTACATATTTTAAGTACCAAACACGATATGTATGACAGATTCCAATGAAATTTGGACAAACTCTTCATGTATGAGGAGTAAATTTGGTTTGATTCTTCCATGGTAGAATTAAGAAGGTAAAGTAATGCAATCATATGTTTACAATTGTTTTCAAAGCAATACATTTGGCAACATGTCACTGTCAAACTGTCCATTGTACATACACATATAAGAGGTGGGAACCTGTTTTCTTTGCAGTAAAATTTGACAAGGAAATTTACAGAAAACTCAAAGATGGGAATGGGATCATGTTTTTCTCATGGTCAGCTGTAAGAGTAGACCTATCGATTTGTTTGTTTATGCTCCTGAAAGAAAAATAAAACAAGTAAAAAAGTTTGTTATGAATTTTCAAACTCTTGACCCTCTATGGAATGGGTTTGGAAAGAAATAAATTCCATATTCATCTTAGGATTCTGACATATATTTAGATATAGCAAGTTGTAAAGAATCGCTGAGTTGTTTCGCAATTTATGACAGATAAAAGTATTGAAAATTTTGTCCCTTTGTGGGTGAGGTACCAGAAGGGGTTCGCAGATATATAGCATCTTCACAAGAGATCTTTTGTTAGCAAAAATATTTGTATGTGTGAATTTTGAACAGAGTTGGATGATTATTTCGCTCCCTTTGAGCAAAATTTTTAACCCTATATGGGACAGGTAGCAAAAGAAATGCTCGGATCTCTACCACCGTTATAACAGATCTGCTGTTGATGGAAATATTTAGATGTACCATGTCTGAACATTTTGAGCGTTTGCGGGGGAGGCACCAGAAGGAGTGGACCGATATATTCCGTCTTACTACCAGATCTTGGGTTCATAAAAATAATAGGATGTGTGAAATTTGAAGACAATCGGACTCTTTCATCATATTTTTTAAGAATCATAAGTATTCAAAACGTTGACCCTTTGTGGGAGATGTATTTGATGGAGTGGCCAATACTATCGATTTTGGCACGAGTCCTAGAACTCACGCAAATATTAGGATTTGGAAAATTAAAGCAAAAGTTAGCGATGCTTGTCTATCTGTCCGTCTGTGGAAATTACTCTAGCTTACGAACGAAATGAAGTATGTTGATAAAATGTTGCTCAGTTGTGTTTTAGGTCTGCAGGAATTTTGGTATTGAATACCCATATAACTATACCTTTGGATATTCGGTATTGTTATGATTTGCGTCACATTTTTTACCGGAATTTTCAAAATTTGGTATTAGATATGGTTACTAACCCCTTATGTTAGAATATTTCCTTTTCAGGTTTACACTTTCGTAAAGCTCCCAATATTCATTATTTTCTGATATTAGCCACTTTATTCAACAGAATTATCTCAAACCTGGTATTTGCAGTTCATAATGGGCACCACCTTCTCCTTCAAAAAGCTCCCAATATTCATTATATTTTGATAAACATAATACCGACGATATTTCGATGAGCTGAGTCGTTCCTTTTGACCATTTGTTCATTTTAAATTGTAATGCTCTAAATATAGCAAATATTTGACAAATTAACCTATATCAGTGTGTTGATTCATTTTTTCCCATATCTTAGAGAATAGGTTAATACTATTTAAAAAAGGCTTAGATCTTAAGAAAAGGAAGGTGGTGGTGGTTTTACACATTAAAATCATCGAAATTAACAAAAACATATCAAATTTCTATCATACATATGGAACGGGCGTCTTAATTTTATTTTTATACCCTACAACACTATGTGTTGGGGGTATTATAAGTTTGATTGGGCCAAAAATTATGTAACACCACGAAATATTGATTTCCCACATAGGAAAGTATATATGGATCTTCCTATCTCTCCAAGCTGAGTCGATCTAGCTATGTGTGTCCGTCCGTCCGTCTGTCCATGTTAATTTGTAATCAAGCTACAGGTCGCAATTATGAACCGATCCTCACGAAATTGAAAATGGAGGTGGGGTTATGGTCAGAATAGAACCTTATTGTTTTTGGAGATGGATGCACAATATTTAGGGGTTGAAATGGACCAAAAACAGAAAAATTTCCTGATTTTGCAGTTGCTCTATAGGCCACAATTATGAAGCAATCGACGCAATTTACATGGAGTTACAGTTTAGGAGTGGGCAGAAACCGACCAATTTGTGCGGCCATCGGACAATAATTAGCGGGTAAAATAGACCCTAACGTTTATATAAGAAAATTGGAAATTTCCACCAAACCGCGAATATTTTCAACCCCAGTCAAATCACAAATACATTAAAAGATCACTTCTGACCATTACAGTGATGCTAATAGCCAAGAAATCGGATATATAGCAAAATAGGTACAACATATATGCAAAAGAATTGATCTTATTTATTCTGCTTATAAATCAAGAACCGCTGGGCCGATTTTCACAATTCTTATCAATTCGGAATGGTCTCTTGCCAGAAAACGATAATATCGATTTTTTTTTTCAATTTTGTCATATTTTTATCGCATGCGATTTTTTCAATTTTACTACAATTTTGAATTGTAAATTTTCTAAATTTTTACACCCCCCAACACTACGTTTTGAGGGTATTATATGCATATCGCAATTATCGTCCGATCCTCACCAAATTTTGCATGGGGGTACGGTTAGGGTCAGAATTAAAGCATATTGTTCTTAAAATCTACATTTTGAGGTGCAAATGGACTAAAAAAATTTAATTTTTTCTAATTTTGTAGTCGCTCTATAGGCCACAATTGAAAACTAATCGACACGGAATTTCGCATCGGAAGAGAGTTAAAGACAGGGAAGAAGTCTAGAATTTTGGATGACTGCAAAATGGACCACAACTTTCGCGTGAAATTGTACGGAGTGTGTAAATATTGGTTAAATTCTCGGGTCAAAAAACAAAGGTAACCTCTGGGCGGGGCTCTTTGACATTATTTCAAAAACGAAATCTTCCAAAATGGATTTGGATATAAGGGGGCTTCGAACATATGGTAGTGTTGTAGGGTATCACATGGTCGGCCCGCACGACTATAGCCTTTGCTTACTTGTTTTTTTTTTTATTTCGACATTAACAGACTGTAAATAAAATTGAATTGGGAATGTTTATTAACAAAAAAATATTTTTTTTTAATTTATAAAGCATACCTTAAGGCGTACGTATAAATGTAAATACGTTACGTTGTGGGTATCGCATCAGCCCGTTTGACTTCAGGATATTTCGTCTAACATCTCTTCCCATCTCTCTTCGCTAATATCTCTCCCACGAACTTCAAAATATCGATAAACAACTCATATATAGTCTGAAATTTTGTATTTTAAGTTTCTAATGGATGTCTAACGACCTTACAAAAATTTGATATAGGTCCTCATTTTCACTCTGTATTTATAATGGTGTGGTGTATCGAAAGATAGGTCCGGCCGAACTTACTCTACTTACTCTATGCAGGTTAACATCTTTGTATAGTCCACATATAACGGTATCTCTCTTTATCCCATATTCCGTATGATATTAGAGGCATTATTCGCCACTTGTTTCATATTTCGTATTTGAAAATCTTAATGGGTACTACAACCTATGACAAAAAATTACAACCTATAACAAAAAAATTTCAGCCTATGACAAACAATTACACAAAATGACGTGTTTATTTTTCCAGTAGGCAAGTTAAGTTCGTAAATGGGCCATGTAGGTCCACGTTTTCATATAGCCCCCATGTATAAGTACATCCGATATTTGGTATTTTGATGATATTAGCGACATTATTCAGCGGAATTGTTTCAAATTTGGTATTTGAGATTCGTAATGGATACTACAGCCTATGACAGAAAATTGTATGTGCAGGTCCACGTCTTCGTATAGCCCCCATATAACGGAACCTCCCAAAATTCGGTATGCTGGTCCAGGTCTTCGCACAGCTCCGATATAACGGTACCTCCCTATATACGATATTTTAATGATTTTAGCTACATTATTAACCTTTTTTAAGTTTTGAATTTAAATATGGTAATGGCTTATGACAAACAAGGCCTATGTAGGTAAACGTCGTATAGACCCCAATATAACGGCTATATTCGGTATTTTTAAAATTTTAACAGAATTTTTTAAGTACTTTATTTTTTGAAAATTTCCAAATTCCTTCCAAATGGTGGAGGGTATTCAAAGTTCGGCCCGGCCGAATTTACTGCTTTTTAACTTGTTTATTTCTACTGTAAGATTAGGAAAAGTACTAAGAGGTACTATCGAGCGATCGATAGAAATAGAATTTTGGATAGGGCTCACTATTTATTTTCGAAACTTTACACTCGTTTTTTTTTTTTTTTTTGTGAAAAGTGCATTCTAAGGATACCACTAGCAAAAATCTTATTCAGGTTATTTTTTATGGCCTACCTTGTAAATATTGTACCATGATAACGACTTTAAACTAAACTAAATAAATCAATACAAAAGTTAGAAAATTTATTGAGCAGAGTTAACAAAAAAAAATTAAAATTAAAAAAATACAAATAGCCGAGCATTAGAAGTATGCACGAAAAATAATGGCCATTTTAGTAACGATAACGTTTGTTTCTGCTGTTGAAACGGAACACCAAGTAAATCGAAAAGATGAACAACACGGCCTGAAATGACAAAGACACATAAAACATTACTCTCAACTCTCCCCATTTGATATATTTCCAAATACTTACGGTAACGGCAATAACACCCCATTCACTGGATGTTTGGTACTTGGCCAAACTGAATACTTTATTTTCACTGGCCGTGACACAGCCAACATTGAAGAAGGCATGGCCAGCAGTGGAGACATCATCGGGATAACAACTGGCTGGCAAAACAAAGCGACCATTTCTTTGATAATCGGTAGGGCCATCGAGACCACAGCACTTGAGCTGGAAAGAGAATGAAGCAGGGCGTTAATTTAGCATGGATTTTTAATTGGAATTATAATAAGAATTTACCGATTTTTGTGTAGAGTCCATGGCACCAGGAGTCTTAAGTTCCTCATCCCATACTGCTTTTATGGTGCTGCGAATGATCTTCTTGATTTCATCCGTGGAAGCTGGCTTAATTTTATTGTAGATTTGGCCAACCAATGAGGACAGAATGAAGAGGGAATACTGTAAGAAATGAATTTAAAATATTTCAAAATATTTTGAATTTGGATTTTTTATTTTTTTACCGTGGCTGTCATGCAGACGTGTTCGTGGCAAATACCACAGCAGCCCAAAATGGCAGCAATCAAATTAATGGCACCCATTGCAATAATAATGTACAGTTGTACAATATTGGCCGATTGCAATAAGGAGACTCCGAAAACGATTAGAACAATTCCAGAAATCTGAAAATAAAAATTGATAACGAAAAAATGTTAAATATTTACAAAAAAAAAAACGAATTATGTTTTTTTTAGAAAATAATTGTAATTTCAATTCATAGATTAAATTTTGGCCATATTTTATGTTCTGGTATGTTTCAAGCTCACACTGTGGTCTCTTGGTATTATGGGTTATTTTATGTAGATAAGAATGGGTTATTTATATTAATTTAGATAAGAATTGTTCAGAAAATCATAGGGATTAGTACAGCTACATGTACCTTAATTACACTGTGCGACAAAATTCCATTTCAATACTCTCAGCCCATGGCTACATAGGGTATATATTGTTTGATACGGCCATATGTGTCAAACTTAGATCGAGGTATGAGATTTGGAATAAGAATCTGATTCTCTTCATATATCATGCATACCAATAGTCTTACTAACAAGAGATCTGGTGTGAAGATGGGATGTATCGGTCCAATCCTTCAGGTACATGTCAACACCGTGAATAGAAGAAGCGCTCATAAAATGCGAAATGAGGATCCGATTTTCTCCAAATTTCACACATCCTAATATTTTAGCTAACACGATAGGTGGTGTGAAGATTATAGATGTCCGCCAACCCCATCTGGTAACCACCACACAAAAGGGCACAATTTTCAATACTCTCATACTCAATCTCTTATAACTTGCAAAACAAGTCAGCGACTCTTTTCAAATTCGGTATATCCAAATATTTCTCTGAAGCAGAGATCTGATGGTAATATGGTATTTATCGGTTCATTCCTTCTGGTACCTCTCCTACAAAAGGTTAACATTTGATATTTGATGATATTCTATGGACGACGCATACAAGTGAAAAATTCTTTCGTTAAATCGATTCAGAGTAGGATATACTTTTACATATTAGTTTCCTCTGTTTCCAAATTATAACTGCTCTAAAACCATAATACGCGTTCAAAAACGATCATGGATCGTATTATCAACTTACCACAAATTCCCAATATGAACGTTTATTTGTTCGTAGAGCTTTACTATATATGCATAGTGAGGTGAGGGTGTCATAGTCTCAGCCACGCCCTACTTTTGTCCTTTCTTTACTGGCAAACTTAACAGAATTTACAAATCTTTCGCTAATACTATATCTATTATCATACAACTTTTGCCATTAAAAAAAACTTTCTGTGGGGTCGAAAATCTTTTTGGAATTTATTGAATGATAATTGTAATAAAAATTTTAATTGAAAAAAAAAAAAATAAATAAATAAATAAATAAATTCCTAATGATGATTATTGTACATCTGCTTGTATTTTGACTGATTATCTCAAGTCAAAGGCATCTTCGTACAACCACTTGTTTCCTTTCAAAATAAATTCAGGCCAGTTCATGGCCGTTTGTGCTGATTTTGTTTTTGTTGCTGCTACACTTTGTTTTGTGTGAAATGTTTTTGAACTTTTGGTTGAATGAAAAAGAAATATAGGATTTGCTTGTTTGCCATGATGTGTGAAATGGAATTCTATAAACAATGAGAATCTACATCTTCGAATGGGCGCAAACGGATTTTCACATATTTTAAACAAATGATTCAATATCGTTTGAAATACTGTTATATTGCATTTGTATCAGTGAAAGTGTTTGAAACATAAGCATCAATATTTTAATGGGTTAAACGAAATTGAATTATTTCCAATTTGTTTATAAACAAATTATATGATTTTAACGTAGCTAAAGTAATTGGGGGCCAGTAAGTGCTTTGCGATTACGCATCATCCCACAAAAATAATAATTAATAATAATACACCACATTTTATTGGTTTTCAAAAGAAGAATATTTCTAAATTTATTACTTGACCAAATATGGATGCTATTTAAGAAAACTAATTGCTGTTGGAAAAATGTGAAGGGCATAAGAAGGATAATCTGAGAAACTGACAAGTAAACAATCATGGAGGATATTTTTTTTTCGACAGCATAAGATTCTATGTCGATTCAGCAGTGTCCATCCATCCGTGCATCCTTCTGTCGGTCCATATAGATCCCATTTACCTATACCTCAAGATTTACGGTATTTTGATTATTTGTGTCATACTTTTCGACGGAAAATTTTCATATTTGGTATTTCAATTTCGCAAATTCTTATGACAGAAAATTGAGTACAGAGATCCACGTCGTCGTGCTGCCTCCATACAACAGTACCACATACTCGGTATTTTGCCGATTTTAGCCACATTTTTCAATTGAATTATCTGAAGGTTGTTATTTTGAAGTTCGCGAAAATCTTGCCTTTTCTCAAGCAAAATTACAAGCATGGTACAATTAAATCAATGTAACCTCGTTTAAAGTAATAATACACAGCTCTGCATTATTCTGTAATTTGCATTGTCAAAATTTTCTTGATTTAAAAAAGGGACCCATCTCTGATTTCTGTATATACATTGTATTTGTAAACAAACATTGTGACAAAAATTACAATAACAATGTTGTGACTTTAGTACTTTTTCTAACCTTCAGTCGTGAATTGCCAAAAATCTCATTTTATTTCAACCCCTGCGCACAAAAAGTAGTCTACGAAAAAAATTTATAAGTTTTAGCCCCTACCGGTTGCGTTACGACAGTGCATCTTTTTGTTCCAGATTCGTACTTTTCGCGCAGTTTTTGTTTGAATTTCTAAAGAATCATCCTAATGTCGGTCCTTCACAACTCTAAAGACCTTTTAAGATTTTTTTTCAATTGGTCCTTTTTTGGGACTAGAATATGGCTACTTTTTAAATTCAATTTCGCAAAACATATATGCAACTTTGGACAAAACTATATCCCAAATTTCGGAATTATAGCTTTAGCAGTATAGAAGTTATCACCTGTTCACATTAAAAGTGAAATCCATACAAAATTTGGAAATTATAGATATACTTCTCGCTTTTAGTATATTTAAAAAAAATTGTACTTCGCTAGGCAAAGCTAAATATAAAATTCCAGAATTCAAGCTCTAGTAATATAATATTAGGAACTTTGTTGTAAAAAATGGTCATAGACAACACTCTATCGGACACCTCGCAAGAATGCTATACTACATATAAGTTGTTAGAATTTCTATAAGTTGTCAGAATTTCTTCTATTTTATACCTTTTTTGTATGAACCTCCTAAAACCAGGACCATATCAGTAATAACCTTCGTGCTAAATATGAAGTTTCTGGCATCTACGTTATAGCATATGAGCTCAAAAACACAGATTTTAGTAACTATAAGTTCGATTCGACTCGAAGCAGTCAGTCGTTCATTTTTTACTCTTTTGCATAGGTACTATAGTGAATGACTGATCAAATGATTCAATGGATTATGTTATACATTTCTTAATATTAATAGAGCTGTTATAGTTTTAGTAATCCTTCCACTTGAGTTTAACTCGAGTTTGACTTCAAACCTGACATTTTTGGGTAATTTGATGTCTCGAACCGACGGTTGTGAGGTTTCATTGAATTACTGAATTTCATTACTGTCCTGCATTAAGAAAGTCTTAACAATTAATTTTCGTCGCTGAATTGTATTTAAATAGCTAATTACGTGATTCTCCGCTTCAAAGAAGACTAGAAAGAACCAGTTCTTCCCACAACATTGTGTTGCTGTCTTTGTTAACATGCTTTCAAAAATTCAAATTCAAATGTCTCGAATCACTAATAAATAATAAATTGAATCAATAAAATATCTAATTTTTTTTTTTTTTTTTTTTTTGGCATTGTTGCGCCATCATACAGCGATTGTATGACGTTATGCGAAGATATATGTCGTGAAGATGCATATTTGCAAAAATAAATAAGAAAATATTTTCACCTATAACAATGTGTAGAAAATGAAGATTTGCATATGAATCAATCTGGTATTTTTCGTTTGGAGAAATTCACTTTCCGTTAGGAATATGCATGAAACTAGCTGACATCACATACATACTAATGGAATGAGTCAACTCAGTTTGCGAAATTAAGCATGAAGATCACGTTTACAAAACCCAGCAATGTAAAATCGCCAATTTACTCAACTAGTGGCATAACTCAAAAAATGTGTTTTTATACCCTACACCACTTTGTGCATTTGTTTGTAACAGGCAAAAGGAAACGAGATAGACCCGTCTGTCTTTCTGTCCAAGTATTTTTGTAAACAACGTACAGGTCTCATATATTTCCCGATGCAGATGAAATTTTGCAAATGTCATTTGTTTGATCCAAGGACGAATCCCATTCGGTGTTCGGAGACATATATTTCTTCGTCCGATTTGCCTTTTATTGTGCACCAAACTTGTAATATCAGCCCAAATAGTATGGAGGGTTCGATAAAAAAATTGAAACAAAGTCAAACGCCATATTTTTTTTTTTTAAATTTTGGTCAATGAAAGCAAAAATGTCGGAAATGGCATCAAATTTTAGAATAAGTTTGTATTTGTTCGAATTGGTCACCTTGAAACGAATTATGGCCTTCAAAAGGCCAATGAAACCGTCACACGCTGCCCGAATGTTGCTCTGCAGTATTTTGGTCCATTCCCGGCGAAGCGCTTGCTTGAGGTGATCGACACTTTGGTATTTTTTAATACCAACCTTGCTTTACAAAATACTCCAGACACAATAGTCTAACGGATTTATATCCGGAGATTCTGGGGAGTCCTGTTGGAATGTCCACGGTCTGCGGCTAAAATGTTTGCGTGCTCAAGGCTTTAATACACCCTCCAGAATATTTCCCGATATTATTCGGCATTTATTCTGATACCACGGTCGATTAATACGATCGACCATCGGCTGTTATGGCGGCCCACACCATCACCATAGCCGGCGCTTGAGTTCTTGTTTTTCTGTTTTTTTTTTTTTCAGCTGACCTCTTTGGCAAATTCGGCTGTTCTCCACTTTCGGCCAAGCGAAGCAACTCTTTAGATCTTTTGAGTCTATTTTCTTTCTGTTGCGGCGTAAGTTCTTGCACTTTTTGGAATTGCGATGGCTTTAAACCGAGCTTATTTTTCATTATTTGCCGAATGGAATATTGCGATATGTTCAGCTCACGAGTCATTTTTTCGGCCACTGCGATGAGGGTTTCGATGAAGTCGCATCTTTACTTTTCGAACCATTTCTGCTGATGTTGCTGTTTTCTTCCGTCCACTTTCTTGACATCTGGGTACGCTATTGCCCTTAGAACATTCAGTAAACTTACAGGTGGAATTTCCAAAAACCCATCCCTATCTCACCCCTACACATATGCAAAATTTCAAGATTGTAGCTTTAGTTGTTGCAGCTGAGCTTTGAAGAATTCGGCAGTCAGTCTCTCAGACATAACTCTATTCTTATCATATTAATATTAAACTGTGGGTCACAATTATTATTCATCATCTATCTATATAGGGACTTAAACGAACCAAAATATAAATATTTCCTGATTTTGTAATCGTACTAAAAATCAATATGAATGTATGATTACTCTAGGGAAGAAGAGTATAATTCGGTTGACGTCGGAATAAAATTTAGTAGTTTAAATGGACCATCAATTTTGTGTGAAGAATGTATACATTCAGATTTTATGGAGTGTATTTGTTTACTAATTTACTAGTTCACAAAAAATAAATATGCTTTCCTCTCATGATTATTTGGAAAATTTTGATGATAATGTGAACAGGTATTAAATATATAGAAACATATGTATGATAATATGCATGTAGCGATATAGTTGCAGAGACACTTAGCATGTCTGGTGACTCCCCAACTAATAAAAAAAACTATTTTTAATGAAATACTCAAAACAATATCACATGAGATTGATTTGTATTTATATATGATATACATACAAAAATAATAATTATATATTGTACATCAAAATCACCGAATATTATTTAAATAACAAACGTGACAAGCATTGTAATGCTTATAATTTCAACTCATTATTAAATTATATAATACAAAAAATCACACACACGAATTGAAATTCAAAACATGTGAATTGAATGTAATCGACTAGAACAAATACGCGTACGTTTCAAGTTTGTTCCATTGAAACTAAAGGTAATCGCAAATGATGGCAATACATCAGGGTACGACGTCACGCCTTTATCGTTTATATCAAAAATTTATTAAATTTCGTATACTTATTCATTGCAGCCTGCATTGAGTCAGAAGAATATGAAATAAATTTGGTCTATAGGGTGGGTCTGTCGAACTTTGGATGGAATTTGTAATATATAATAGGTATATAATAGGTAGAAATAAATTGAACGAATCTAGGCGACTAAAATACTGCACCCTGCAGCACCCTCACTGAATAAATGTAATTTAAATGTAGTACGTATCCAACAAAATGCTAGGGCGCCACATAAAACAAACTAGCCGTTACAGCTTGTACACAGATTTCAACATTTTATGAGGATATATGGTACTCAAACTTTTTACATTTGTAGTATGGAAGGTGGGGCTCGAGAAGCAGGGTATCTATATAGGGTATCCGATCCGTTTAATTTGAGATATACAGGGTGAGATGCAACTAATTTCCGATTGCTGTCACTTCTAAGCCACTTGTCCGACAGCTGTTAAAAAAATTCCATTGAAAGCTCATTTTATTGTTTACAAGCGTACAAAAGCATTTTGGTGAGAATTTCGTGATGGAATTCAAGCGTGATAGTGTGATTTCTTTATATTTGGCTTGAAAACCACAAGTGGTTATCGTTAGAGCACTCCAGCATTTAAATGGGAATCAATCTTTTGTGCCTCGTACCAACGCTCGTTACCGTGATACTGGAAGCGTAGCCCGACGTCAAGGAAGTGGACGGAAGAAAACAGCAACGTCAGCAGAAATGGTATTAAAATTAAAAAAGCGACTTGATCGAAACCCGCGTCACAATGGCCGAAAAATGGCTCGTGAGCTGAACATATCGCAATATTCCATTCGGCAAATAATGAAAAATGAGCTCGGGGTAAAGCCATTGAAATTCCAAAAAGTGCAAGAACTTGCACCACAACAGAAAGAAAATAGACTCAAACGAGCTAAGAGGTTGGCCGAAAGTGGTGAACTGCCGAATTCTCCAATGAGAAAACATTCGTTCTCCAGCAGTTTGTAATCAAACAAAATGATCGTGTTTACTTGCCAAAGACATCAGCTGAAAATGTGCACCTTCGATTGGCCACTAGAACTCAAGCGCCGGCCATGGTGATGGTTTGGGCCGCCATAACAGTCGATGGTCGCTCTCCGGTCGTGTTAATCGACCGTGGCATCAGAATAAATGCCGAATATTATCGCGAAAATATTCTGGAGGATGTATTAAAGCCTTGGGCACTCAAACATTTTGGCCTTAGACCTTGGATATTCCAACAGGACTCACTGTTCGTTTGCTAATAATATTACCATGCACCATATTTGAACGAAATCGGATACTTCCGTCGAGAATTATTGTGATCACCAAAGGGACAGACAGACGGACATGACTAGATCGACTACAAACGTCCAGAAATGGATTTCGCCCAAATACTTGAGGTACATTTTAGCCGTATTCAATTATATATACCCCCTGTAGGCATAAAGCTAGCGGTATAAAGGAAGGTGCCTATAACCAGAATGTTATGTATTTATGGACAAAATATGAATAATTCAGAGATTATTTGTTTTCATGCGGCTGATTGCGGCTACACCACATAGTGGTAAGGGTATTACGTTTTTATGTGTCTGTTCGTAACATGGAGAAGGAAGCGAGATAAACGCATAGTTACTATTGAGGAATCATTTTCTGAGTCGATTTATGCATGTCAGTCCATCTGTCTGTTCGTCCGACCCATGTATTTTTGCGAATAAAATGCAGTTCGCATCTATTGAGACGAAATTTTCCGAACCTCATTAAAATTGGTGAGGGACGATTCAAATTTACCTGTAGCTCCCATATATATAGCTTCAACCGATTTGGGGGTTAAGTCCGTCACATGCAGTAATATGCACTCCACAACAATAATCTTTGGTACCAGATATAGCTCCGAAATAAGTGCAAAGACCTAAAATGGTAAAGACTAGACAAAATGCATTTTGAACAAATGGTTTGTGCCTACAATACATAGAGTAACAGTTCATGGCAGAGACAGTTTAATATAAAAAGCACAATTACAACAACGGATAACAAATAAAAATTTGAAAAATCCAAAATTTTGGTTTCAAAGTTCTATTCCAAGGGCCTTTCCGAAAATTTGCACATTGCCTTAGCGGTTTAAATCAGTTAACATTGGCATCTATGTTGTTATGATATCGTAACAACAGAGGTATTTTCACAGGGTTACCATATTTAGACTCTGTCTTGTCCTATCTTTACACTTCTATGTCTTTGATAAGTGTTTCAAATTTTGTCAAAATTGGTTCAGATTTGGATATAGGTCTCATATATGTCTTTATCCGATTTTAGTTTTATTGTGCACCAAATGTTTAATATCAGTCCAAATAGACTGCATTTTGGAACTTTCGACGAAATTCAGCCCAGAAGTAAGTACTTATAATGTCGTTGAAAATCGGCTCAGATGAACCTATAGCTTCCATATATATATTTTTCCGATTTGGTACTAAGGTCCCTTGCAGATATAGATTCGATACATCATCATTCGATTACCATATATGTAATATCAACCCAAATTGAATAGAAATTTTTATATTCAACCGAGTTTTACTATTTGGTGAAACTCGGTCCGATATATCTATTGATCTAATAAACATTTTTAATATAATTCTTATCGAAGTTATATAATTCACATAAATTCCTAATATGAACTTTTTTTGCTACGGTAGCTCTACTAAATACGCATAGTGGTGTAGAGTATCATATAGTCGGTCCGCCCGACTTTTGACTTTTCCTTACCGGTTTATTTTCGATCGGGAACAATCAAATGGAAAATTCTGTTATCCACTGTAAACTCTGCCGAGACAACATTGAAATGAAAGGACACCTGTTATGTCAATGTACCACCATTCCCCCAGCTAAAATACTCATTTCAAATTGGATTACTAAAAGCTTAAAAGCATGTCTTCGATATTATTAAAATATAATTATATTTTTGTCCGAATTATAATGAATAGTTTTGCAGGGCTCAGTTATGCAAAAGACTTTTTTAGTCAAACATAAATCTATCTATCACCAGTTCCAACTCCTCCCACTTTTTTAATCACTAAAATAATTTTCTAATTTTTTCCTCTGTTTCAGAAATGTTATCGAGAGCAGTAGCCACAAAAAGAACCTTTTTATACCCTACACCACAAGGTGGTCAGGGTATTATGTCTTTGTGCATTTGTTTGTAACAGGCAGAAGGAAACGAGATAGACCCATAGTTCCTTTTGATGATCTGCATAGAATCACATTCTGAGTCGATTTATGCATGTTCGTCCGTCCGTCTGTCCGTCCGTCCGTCCGTCTGTCCGTCCGTCCGTCCGTCCGTCCGTCTGTCCATGTATTTTTGTAAACAAAGTACAGGTCGCATTTATTGCCCGATCCAGATGAAATTTTGCAAAGGTCTTTTGTTTGGCCTAAGGACGAACCCTATTGAAATTGGAGATAATCGGTCAAAATTTGGATATAGCTCCCATATATATCTTCGTCCGATTTGACTTTTATTGTGCACCAAACGTGTAATATCAGCCCGAATTGTATGGAATTTTGCACATACACCCATATTAGGCCTGAAAATATGTATGCCAAATTTGATCGAAATCGGTTCAGATATAGCTATAGCTCCCATATATATTGTTCATCCGATTTGTTATTTTTGTCCACCGCCACCGTAATATGCACTATGCAACAACAATATTTGGGGAAATATATCAAATACAGCTCAGAAATACATTTGCT
Source organism: Musca domestica (assembly GCF_030504385.1). Classification (NCBI taxonomy): domain Eukaryota; kingdom Metazoa; phylum Arthropoda; class Insecta; order Diptera; family Muscidae; genus Musca; species Musca domestica. The sequence continues at coordinate 2,315,032 of NW_026712230.1, read as the reverse complement.
AAATTTTATCGAGATCGGTTCAGATTTGGATATAGCTCCCATATATAACATCGTCCGATTTACCTTTTATTGTGCACCAAACGTCTAATATTTGTCCAAATGGGATGGAATTTGGCACTTACGACCCAATTGAGTCTAGTAGCTAGTATCTCAAATTTGGTTCAGATCGGTTCAGATATAGTTATAGCTTCCATATATATTATTCATCCGATTTGTTATATTTGGTACCCACAACCGTAATATGCACTCTGTAACAACGATATTCAGGGAAATATATCAAATACAGCTCAGAAATATCGTTGCCAAAGTTTATCGAGATCGGTTCAGATTTGGATATAACTCCCATATATATCTTTATCCGATTTCAAATTAATTGTGCACCAAATGGGCAATACAATTCCGAATTTAGTCCTTTGAACTTTAAATTATAATTATAATCATAGCGTGTATGATTGAATTCTCCCATAGAAACTTTTAATTGTTATGTGGAGCTCTACTTAATTAGCAAAGTGGTGTAGGGTATCATAAAGTCGGCGCCGCCCGACTTTAAGACTTTCTTTACTGGTTTCTAAATATTTTTTTGAAAAATTTCAATATTGAACATTTTTAAGTGCTGGAAAGCAGTATTATGACCTATCCAAATTATTTCAACAATTCTGCTATAATTTTAATATGGAATATTAAGTGCTAAGCCTCTTTAAAACGCATAAATAATTGTAATATGTTTCCACGTTGGTTTGGCTGCCACATTCCAATAACGCTTGTTAGAATCTATCTTTAGATCTTATTCCATTTCAGCCATACCCACTATTTTGTTTACATTCCGAATATATTCTGCAAACTAATAATTTAGATACTTATTTATGTGATCATTTAGATATGGCCATATAAATAAAACAAACATTTATATGTTTATGCAAATTTGTTAAATATTCATAGTTGAAGACAACATCCAAATTGTTTTGTTCCCTGATCTCTGATGATTAACACTTAAGAACAAGCAGCACTTTCAGGCTTACCTATAGACACAATATTTATTTGTATTTCTATTAAAACGAAAATATTCTCAATATGGCCTGAAGATGATATCATCATCATGATCAGCATGGCATCACCATTGGTAGTGGTTAACGTCGGGGATATTTTAACAACAATGACACTCATCTTTATCCAAATAATGAAATTATAATTACAGAGAAATATTAGTAATTGGTAATACTTACGCCATAGAGAACATTGAAGATATTCAAAATGCATTTCATGCAGTCCGAGGTGCAACCCATTTTGACTAGATTCGAAAAATAAAGACAAAAGTGAAATTTAATTTAAAATTGTTGACACTTTGATTGATACAACACTGGATTTCTATTAGTTATTTGGGATTTTTTTGAGACTCAAATCTTATTCACTTTTTGACGTGATTTGTTTTTTTTTTCTCTTGTTTTCTCATAGACAAAGCCGTGAAAAAACAACAACTTGTTTTAATAGCATTTGTTTTTAAAATATCCAAAATATGTACATGTATGTATTATGTTTGTATGTAGGTTTATGTGTATATACCAATTTGTTTTTATATGTTTTCGCGCGAATATGTATTTTTTCTCAATTTTATGCTGTCACCGTTGAAAATCAAACGCGTTGTTTTCAAATATTCGATTCGATCTAAACAAACGAATTTAAAAATGCCAAAAAGTTGCGGTATTGTGGGAGCAGACACGTCCACTTTCGACGATCGCTTTGTATATTCTGAAGTTGTCCGAATATCGTTTGTTTTTTGTTTTGGACTTCCCCTTACCTTCTGCGGCAGCGAACAGTTCGCGATCAGCAATAATGAATGATAGCTGTTAAGTTAACAGCAGATAATGTTTGTTAACAGAATTTCAAAGCGAAATCAAGAAAACATAAATAAAATTATGGTTCTGACTTAAAAAAAGCTCGTTTCGTAAAAGCTTGAAGTGAGAGACGTGGAATATTGTTTAACACTAGATTTGCCTATAACTCAATCAAACATTCAAAATAAAAAAATTCTTGGGAGAAATATGTTCAGAAGTTTATTAACAAGATCTGTCGTCTTCTAAAACGGGCAGGGAATTAGCAACAGTAAACGTAGACAATTCAGTGCCGCTAAATGCGTCACGTCTAGTGTTACAGACATGGGCAAAAAACGCCCATATATCCCTATTGAAGAATGAGGACGTAAGGAAAACCACCAAAATCCTTTGGGGCGATCCCAAAGGTACCTGGGCCTACGAGCACAAGATAGGATGCACAGATAACTGCATATGCAGGGCATGCGGGGAAGATGACGAAACATTGGAACATTTTCTCTGTCATTGCCGAGCGGTTGCAAATATCAGATCCCAATTCTTAGGGAAGTGTATGTCCAACAGGGCATGTGTCCCAATATCTGAAAATATTTATCTGCCCAGAAATATTGCAATCTACTGAATACTTAGTTAATATGTTAAATTATAAACAAATCTGTTCCAACTATGTAATAATTACTAGCTAGCCCGGTCCGCGTTGCCGGCCAGTCTTTAAAGCATAATAAATCGCAGATCTGACTTATGTAGGCTGCACAATTTTGATTATAAGTAATGACTTGATTATGAGTAATGACTCCATGACTAAATATAAATTAATATTCATGGCAAAAATTATAATTACCGTCGATTTCAGATATTTTGAATAGCCTGATCTTATTTTTCAGCTATAGGCTTTAATTTGAGTGTTAAATACCTATATGATAAATAACATCTATAATAGCCCCATGTGAAAATTCAGCTCAATTTTTGATATTGTAAAAAGCATTCAAATGAGCTATAATTTGAAATTTGTATTTCCAATATTTAAAATACCGTACTGCGTGGTATTCAGTTTTGTCCACCTCATACTTGAAGGCAGAATGTTGTCAGAATAGCCAAAAAAATTACTCTTTTGCTCCGATTACAGTAAGATGGGCATTAATTGTTTGTCATTTAAATTGTGCGGTGGAGATCCAATAAAGTTACTTTATGATTTTGTATTTTGTTATGTTTCTGTCACAATTTCCGACTGAATGAGTCCCAGATTGACATTTCGGAGTTTATTTCATATAGACGTACATACCAAATCTACGTTCCCAACAAATATTCTCTTGGGGGTTACACATTCAATAGAATACAAAATTTTCGTTTCTGACCACACATTGGTTGGGAAAGTGGACTTGGGGGTATACTAATGTGGGGACTATACTTAAATAAATTCCTATGAGGATAATTATCTGTAAGATGATTTTCTACCCCACTTTTCCGAAAAATAAAAATTTTATAAGAAGAGGTTTTCTTCCCCCTTAGAAACAAAGATGTCAAATAAGAGCCAAAAAATGAAAAAAGTGGCCAAGACCCTGAAAATACCTTACATCATATGATGGTGATACCAAAACGTGATAATTTTTTCCAAAAATGGTTTCTTCTTAAATTATCAACATAAGCTAAAATTAGTACGAAAAATATGGTTAAAATATAGAATATACTTGAAATCGGGTTATTCCGTTATCAGGGGTTATGACCCATATCATGACCTGCCAAAGCGATTAAAGGTATCTTGAATGTTTAGTTAGAATTTCTATTTTGCGTTCTTTATAGTCGGTATTTGACTGATTGCAGTCCCAATGTATTTTGCATTTTGTGTTCTCATTTGACTATTTATTGTCATGTGAAAGAAGCAGGTGCACTTTTTGAAATTAACCCCATAACGCTTCTTCGGTCATTTTTGTTTGTTTAAACGTGTTCGCATCTTCCAGCTGAAGCACGATGTAGGTCGTGGAGTAGAAAGCATTTAACATCGTATTGCGCCCTCATTTCATTTTTAATATTATTCATTCAGAATTCAAACCAATAAAAAAATGTACACTTCAATATAGAAAAAAGAAAAAGAATCTTTAACCGGTTCGCTGATTTTTTTTTGCGGCAAAATTTTAAAGGTCCTTATGAAGTTTGTCGGTAGAATGTACTTTTATTTTGAAATTCGATGCCATTGAAAAATTGTCGATTTTTCCCGATTTTAGAATTTTCATATAAAGCCACAACGGATAAAACTGTTATTTATAGATTTTATGTATTTATTGGGTATTACGAATAAATACATAAAATCTATAAATAACAGTTTTATACGTTGTGGCTTTATACTACCCAAAAAACCTACACATCATATTAGAATTAAAAAAAAAACACTACAAATGTACATTCGAAAATAGTAAGTCAAAATGGAAAAAATATGCAATATAAAACATTACTACTGTACATTTTAAAAGTCAAAATGAAAATGTTCAAATTTCCCATTTTTACGCAATTTTTTTGGATTTTATTCTTTTCTGCCAAGAGGCAATTCTGAATTTGTCTAAATCGTTAAGATCAGACCGGCGGTCTTTATGTTATAAGAGTAGTAACTAACACAACTTTCTTTTACATATAGAGAGATAGATTTAAAAGTAGGCGCGTTCCTCAGCCCCTAAATAAGTACTTAAACCGATATCTTCACTATTTTGGCAAATATAAAGATTTTATATAAATCGTAATAGTGGGCGTAAAAGGAGGCGTGGTCAATATTTTTTTTCTTTAAAAACCTAACTTGGGGTATGACGAACGTTTGTACAAAAAATTATGCAAATCGGTCCAGCCGTTTCCAACTGATTCCGTTACCAACAAACAACAATTGATTTTTATATGTATAGAAGATAGAAGAAGATTATCACTCTACATATTTAGCAGAGGTGGCTTTGGAACCAGGAGGAAAAGACGTAGGTCGGGTATCCTATATGATGCCCTACGTTACTACGCATATTTAGTAGACCTACCTTCAACAATATATGATCTTTACGTCTTTAGAGAGGCTTAAAATTGGAACTAATATTGTCAAATCTAGCTTAAAATCGGGATACATCTGCCAACTCTGTTCTTCTTCTTCACACACAGAATTAGGTGTACCCATGGTACAATGAAGAGAAGGTAGGTCAACTTTGAAAAAATTGCAAGTATAGAGCTTTACCTGTTTGGCTTGTAATGTCAGAAATAGTATCAAATCAATAACAAAATCAAACAACTTGTTTCATTTATTTTGAATAAATAATTGAAAACCGCGAAAACTGAATGAAATATCAACACTTCTTTTCAAAACCAGGTTCTATATATCTCTAAAGGATTATTTCGCTACAAAAACTCTAGATTTTGTCGATGCATACGATGAAATAAACATTTTGAAAACATCCGAATTTGAATGTTTTCTGAACAATTTTTTTGTTATTGAAAAGAAAACACATATATAAACAAGTAAAGATGACATATTAAGCCAAGAAAATAAAAAAATTAAAATCATATGGTATCATAGCCCTACCTTGATATCATTGTACCATGGGTGTATCTGGTTATTTTTCCTGCAGGAATTGTACAACAATTTCTTTCTGAGAGAGTAATGTAGTGTATTCTCTTTTGCAAGAAAACTGTGAAAAGTAAATAGTCGGAATTCCTGCAAAAGCTGGCGAACAATAAGCTGGTTTGTCAAAACAAACAATTGGTGCGTCATAAACAGATATTAATCATGCAAAAATTAAAAATAAGCCGAAACAATTAAGTAAACCTATAGCCGTGTGGGGCCGACCATGTGATACCCTACAACACTGCAATATCTTGGAAGTCCCTTTTTTGTCCAAATCCATTTTGGAAGATTACGTTTTTATACCCTCCACCATACTGTGGAGGGTATTTTCATTTTGTCATTCCGTTTGTAACTCATCGAAATAATGATCTTAGACCCAACAAAGTATATATATTCTTGATCAGCGTAAAATTCTAAGACGATTTAGCCATGTCCGTCTGTGTGTCTGTCTGTTGTAATCACGCTATCCTTCGAACGAATTGAGATAGAAGGCTAAATTTTGGCGCACATGTTTATTTTGCCAGTAGGCAGATTAAGTTCGTAAATGGGCCATGTAGGTCCACGTTTTCTTATAGCCTCATATATAGCATTTGAAGTTCGAAATGGATACTACAGCCTGAGACAGAAAATTGTATGTGCAAGTGCACGTATAGCCCCCATATAACGGTACCTCCCTATTTTCGATATTTTGATGATTTTGACTACATTATTCACCGTTTATTTCAAGTTTCGAAATTGAATATGGTAATGGCTTGTGACAAACAATGCCTATGTATGTGCATGTCGTACAAGCCCTAATATAACGGCTATATTCGGTATTTTTAAAATGTTAAAAGAATTTTTGGCGAATGTTATCTTTAAGGAAACCAGTACACCGATGTAATCGGGTAACCTTTTAGACATTTTCTGAGCAGTTTGCTTCAAAAATCTTATTTTTTCTGTTGGGTTGGGTAAATTAGTGTATAAGGTATTTCTGGCTACATCGGTGAACCCATGGTACAATGAAGAGAAGGTAGGTCAACTTTGAAAAAATTGCAAGTATAGAGGTCTACCTGTTTGGCTTGTAATGTCAGAATTAGTATCAAAACAATAAAAAAATCAAACAACTTGTTGCATTTACTTTGAATAAAGAATTGAAAACCGCGAAAACTGAATGAAAAGTCAACAATTCTTTTCAAAACCAGGTTCTATATATCTCTAAAGGATTATTTCGCTACAAAAACTCTAGATTTTGTCGATGCATACGATGAAATAAACATTTTGAAAACATCCGAATTTGAATGTTTTCTGAACAACTTTTTGTTTATTGAAAAGAAAACACATACATAAACAAATAAAGATGACATATTAGGCCAAGAAAATAAAAAAATTAAAATCATATGGTATCATAGCCCTACCTTGATATCATTGTACCATGGGTGAACCAATATTATACAAAAGGTATCACAAAAAACTTTAATACACTCTTGGGGTTAAAAACATTGAAGACGTACGTCGGTAGGCCCGGGAATGAAATAACTTCAAAATATAAATAAATTACATTTTGACATTGTGTGTTTTGAAAAGAATGTGAATTATTTTTTCTTTTCATTCCATTACTGAAATTCCAAGCAAGTCACATTAGAAAAACTGTTAGTTTGGCTGGCAATCGCAAAACTGGCTTTAAATTCAAAATACATAACATCAGTAAGTAGCGCTATATGTATCAGCAGGAATAGATTTGTAGATTCATATATTGGAAAACTTTAAATAGAATGTGAACCCCATTAAATCATCAAAATACCGAAAAAGCGGCATGTTAAAACCAAGATTGAAAAGACTATTCACGGAAACTTGAAATGTAGAGAAACACCGTTGTATCGGAGCTCCAGTGGGGTTTGAAACATAATGAAGTTTTATATTTCAAATTCAAGAAAATTTAGTAATGTAAGTAAATCATCAAAATCAATACTTTTTAGAAGTTTTTTGTTCACTGCAATCTCGAAAGACTTCATTAAAAAAACCTCGAGATTTCGATGTTTTATTGTGACGACACCAAAAAAGAGAACTCCGTTGTCTCTTTGGCTGGCTGGTGCGCACGATACCTCTCGAAGGGAGTATCATATTATGTCCAAACTTCGAAAATTTCGAATATAATTCTGTAAAAACCATTAAACCTACACTCGAAGATTTTTAGTAAAATTTTGTGTAGAATGTTCCTTCTCTTCATACTTTCTCCGTATAACGGGATTTTATATTACTTTCATGCATTAACTCGAAAACTTCATAAAAAAGGAGGAATTTCTTTGCCGACTTAAAATTTGATGAGTCATTCTTCTAAAAAATGCTTTGAAGGAGAATTTTTCATAAACTTACGTAAAGTACAGCTTGAACCATAGAATGTCTTTTTAACATTTATGAATTCCTGGCTTTTAGTACAATGTTCATTTTGTACAATGTTTTCACTTTCTACGATCCCTCTGAAAGTTAGTTCTTGACCATATTTTGGAAAAAAGGACTAAAAACACCCCTTTGAAACTCACCTAAATGCGACTTCGACCAAATAATCCTCGTATTGACAGCTGTAACATTACAGAGGATACTGAAGATCAATCAATGGAAAATTACGGATTCCGAGGGATCTTAATCCTTAAATATTAACAATTTTAAAGAGGTAGAACCTAGCCCCCTCTATTTTGGTTTGTTTATGATATAAACTTTACAACCACCAATTCACATGAATGCTATAATCAATTCGTACTCCGTTTTTTTTCCGATTTCAAAATTAAATTTTAAGTTTTACAAGTAATAAGCATTAAGTTCGGACGGGCCAAACTTTTAATACCCTCCACCATTTGAAACGAATTTGGACATTTTCAAAAAAAAAAAAATAATAAAATCCGTTAAAAAATCTGTTGAAATCTTAAAAATGCCGAATATAGGAAGTCGCCGTTATATTGGGATCCATACGAAAACGTGAACCTGCGTAGGTGAATTCTGTCATAAGCCATTACAATAATAAAATACAAATCTTAAAAAAAATCCGGTTAATAATGTAGATAAAATCATAAAAATACCGTATATAGAGAGGTACCGTTACATCGGGGCTATACGAAGACCTGGACCTGTATAGGCAATTTTCTATCACAGGCTGTAATACCTTTTAGTAACTTCAAATACGAAATTTAAAACAATTTCGGAGAATATTGTACCTAAAATCTTCAAAATTCCGAATATAGGGAGGTACTGATGTATGGGGCCTATACGAAGACCTGGACCTGCATAGACAATTTTCTGTCATAGATTATATTACCATTACGAACACCAAATACGAAATTTGAAACAACTCTGGTGAATAATCCTCCTAAAATCGAATATCGGGGGGTACCGTTGGTGTATGGTTGAGGGTGTTATAAGTTGCTATATTTTGATGAAACTATAATTCAATTAATGTATGCATTTTCTGGGTTTTTTTCTTATCTCAAGATAAAAGTCGGGCGGGGCCGACTTTATGATACCCTACACCACTTTGCTAATTAAGTAGAGCTCCGCATAACAATTAAACGTTTTAATGGGTGAATTCAATCATACACGCTATGATTATAATTATAATTTAATGTTCAAAGGACAAAGGACAAAATATGCCGAAGCATTTTTATCTTTTAAATTCGGACTTGTATTGCCCATTTGGTGCACAATTAATTTGAAATCGGATAAAAATATATATGGGAGCTATATCCAACTCGGAACCAATCTCAATAAAATTTGGTAAAAATATTTCTGAGCTGTATTTGATATATTTCCCCAAATATTGTTGTTACAGAGTCCATATTACGGCTGCGTAGGACAAAAATAATAAATCGGATGAACAATATATATGGTAACTATAGCTATATCTGAACCGATTTCGATCAAATTTGGCATACTCATTTTCAGGTCGTACGTGCAAAATTCCATACTATTCGGACTGATATTATACGTTTGGTGCACAATAAAAGGCAAATCGGACGAAGACATATATGGGAGCTAAATCTACATTTTAACCGATTATCTACAATTTTAAAGGGTTCGTCCTTGGGCCAAACAAATGATTTGTGCAAAATTTCATCTGGATAGGGCAATAAATGCGAACTGTACTTTGTTCACAAAAATACATGGACAGACGGACATGCATAAATCGACTCAGAATGTGATTCTATGCAGATCATCAAAAGGAGCTATGGGTCTATCTCGTTTCCTTTTGCCTGTTACAAACAAATGCACAAAGACATAATACCATGACCACCTTGTGGTGCAGGGTATAAATAGCCTATTAATGTAAATAATTAGATTTTGAATAATTTCAAATGAATTATATCCTATCCTTAATCGCCTTATGTATGGATCAACTGCATTCTCTCGAATTTAAAATAAAATATCGCAACACAAGACAAATTTCTCACCATTCATCTCTTCAGTAATGTACAATGGCCATTCGGGCCACTGCCATGAACACCGATAAATAAAATGATCTACTTTTAATAGTAGTATTAAAAAATTGTATTTATAAACTTTGAAACGTAATTAAGAATTGAATCAATAAACCTTGGAAACTACGGGTCTCTTACAATGAGACAATTTTCTCTTCTAAGTGTAAAAATTATGATAACAATTTTAAGTTTCAACAAGATTCGTATTCGCTATAACAAAGTTTATTCCAAAACAGCTTGTTCCGATTTAACGCCCCGAGCCTGGACAGCCTTCGCCAAATAGTAAGCCGATATTATGCCAAGTGCCTGAAAAATACAAATTGAATGTCATTAACATTTATTAAAATGATCGAAAGTCTCCTACCTCAAAGGCCACCAAGCCAACTAAGGATAAAATTAAATTGTCACTCTGGGAGTCAATGAATTTGATTGACATAACTTCACAGCCTTTAGGAAATATATTATCACTATCGGAACAGTCGCCCAAATAACAGCAACTGGAAGGCAGTTTATCACCCTTTTCTAGGTAGTCCTGTTGACCGTTTAAGCCACAGCATTCGTACTGTAAATGAAATAAAAAGTGGGCATAAGTTGGAAATTGGAAATTACAATTTTGAATAAGTCCTTGGAGAAAATTTTGGCACCCATTTCGGTGCTACATTTCGTTTGAAGTGCAAATCTATCTCGTTTTTATTCTTATTCTGTGTTATTCTTATATTATTCTGCTTACTTGTATTTGTACATCTAGCATAGCACCCGGTTTAACCAACTCCTGTTGCCAGGTGTCTTCGACACGTTGTTTTGTCATTTCCATGAAATCTTCTTTCATCACAGCAAAGGCAATCATGAAAATGGTCTCACAGACAATAGTAAAGACGCCAAGTCCCGCAAACTGAAATAGAAAAAAAATTGAAAAATAAAATTATGTACCACATATTTTTTACCAATATTAAAAAAGCTACTTAGAAAAGGCTAAAACACCGATCATGGTATCACCCTATACCAATACTCTTAAGAATGATCTTTCTCATAACGACATTTCTTAGTGGGTACACAATATAAGTATTTCTTTCAAAAAATAATTAGAAGGAAAATACAGCTGATTATGAAAGTAGATCAAAGAATAGAAGACTTGGGTATCAGCGGTTTGAAGTTTGCATGGCAATGTTACCTAAATAGAAGGGGCAAGTTCCTCTACTCTTCCACATTTGTTATGAAGTTTTTTGAATTAAGATTCCTTGGATATATGGAATACCCTCCCTATTGGGTAAAGAAACATTTTTATATAAAAGTATCTGAATTCAAACGGTTTCCACTTTAAACTACAAATACCAGTAAGACCTTTTCCATAATGCAGTTCAACTTATCAAAAAACCAAATTTCGTGGGTAAATGTGACTAGGATTATCAAAATACTGAGTATCGGTGGGTATCGTTATATGTGCGTTATAGGAATGTCGTGGATCTAAATATTCAATGTTTTGCCACTGCTAGAACCCACTATGAACTACAAATACAAATTTTTAGGCAAATCCGTGGAAAAATGTGGCAAAAATCATCAAAACCCTTATATGGGGCCTATACTATGCTCCGCCACCGGAGCTAGAACCCATTATAACCAACAAATACCAACTTTTAGACAAATATGTGGAAAAATGGGACAAAATACCGAATATCAGGAGGTACCGTTATATGCGCCTATATCAAAACCTGGACTGATGTATCATTTACAATACCAACCATCATTGACGCAATACAAATTGTTTGCCCAAATTTTGAATCTCTACGTTAATTTATCGGGCTGTATCGTTATTTCATCCAGAGGGACATCCAAAATCGACTTAGAATTTTATGCTGGTTATGAATATATATACTTTATGGGGTCTACGACGAATATTTAGGAATGTTACAAACGGAATAACAAAGTTAATATACCCTCTGTTTTAAGGTGGAGGGTATAATAATTAATATTGTAAAGCCATCATGAAATCCAAATTATTTAAAAAGAATCATTGAACTCTGTCGAATACCCAGTAATTGTAAAATAAAATTATTTAATTTTTAAATTTCAAAATATGTATACATTTGAAGCATCAACAAAATACTTACCACCATAGACAGCAAATGCGATTCTCTCAGAGCTGCAAAAGATCCCACTGTACAGAGAGAGAAAACTAGACAACCCAAGAGACTGGCGGTGTAGGCACCCAATGGAGAGCCGGCACCGCCGAGAGTAATGACACCGACCGATATCAGGACCACGCACAGCATCTGCAACGAAGAGAGCAAAGATAAAACAAAATGTTTGTAGTAAATTCATTTATTTATTATTAATTAGCCACAAAGAAGTCTCAGCGAGAGCCAGATTGAAAAAATGCAATTTAAAATTTTGTGGCATATCTATAAAATAATATTTGGCACAAAGACATTGCAAACAGACAGCAGAAATTCAAATTATAAAAATATTTATATGTACATCCACATGTGAGTATGTGTGTGTGTGAGTGTGTGTGGATCAGTAAACCCCATTATGTATAAAAGAAATTTTGATATTTTTTCATTAATTACAATGAGTTTAGAAGAAAATATGGGTGTACGTGTTCCTCCAATGATTCAAACACCTTTGTTTCGGATGATGTCATTTCAATTGGTGGAAATGAAGAAAAATTCCATTTGAAATCGATTGAAGAAAATTAAACAAATGAAATCAATATAAATCGACTGTTCCTTGGTTGAGATCTTTGAATGGGAATCATTTCATTGGGTAATTTTATTTTAAGTAAATTTCAGTTAAATATTCGGTATTTTGAATGCTCAGCCACAATATCCTATCTAATGAACTACAATTAGACACTTAGAATTTTCAATAGTCAAATTTAAAATTTCAACATTGGTCCAAGATTTGACATACCCCTTAAAAAAACTATTTTAAGTTGTAGGTTCTAAGAAAAATAAAAATGTCCTGTCGAAAAAGTGCAATGTAGATTCCATATTTAGTTTTGATCTCATTTTGTGATATTTTCGCTAATGTTCGCAATGTTAGAATTGCATTTTACAAAAAAAGTTTGTGTAATAGAAGTTCATTAAATCAAAATTCTATCTAAAAAAATCTTAATGTAAACTTTCATTTTTACATAAGCCCCATTTGTGCTCCATTTTCCGTAAAATTGGCGCTCCAAGAAAAAACCTTCTTGGAATCAAAACAAATTTTAAAATAATCGGAGAGTTTTCTCTAAACTAGAGTTAGGCCGCAGAACATTTCTAACAAAGCTGAAAAAATACATTGAAATATGTAAATATTTACTCCATATTAAGAAACTATTACTTTCGCTACGCAATTAAATATTACGTTCCAATCGCTTGTCTTCATTTTGCAACCGAATTCGCAACCAAAAATTTCTTTTTGAGGCAACATAAATATTTCTTCTTTAAATTTAATGATTTTGTTTTTATATTTTTGGCATTTAACGATGAAAATGCTGCCATTTTCAAATGATACACTACCTGCTGTGGCAAAACATTAGCTACATAGGTCCATGTTTTTCTATAGTCGGTATTTTGACGATTTTTATCATTTTTATAGAATTGTTTGAAATTTGGATGGCATGTTCTTAATGGCAAAAGTAACGCACACACCTCTAGTACTGGAATTTCAGTATTGAGAGACATATTTTTACATGAGTTATTTTCCAACTGGTGATAGGTAAAAATGTTAACAGATTTTTTACTTCTTAGAAATAGAATCTGGCCATTTAGCATTATTAGTACGCAACCTGAGATAAGTTGGATTTTTTTGTCAAATTAGAACTAACACGTGAAAAAGCAGCTAAGTTCGGCCGGGCCGAGCATTTTCTACCCTCTACCATTCGGAAGGAACTTGGAGGCTGTCCGAAGACGTGGTTCTGGATAAGTGTTTTTTTTTTTGTCGATTCCGAACTTGAAATACGAAATTCGAAATACCGCTAATATCATCAAAATATCGTTGTATGGGGTATACTAAGACATGACCTGCATGGGTTGTAATACCCATTATGAACTTCAAATACGAAATTTGACGCAATTCCGATGAATAATATCGCGAAAATTCTAGAAATACCGAATATCCCGGGGTAAAGGGGGTAAAGTACTGAGAGGGATATCCTTGTGTGGACTTTCATACTATTCCATTGAAAAATTGGTGGAGGGTATACAAAGAATTAAATATTGTCTGACGATGATAAGAAGTTTTGCGAAATTCTACTTACACCCACAAAAGGTCGATATTAAAAAAAAAAAAAACAAGTTAAAAAGCAGTAACTTCGGCCGGGACGAACTTTAAATAGCCTACACCATTTGGAACGAATTTGGAAATTTTCAAAAAATAAAATTCGTTAAAATTCTGTTAAATTCTTAAAAATACCAAATATTGCCGTTATATTGGGGGCTATACGACGTGAACCTACAAAGGCATTGTTTGTTGTAAGCCATTACTATATTCAAATTCGAAACTTGAAATAAACGGTGAATAATGTAGCTAAAATCATCAAAATACCGTATATAGGGAGGTACCGTTATATCGGAGCTATACGAAGACCTGGACCAGCATGGATAATTTTTTGTCATAGGCTGTAGCATGACGAATTTTAAATACGACATCTCAAACAATTTCTTGGAGAATTGTACCTAAAATCGTAAAAATACCGAATATAGGGAGGTACTGATGTATGGGCCTATACGAAGACCTGGAGCTGCGTAGACAATTTTCTATCACAGATTGTAGTTACCATTACGAACTCCAAATATGTAATTTGAAACTACTCCGGTGAATAATATCGATAAAATCATCAAAATACCGAATATCAGGAGGTACCTGAACCATACAAACATTTTTGCTAACTCAAAATCTGTTGATAAATGAATATATATCTGCGTATGTTACTGGTACCTCACCCACAAAGGGTCACACATTTCAATACTTTTATCTATCATAAATTATGAAACAACTCAGCGATTCTTTACAACTGGCTATATATAAATATTTTTATCAACCAGATATCTGAGATGAATATGGAATTTCTGATTTCGGATAAGATTGGACCAATATTTTTATCCTCCACAAAGCCGTAACGAGGAATTCAAAAGTAAAACTATCAACTAATCGCCGTTCTTTTGACGATTTGGAAGTGAGCGCAGAGTAAAGCAGTCATTAATTTTTATTAATAAATAATTTTATACTCGTAGAATATAGTGTTTTACTTTAAAGTTTATTTTCGTATACTCAAACAGAGACAGGCATAATGAAATTGTCACCTATATTCAAGAGATTGCTTCTAAAAGATTGCGGTAATGTACGAAATCGTTGTATATCGTTATCGATACGCATAGGTGTTATGAGTAGTACTTTAATGGAGTTCGTATTAATCATACACCATTGATTTTAATTGGATTTCCTCAACTACAAGACGATAAAATTGTATTACCGGCAATACATTTGCAACTGATATTTAATATGTAATTCAGTATATGTATTTTGTTTATTTTTGTAATGTTTAACCCATTTTACAGTAAACGGTCAAATGGCCTGTCAGACTATACACTATATCAGCTCGTGCAGCGAAATCATAAATTGAGATTTGTGTCGTTAAAATGCAATAATTTTCGTCGTTCCTTGCTTCTCTATTCTGTCTGACGAAATGCAAAAACACAAAATGTGTAAATGTACCAGAGTTTTATTTTAATTTATTTCTGGATTTGTTTTTTTGTTTAAAATAAACTAAAGTGAAATACTGCCGAGAATCTAGATGTACAATTAAATTGAAATTTAAACTTCCCTGCTATTGGTATGTGTACATGCGTTTTTGTATCATGTTTATCCTATTTGTAGTTGAATACATATATACCCAAATATTTCGAGGAAATTTTTGATGGAATTTATATTGTAGTAATTTATGTGGCAATATAAACATATAATTATACCACAAAACTACTGCAATAATAATTTTCTCTGTTTTAAATCTAAATAACTTTACAGTGGACGTAATTGGACAAAGATAATAAAATTCATTAAAATAAAATTAAATTCATTACAAAACTTTTTGGAAAACGCAACTCAGGATGAATAACAGGTACATATATGACAAAGTTCCATTTGCATATCTCTAAAGGCATAACTCAACATATCAACTCATTGTTTTTTTAATAACTAATAAACGTCAAAGACCCAAAAATGTCTTTGTAAATGTTTACCAGAGGGTAAGGCAGGGAAACATTATCACCTTTTTCACTAATAAACAAGCGTTGCTCTTATAAAAACAACAATAATGAGATTAAGCCTAATTATTATTATATATATGAAATTTAAATTTTTGTTTAGATTGATAATATTTAAATTTTTATCATTTATGGAGACCCATGGAGAGTGGATCGATATCAGTTGGGGACTTAGTTACATTTTTGTCGATTTAGCGATGTCCTTACGTCAGTTTGTCTGATTTGATTCAAACTTGGTGCATCGTAGTATTATTGTCAAACTTAGATCGATTTCGGAGATGGGCAATATCGGTCTACTCCTCCCGGTACCTCCCCCACAAAAAGTCGAAATTTTCAAAAACATATTTTACTGCGCAGGAAGATATAGGATAATCCAATTTAGTAAATCGTAATATTTGCATCAATGCTAAGTCAAGAGCGAAAATAAACAATATCGGTGCACTCCATCAAGTACCTCCCACACAAAGGATCAAAGGATTAACATCTGATTCGATTCAGATTTCATATTTCACACACCCCATTTTTTTCAACTAACACAAGATCTAGAAGGGATACATCGGTCCACTCTTCTGGTACCTCACCCACAAAGGCACACAAACAAACATTTAAACCCTAACATGGAGAGGTCAGCGCTTCTTTACAACTTCCTATATCAAAATATTTCTCTTACCCAGAAACCTGGAATGAATGGAGTTTATGATATCGCATAAAATTTGATATTAATGTTCGATTTTCTTGTAATTTTGCCCATACCAATATTTGTATCTGCATTAGATGATGTATGGAAATGGAATACTTCGATCGACAATATCTGGTACCTTACACACATTTTAATATTTTCCAACAATTATCATATATCTCATATGAAGTGAAGGAAGTAAGCAATATAGTCCAAACCTGGCACGCCGCAATATCTATATCACATTTATTAAGGTTCGATGAGAAATGGACGATATTGGGCCATTCCTGCGGAACCTACTTCATATGGGGTCAACAATTTCAATAATCAGAACAGAAGTCAAAAAATATTGACTGAGGGTATACATCTGTTGGCTATACCGAATAAATAGAAAGTTTCAACTGCCTTCGTTACGATGTATGATTTTTTACCTTTTATACCGATTGTAGGGGAGATAACATATAGAGTGGACTGATATTGTTACCTTTTAATTCCATCCTGTTTTGATAAAATATTATAAATTGCAAGGTATACAACAAGTTAAAAAGTATAGATCGGTTTTGCTGACAGTTTCCTACGCTGAGTGTATGTCTTTTGTTTACATATAAATTGACTTGCATTACGATTATTCAAGCTTTTAACCCTTTAAGGAGAGTGGTTCCGAAAGGATTGGCCAATATTGTCCATTTGGTATCTGACCATAGTCTGATATAAATATTACAAGTTGCTATTTTATATGAAATATATGATAATTTTTGGAAAATGTTTAAATATGAGCGATGTGCCATATACAGTGGATCGAAGTATTCCACTTCATCTAATACTGACAAAATATTGGGATGTGCAAAATTTAAGGAAAATTTAACACTTATTTACCATTCTATAGGAATCATTGTTAGTCAAATCCATTAGATCTATGGTTAACAAAAATAATGGTATACATGAAGTTTGATGAAAATCCCTGACTTGTTTCGCATTTCTTAAGGGTTATAATTATTCAAAATATTGACCCCTTGCGAGAGAGCTTTTGGTACCTCTCTCACAAGGGATCAACATTTGAGTGGACCGATAAATTCCATATTCACATTAAATCTCCGGTTTGAAAAGAATCGCTGATTTATTTCGTCTGTTATAAGATATATAGTTATTTAAAAATTTGACCCTTTGTGAGGAAACTATAAGAAGTAGTAATTCGATGTATTCCATCTTCACACCAGATCTTGTGTTAGTGAAAAAATTTGAATGTGAGATGCTCAGAATCATTCCCATACTTATTTCGCATTTTATGTGAGTTTCGGTTGTTCAAAATTTTGACCCGTTGTTGGGAAGGTACCAGAAGGAATGGTCCTACATGTTCCACCTTCACACCAGATATTGGTTTACCAAAAATATTGACATCTGTAAATTCTAAAGATAATCCGTTGCTTATTTCGCATTTCATGATCGTTTTAGTTAACAGTTTGACTCTGTGGGAGAGTTACAATGAGTGGGCCGATATATACTGTCTTCACCAAAGATCTTGTGTTAATAGAAATATTGAAGTGCTGCTAGTTTGAAAGGAATCGGATGTTAATTTCGTGTTTTACGAGCTGACCCCCTGTGGGGAGGTACCAGAAGAAGTTAACAGACGTTGCTCATCTCTGAACTCGATCTAAGTTTGGCAAAAATATTATGATGTACCAAGTTTAAGCAAAATAGGATGCTCCCTTCGAGAGTTATCGTGCGCACCAGCCAGACAGACTGACGGACGGACACCCTTAGATCGACTCCAAATGTCCTGAAACGTGTTTGGTCCAAATAGACTTAGGGTCTTTCGATGAGACACGTTTTGACCGTATCAAATGATATATACCTTCTGTAGCCATATGTCTGAGGGTATAAAAATAATTGTACGAACTTGGAAAGGGTTATAAAACTTGTTTTAAATTTTAAAAGATACAAATTATACATTGATAAAACAACATTCGCCAATTTAAATAACAGTATTATAAGTTTTTTTTAATCAAGACCCGACTGATCTTAAGTGTAAGGGATCTTAATGATCTTAATTGTAAGGATTAGATTATCCATTTAACTCTACCTTTGAAAATTAAACTGTTGACTTCTCACGCAAGAGTTATAATTAATTTCACCCGTAACAAATTATCAGTTGACCATCCAAAATGTTAGGCTTCTAATTGATCCTAAAGTCTAAACCCATGCAAACAGGGCTATTGCAAGATCAGCAAAAATTTCTGGTTTTTACCTATGCCATCCTCAAAATAAGTAGGTTTTCCATTCGGAGCCTAAATCTAACTCCCTGTAACATTTGATGACAACCTTTTATCGACTCATCTCGGCGAGATATAAATATCGATATATGACATCATGGGTTTAGAACCAATATTTCGAGTTATTACAAACTTTTTGGCCCAATCATACTATTAATACCCCCAGCATGGGGTATAAAAAGGCGGCTTAAATATTTTAAATATCAAATATATAGAGTTTCGGTAACATAGAGATTATGCCACATGGTAGTTCTATTTAGCCAATTTTTTGTCATTGGAGGTGGTACCCATGTTCCGGCATAGGATCTTCCATTGAGATCTTTAACCACCAACGTTAAAACAATTTCGTTAGAAAATGTGTTGAAAATCATAATAATATCGAAGATCTTTACGTACTGTCATATGGGGCTTAAACGTGAACCGATATACCCGATCTTCAATCCCAAAATACAACAAACATTTAGCCATCTCGATCGATCCCTACAAAGGTTAGAGTCGGGGCTTAAATGATTATGTCGATGAGTTACGAATCTTAATGGTCCATAATTTCGGTTATTACCGAAATTTATCAATAAGTTAACCACTTTTTCATGAAATTACTAATCTTTAAATCATTCATTCAAAAACTTAAACAACTTTCTACAAAAAAACTCAATTAATTTTTAACCAACTCATTTGCCATGACAAGTAGCAGAGAATGGCTGGCTACTATCTTGTTTACACATTCTGGAACGCGTCGTTTTGTTCTCAACTTTGTTGACGGATATGTTGCACCGAGACACAAACACACTCTCACACACACACACTTCACATAATAAAATCTGACACATTATATGAATAACTTAAAAGCAACCTCCGGAAGGTGAAATGAAAATTCCAATTTGACCTGCTTCTGAGTTTATTTTTAGTTTGGGCGTTCGTGTGTTTTCCTTGTTTTTTTTTTTTTTTTGCTTTTTGCAGGTAACGCACATGGACATGGAACGAGAGTCAAGTACATAAGGACATGTGCTGGGTGTATGGTGAGTATATACATAGGTGTGTGTGTGTACATATGTATTGGTGTCGCACATCCATCCTCGTGCATGTTTTGAAATTCAGGGTCACTTTACAACTGTGTTTTTGTTTGACTAGTTTGGCCTTCTTCTTTACTTTGACACCGAATGACAACGCGAATGTTTTGCTGATGGCATTGCTGGTTTTGTTGCTGCCCCACTTTGTTTTTGTGGAACACTCTCGGAGGCCTAGTAAACTTGATATGTTTGGCGGTGTTCTCGTTTTACTTACCGAAATTACAATGCTCAAGGTTAGCAGAGCATATTTCCAGACAGGAATTGAGAATGACATTTTCATCTTTACGGCAGTTTCTTTGAACCTTCCCAGTCACGGAATCCAACTGAAAATAACACACACACACACACACAGAGAGAGAGACACAGACCACCAAGAAAGAAAAAACGAAAGCTATGAAAACAAACATCAAAACGTTTGAGCCAAACAATAGTCAATTTCGTTTGTCTGTCAGTCTGTCAGTGTGACGTGCATTCAAATCCTTGCTCTGTTACATAAACTTAAGCGGCAGGATGTGCGAAATGTGATTCGGCAAACAATAATTGTGGGCAAAATCAAAATCATAATACACAGATGAGTGAATTTACATGACAGCATTCGACAAAATCATTTTTCAATTTTTAAATTTTTGTTTTAGAAAAATTCATAGACACAACAACAAAATCTAATAAACAAACAAAAACCCCATCGAAACGGAACGGAACGTGTTCCCCCCAAAATACATCAAAACATTATGCCATGTGTACCGTACCCAAAGAAAATTTTTTCAAAATTCTTGTGATGCTGTTTGAATCAGATTTTCTGAAAAATCTGAAAATAAACACTACACCATATACTGTGGCCGATACCGATGTCTGTCTGTCTGTCTGTCCGCTACTCAGTCAGTATGACCCTTCGTCTCTCTGTTCCCTCCTGCTTATCTGGTCTTTGGCTTTGTTTGTTTATGCTGGCTAAAGGCACACTATGTACACGCGTTCGTTCGCTTTTAAAGCAATTTCCTCATGTCGTTCGCAACGCTCGTTTTACCCGCTCGACTATATTTCACGACCACCTTTGTCTCAAGGAACAAGTGTTACTGAGGTGAAAAGCTACGAGAGGCATCTTATGCAGGTTCATCTGCCACTCGGAAAGATGCTTTTTTGTGCAACGGTGTGTGTGAGTTTGGCAGAAAATTCACCACGCTTTCTCATTTCCTCGTGGCGTAGTTCGTGGCAGAACTATAGCATGGAAAACTGACATCTGAGTGGCAATGTATGTGTGTGTGTGTGTGCGTATTTGGGAGGGAAATTTCTGTGTTTTCACTGACACGATTTTTCTTCCGCAACTTGTGTTTGTTTGTGTCGTTTTTTTTCAATTGCGAACAACATCACCAATCAATGGTGAAATGTTGAATATCATTTGCACACCATTCCGCCGTACACTTGCATACACGCTGACAAACAAACAATGCTCATACACACAAACACTTATTATTCAAAAATCAAGCACCATCTGAGAATACTGGGTGTGGGGGAGGTTGAACATTAAAGAAGACTAATTTTTCAGTTCTACCGGGGAATGTTTGTTTGGGTAAAGTGTATTAAAATGGTGTGTTTATGCCGCAATTGTAGGTGTATTAGAATGTAACGAAATGGAAAAAAATTAGTTCAAACAATTTAATTAAAGGAGGGCTTTTAACTCTGTAATTTCCTTTGTGACATGCCTAAATATTCGTCGTATAGACACATGTGTATTTTGACAGCAGAAGTTAAGTTCGTAAATAAGATATGCCGGTCCAAGTTTTCGTATAGCCCCCACAAAACGGTACCTCCCTATATTCGGTATTTTTATGTTTTTAGCGACATTTTTCACCGGAATTGTTTCAAATTTCGTATTTGAAATTCGAAATTGATATTACAGTCTATGACTGAAAATTGACTATGCAGGCCTACGTCTTATTCACTGCAATTGTTTCAAAACTCCTATTTGAATGTCGGAATCAGTACAACAGCCTGTGACAAAAAAAAACTACTTATGAAGGACCACGTCTTCGTATTGCCCCCATAAAATGGGTTTAATTTTTCTACGGATTTTTTTTTAATTTTTCAAGGTCATTTAAAATGGAGGAGTGTATTTAGAGTTCTGTCCGGCCGAACTTTGCTGCTTTTTCACTTGTTTTTGTTTAATATCAGGGCCAATTTCTACATAATTTGAACAAATTTATGTTTAGACCAAACTCTTCCATAAATTCCTAATTTCATTAAAATTGGTTTTGGTGTTTGTTGTAAATATATGGAAGCTATATCCAAGCCTCAACTAATTTCCAAAAAAATTCGCAAATTTATTTGTTTACCAAATTCCGTCACTCATTCCAAATTTCATTGAAATCGATCATACATATCGTGTTTTATGCATCAAATAAACGAAATCGGTCGAAAATATATATGAGAGATATAACTAAATCTGAACCGATTTCAATATAATTTTCGCAAATTTAGTTTTGTACCAAATTTCGCCAGTCATTCCAAATTTAATTGGAATCGGACAAACATATAGTGCATTAAATATTTGAGATATCCAAATCTGAACCGATTTCAATATAATTTGGCAAAATTATTTTCTGATCAAATTCCGGCACTCATTCCAATTTTTATTGGAATCGAACATACATATCGTGTTTGGTGCATCAAATAAACGAAATCGATCGAAAATATATATGGGAGCTATATTGAAATCCGAACCGTTTTCAATATAATTTGGTTAGTGTATTTTCGTACGTAATTATTTATTTTAGTAAATTTCGTCACTCACTCTGAATTTCATTGGAATCGGACATACACATCGTATTTGGTGCATTAAATATGAAAAATCGGTCGAAAATATATATGGGTATTGGGTATAGCTCCCAAATCTAAAACGATTTGAATATCATTTGTCAAATTTATTTTTGTTCCGTTGAACATTCTAAATTTGGAGACTGTATCTATAACCGTTCAATAGATATGTGCATTCAAAAACAAAATTTTCTGGAGGTACCTCCGATTCGGATGCTATATCGCCAATTCCAAGTGGAAATTAAATCAATTTTATAGCCTATGTTACTTTCAGGTGATGCTGCAGTAGGTATGGAATTTTTTAGGAAATCTGTTCAGCGGTTTTCGAGTCCATAAATTACAAACAATCAATCAAACGTGCAAACATTTTCCTCTTTTATAGATTTAGAAGATAGATTTTTTGGAGAAAATGTCAAAGTAAGGATTATTCTAGATGAAATTTCGTAGTCATTCTCTGACCAAAAAAATATTTATACTTAGTATTTACTATCAAAAATAGCATATATTTTTCAATTAAAAAGGGTTCTTTATTTCTGACAAAAAATATCACTTTTTCCCAATTCGATCGATTGGATTTGTGGCTCCTTTGAGGGTTGAAATGTTAGACCAAAATGTGGAAGACGTGTAACGTTCTAATTAAAATTTGGCAGTAATGCTCATTTAACTTGTTACAATCAGCTCCGATTAATATATGCATCCCATATATGTGTCTGTGAATCTGATTTCAGATTTACGATGCATATTTAGTGCATATAATATGTCTAATATATATAAACAATAATCTCCACCAAATTATGTTTATATCGGTAATAATTTAAATTATAAAAAGCCACAATGTGAACATAAATCGAACTTTTATGGAACACACTTGTTTTTGAATATTCTACTTCTTTCTCCCAATATCTTCCTTATTTTTTATTTCAATTTCTTGCAACTCTAATAACATTGTATAAACTTTACCATAAACAATACAAACTATTATTGTCGAAGCGAATTGCCAAACGTTTTAAATAGTGTCTTCATTCCCTTTTTTAGGCAACTTTTTCACCGCCATTTTTGGGTTTACATATTATTCCGAATATTCATTCGTAAGTCGATAATTAGTTATTCATTTTTAGTTTCGGAACGCTGTTGTATCCTCCCTAAGCGCAGCACGATTTAAACTACTTGCCATGCGTTAGAATATTCGCTTTGTTTCTACAGTTTCTGTTTGTGTTCAATTCTTTTACAATTCTTATTAAAAAAATAAGGCATAAACAAAAACAAAGATGAGACATGAACAATAACAATATTGACAAGTTTTTATGGTATGAAATAAAAACTGCATCATAAATCTAAAATTCACCGACGAATTATTTATAATCACCCACCAAAAATACTCACTACAAATCTGGTTACAAACCCATTATTTTGACGAGGGCAATTCGCAAGAAATAAGTAATTGTTTTGTACCACTAAAAGTAGATAAAATAATTACTTCCTAGCAAATGGGTTAATAAGGCACATGCTGGCACTAGTAATTACTTACACAACAGCTTCCTAACCCCGATTGTATACCCTACACCACAATGCAGAAGAAAATGAAACAAATCCATAGTTTCTTTTGATGATGTTCATTGATTCACATCTTGGGTCGATTTATGCATGCCAGTCCGTCCGATAATCAGCCAATATTTATATGTAGTTCCTGTATATATCGTCGTTAGATTTCGAATAATACGAGCGGAGAGCGACCTTCGGCTGTTATGGCGGCCCACACCATCATCATGTCCATCGCTCAAATTTTGGTGGCCAACCGAAGTGGCACATTTTCAGCTGACCTCTTTGGCAAATAAACACGATCGTTTTGTTTGATTACAAACTGCTGGAGAACGAATGTTTTCTCATTGGAGAAAACCAAATTCGGCAGGTCACCACTTTCGGCCAAGCGAGCAACTCTTCAGCTCATTTGAGTCTATTTTCTTTCCGTTGCGGTGTAAGTTGCACTTTTTGGAATTTCAATAGCTTTGCCCCGAGCTTATTTTTCAAAATTTGCCGAATGGAATATTGCAATATGTTCAGATCACGAGCCATTTTTCGGCCACTGCGCCGACGACGGGCCATGCTTCCAGTATCACGGTAACGAGCGATGGCACGAGACACAACTGATTTATTTACATTTAAATCCTGAAGTGCTCTAACATTAGCCACTTGTGGTTTTCCAGCCAAATATAAAGAAATCTCACTCACGCTTGAATTCTATCACGAATAACTTTTGTTTTTTGGAAAATTCTGAACAAAATGCTTTTGTACGCTTGTAAACAATATAATGAGCTTTCACTGGAATATTGTGCGCTATATGTGTAATATTTTTAACAGATATAGATAATGCTGCCGTATATATATTTCGTTCGATTTGGTGTTTAAGGCCCTCACATTCGTAATACGCACCCCACGACAATGGTATTTGGTACCAGATATCAGAATTACCTCTCTCAAATTTTATCAATATCGGTTCAGATTTGGATATACCACCCCTATACATACATCTTTATCCGTTTTCAGGTTTGAGATACCACCGAAATCAGCCTAGACCCAAACACTCTCATATATATGTGTCATCAATTGTGTGAAACTCGATTCCCATATATCTATCGCTCCAATTATTGTTGTTTTTATAAAAACAACGTTTGTTTATTAGTGGAGAACGATGGAAATGTTTACCAGGGGGTAAGACAGGGAATACCTAGGTTTCGGAAAGAGCCACCAATCCTAGCCACCATTCCAAGGAGTACAAAAGCTTTCGTCAAATTTGTTAGTAATCGTCCCGCACGTTAATATGCATTGATAAAGCTGAGGTAATGTCGTGTCATTATATTTAGGATACTGAAAATGCAGAGGGTATGTGGTAATTATTACCAGAAATGCTGAAGATAGCACATGCGACCACCAGATTTTTCCTGGTTTATTTTGGGCAATAAAAGTTGTTATTTAAGTAAATATTAAAGTCCATAACACAACTCCCTATTTCGTGCTAGCCGATTTGTTATGAATATTTTGCTGGGGAATGATTGGTAGTTATTATACCCTCCACCTTAAATATTCATCGTAGACCCCATAAAGTATATATATTCATAATCAACATAAAATTCTAAGTCGATTTAACGATGTCCGTCTGTCTGTCCGTCTGTCTGTCTGTCCGTCTGTCTGTCTGTCCGTCTGTCTGTTGAAATCACGATACAGCCCACATTATTTGACGTAGAGCGCCAAAATTTAGCAGAGCAATTTGTATTGTGTCTAGGATGGTTGGTATTGAAAATGAGATATATCGGTCCTCGTTTTGGTATAGTCCCCATATAACGGCACTTCCTGACATTTGGTATTTTGATGATTTATGCCACATTTTTCACGGATTTGTCTAAAAATTGGTATTTGTTGGTCGCAATGGGTTCCAGCTCCGGTGGCGAAACATTGCATATATGGGTCTACGATTTGGTTTAGCCCCTATATAACGGTACCTCCCGATTGCGGCGATTTGATGGTTTTTGCCACATTTTTTCATGGATTTGTCTAAAAATTGGTATTTGTAGGTCATAAAGGGTCCCAGATCGTGTGGCGAGACGTTGCATGTATAGGTCCACGCTTTGGTATAGCCCCCATATAAAGGTACCTCCCGATATTCGGCATTTTGATTATTTTTGCCACATTTTTTCATGGATTTGTCTAAAAATTGGTATTTGTTGGTCACAATGGGTTCCAGCTCCGGTGGCAAAACATTGCATGTATGGGTCTACGATTTGGTTTAGCCCCTATATAACGGTACCTCCCGATATTGGGTATTTTGATGGTTTTTGCCACATTTTTTCACTGATTTGTCTAAAATTGGTTATTGCAGGTCATAATGGATCCTAGTTCGTGTGGCGGAACATTGTATGTATAGGTCCATGTTTTGGTATAGTCCCCATATAACGGTACCTCCCGATATTCGGTATTTTGATGATTTTTGACACATTTTTTCACGAATTTGTTTAGAAATTGGTATTTGTTGGTCTTAATGGGTTCTAGCTCTTTTGGCGAAACACTGTATGTATAGATCCACGTTTTTGTATAGCCCCATATAGCCGTATTTCCCGATATTCGGTATTTTGATGATTTTTGGCACATTTTCCCATGAATTTGTCTAAAAGTTGGTATATGTGGGTCATAATGGGCTCTAATGTTTCCTTTACCCTAAGGTGGAGGGTATTAAAAGTTTGGCCCGGCCGAATTTAATGTCTTTTTCCTTGTTTTTTAAGTAAAGTCATATACAAATGTTACTGATGATTGAAAACAAATTTTATAGAAGCTAATTTGATAAATTCGTTTCCGAAAAGAAAGATATAAAAAAGCAAATTTATATAACGTATAATATAAATGGACTTACCACTGGACTCCGGGTAGGAATATAGGACAGAAACCAGTAAAGAAAGTCTTAAAGTCGGGCGGGCCGACTTTATGATACCCTACACCACTTTGCTAATTTAGTAGAGCTGCTCACAACAATTAAAAGTTTTTTTTTTTTTGGGAGAATTCAATAATACACGCTATGATTATAATTACAATTTAAAGTTCAAAGGACTAAATATACCGAAGCATTTGTATCTTTTAAATTCGGACTTGTATTGCCCATTTTGTGCACAATTAATTTGAAATCGGATAAAAATGTATATGGGAGCTATATCCAAATCGATAAAATTTGACAAAGATATTTCTGAGCTGTATTTGATATATTTCCCTGAATGTCGTTGTTACGGAGTGCATATTACGGCTGTGGGTAACAAATATGACAAATCGGATGAACAGTATATATGGGAGCTATAGCTATATCTCAACCGATCTTCACCAAATTTGACGTACTATTTTCAATTTGGTAGTAAGTGCCACATTCCATTACATTTGGGATGATAATACACGTTTGGTGCACGATAAAAGACAAATCGGACGAAGATATATATGGGAGCTATATCCAAATTTGACCCGATCTCGATAAAATTTAGCAAAGTTATTTCTGTGCCGTATTTGATATAATTCCCCAAATATCGTTGTTACAGCGTGCATGTTGTGGCTGCGGAGGACAAAAATAACAAATCGGATGAACAATATATACGGGAGCTATAGGCATATCTGAATCGATTAAATTATTTCAAGTATCGTATATTGCGTTTTAGAATATTGTAATGACATATGACAAAAATTGCATGTACAGGTCTATGTCTTCGTATAGGCCTCGTTGAAAAATACTGGTAAAATCATAAAAATACCGAATATAGGGTATTTTTATGATTTTACCAGTATTTTTCAACGATTTTTTTTAATTTGAAATTTCCTTTTAATGTTAGATGTTATACAAAGTTCGGCCCAGCCGGACACTTTGCGTCCATACCCGTCAACTTGATCCGTGGATATGATGACGCTAAAATTTGGAGTACCTGTAAAAATGTTTTTAAAAAAATGCGTATTACATGTTTGTTTTGAATATGCGATTCTTACTTAACTAAAAAGAGGGATATGTTTTTTTTTAATTCTTATGAAAAAAAACAAGTCGAAATCAGCAGCAAATTGGGAAATAAAATTTAACTTGGAGCTACACCCACGAATCTTGGAGAATAACATTGAATCCGGTTACGAGCGATGTAACAGTCACTTAACATATTAAAACAAGTAAGCAAAGGCTATTGTCGTGCGGGGCCGATCATGTGATACCCCACAATCGTTTTTGGAATAACGTCATAGAGTCGTGCCCAGATGTAACTAACATCAATTTCTTTTACATATAGATTGTTACTATTTTGCTATATATCCAATATCATCGCTATCAGCACCAGTGTAAAGGTCAGAAGTGACCTTTTCTTGTATTTGTGATTTCGCCGGGATTACAAATATTTGCGGGTTAGTGGAAATATTCGTAGTTTTTTACATAAATGTTATAGTTTATTATACTAAACTAAACATTGTCCGATGACCTCCGAATTGGGTAGTCTTCTCCCCAGGCCAGTAGAACAACAGCAAAATCAAGATTTTTTCAATTTTTGGTACATTTCAACGCCCAAACATTTTGCGATCAGCTCGAAATATAATAGACTTCTATTCTGACCCTAATCCCACCTCCATTTTCAATTTCGTGGGAATCGGGCCATAATTGCGACTTGTAGCGTGATTACAAATCAACATGGACTCATACATATACTTAGCTCGGCGAGATAGGAAGATCCATATATAGTTTCCTATGTCGGGAACCAATATTTCGAGGTTTTACATAATTTTTGGCCCAAGCAAACTTCTAATACCCCAAACATATAGCGTTCTCCAGTAAAGATAAATATTTAATTTTCTTAGGATTGTAGATATCTCGTTCAGGTGTCGATTATTCCACATCATTCTTTATGACATTAATGTGTTTTAGCCAATTTTTTTCATTTGCCGATTTTTATGGCTTGAGAACAACGATGGCTTTCAAAATAAGTTTACATATATTCCACCAAATTAGGCTTTACTCAAGTGTTAGCAAACATTTGCTAAGTTTTTGTAAGGATTATTACATTCGTACGTATATCTATATTATCTATTATAAAATATTGGTTAAAATAATACAACAGTTCACAACAATTCATATAAATAGAAAATATCGATTTAAATCCATGTTAGATTCGAGCGTCGACTTTCATTCTTCAAGTTGCTGAAGAGTAGCCAACCAAAAACTGCAGCTGCAATCTGAAAAAGAGATCCACCCCAAATGAACAATTATTACAAAACCAAACAATTGTTAAATATTTTACCTCTGCCATAATAAGTAGGCAATTGACAATGTTAAAAGTTAACATTTTGCTGGCCAAATACTTGTTGAACTGGGCTTCACAGCCCTCAGTGAAATAGTCTCCTGCCTTTGTACAGTGGCCATCTTCACAACAAGTCTTTGGAATATCGTGTTTTATGGCAACATAGTCGTCCGTTCCATTAACACCACAGCAATGCAGCTGAAAAAAGGAAACAATTTCAACGACTTAGGTACCATGGTAAATGTCTACCTTACCCATTTCTCGTAATAGGCCAGTGCGCCCGGTTCTTTCAACTCTTCTTCCCACAAATCTTTAAAACCTTTTTCCACACTTCCGGCCAAGCCATCTCGCGTGCCCTGAGAAGCCATGCTGGACAATAAAAGTTGAATCAGAATCATGGCACACAATATGACAATGAACTGCAAAATGAATAATAAAATATTTAAATGGTAAAAGTTTTAAACATTTCAAAATCCCATCGCTTACAATAAGTAGCCTGCGTTTGGATTCATGAATGGCCGCCAGACAACCGAATATGGAAATGAAAAGAATGGCAACTCCCAAAGCTATGATCAAACCACCAGCGAGATTTTCGCCGATATCCACCGTTGTCTCCTCGCCATGTACAACGGTTCTATGTTCCGGTGCATTGACCAGTACAAATATTCCAAATCCAAATAAAATTAAGCCCAGAACCTGAAATTATAATAAAATATTTTTTGTTTATTATGATGATGTGAAATGTTGAACAAGAAGTCGATGATTAAATAACTCATTATAATGATATTTCCGAAAGCAAGGAGTTTTTAGCCTGATACCCTATTATTATACCCTATGTGTTTTTGGGGTATTATAGGTTTGATTGGGTCAAAAATTATTTAACATCTCGAAATGTTGGTCCAATACATGGGAAAATATATATGGGGGAGATGATTTTAATGGACCAAAAACTATTTCTAGTTGCTCTGCAGGTCCCAATTAGAGACCAATCGGCCCTACCATTTTATTTGGTCATTGGAAAATATTTAGCGGGTAAAACAGACAATAACTTTTATTTATAAGTATAAATTATCTTCCATTAAACCGCGAATATTTTTTATTCCAGCGAAATCATAAATACACGAAAAGGTAAATTCTAACGGCTACAATGTTAAATTTAGCAAAATATATGCATCTCATATGTCAAAGAAGGGGATGTTGGTTAAACAATTAATAGACCAGTGTTTAAAATAGATCAAAAATCTAAAAATTGTCCTACTGTTTTCAACAAACGACCATTAGTCATGGAATTAGTTTATGAGGCTATTCAGCGTCCTGAAGGCTGAATTTATGATGGTCATCGGATAATATTTAGCTGGTGAAATGGGCCACATTTTGTGTAAAAAAATACCAAAATTATAAGAATCACAAATACATGAATGTGAAATTTCTGTTCTTTCCAAAAGAGGGAATAAGGTATTTGATGTACTACGGACATCTGCTTTTTTAGAGTTCCTATGTTTTTAGAAAATATTGATCCCAGATATATGATGATTATTTGAAAAGAGATGCAAGTTGGTTCAACATTTACTTTTATTATGTAGCAGATGTGGGAATGTTTCTAGGTGTCACCTTCACACTAGTCAAAAGGGTTTAAGATCTGCTGAAACTTTGCCGTAAATTGTAGCGTTGTAGTCCTTACTTATTATTTTCTTTCCTTTTCAAGCTTGGTGCTGTATACCTATATTGCGAAAATCTATTTCTTTATTATAATATGAAGTGTTACTCCCTATTAGTGATACCTTATCTAATTATAATGATTTAAAAAAAACTCAAAAGTTCAATAAATTAAAATTTTTTAGCGAATATTATAAATATATTAGGATAATAAAAACATGTATATCCATAAAGGCTGATCAATTTATAAAATTCACCCATGCCGATATGTAAAGTATAATTTACGAGTTATTGTATATTAGGATGGATAATGTTAAACAATCATATTATTACTAAATTTACTCAATATATGTAAAAACCGATTTTCTTATCGAAGGATTTATTGAATTTTTTATATTTGTGAGGGGCGATTTTTAGCGTGATTTTGACTCACCGGATGAGAAATAACTCTTGCCACTCATAAACATTTCGTTTAAAAAACAGAGAAATCATGCCGAGCTTAAGAAATTACAAAACAAGGGGCATTTACTTTTGTAAACCCGAAATAAAACCAGTAAGGAAAGGTCAAAAGTCAGGCGGGGATGATGATTAGATGATATTAGATGATACCTAACATCACTATGCATGTTTAGTAGAGCTTCCCGTAACATAATCGTTCATATTAGGGAATTATATAAAGTTTATCATACCAATTGGCATTATGATTTTAGAGCAGTTATATTTTGGAATCAGAAGGAACTAATATATGAAAGGTTTGACGGAGGCATTTGTACCTCTCGTACCAAATAACATTGCAATAGCGTGCATGACATGACTTCGAGAAGAGTTTCACTAAAGTCGAATTTACTTCCAGTATAAATTTGGGTATATATGGCAAAACCCACTCAATTTGAGTAGATTTTACACATTTGAGGATATATATGGAAACTATATCCAAAATCCAAACCGATCTCCATAGAATTTAGCAAAGATATTTCTGAGTTGTATCTACATAATATAATTGTTGTGAAATGCTATTCGTAATATGGATAAGGAGTTTAACATGTGAGGGAGATAAACCCCAAATCGTATGAAACATATATATCTGGGAGCTATAGCCGTATCTAAACCGGTTCCCACCCGATTTGAAATACGTGTTTCTGGGCTGAATTCCCTTAGATGTGCCGAAATCCATTCCATTTAGACGAATATTAAAGTCGGACGAAACTATACATGGAAGCTATATCTAAATCTGAACCGATATTGTCTATTGTCCACGATTGCCAGACAAACTTTTGAATTCTGACTGATATTGCGCCCTGTATATGTGAGCTATATCCAAAACTGATCCGATTATCACCGATTATAACCAATTTCGTCCTTGGGCCAAAAAAAATATTTGGGACAATAAATGTGACCTGTACTTTGTTTACAAAAATACTGCACAGACGGACGGACATACAAAAGCCGACTCAAAATGTGATTCTATGAGGATAATCAAAAGTAACTATTTGTCTATTTCGGTTTTCTTCTGCATGTTATAAACAAATGCACAAAGGCACAATATCCTGTACCACAGTGTGGCCTAGGGTATAAACACACTATTATTTGATTTTTTTTATATGTTTTCTCCGTTCTCCCAGCGACTCTGATTTCTCTCACAATAAAGCCCTTTGTTCCTAATGTGCCAAAACTGCTTTTTTACTTGCCTCATTCATTTAATCTGTACGACCTTTTTAAGCCGAATATAATACAGTGCACAT
The DNA here is from genome assembly GCF_030504385.1 of Musca domestica. NCBI lineage: Eukaryota > Metazoa > Arthropoda > Insecta > Diptera > Muscidae > Musca > Musca domestica. The sequence goes on along the minus strand of NW_026712230.1, from coordinate 2,281,899 downwards.
TATATATGAGTTATGTAGGGAGTAAACATTCCAGTAAAATATTACTCCCAAGCTGTGATGTAACGATTGTGGTTTATTTTTTCTCAACGAAGGTTATTAATTCTTAAAAAGGGTTATTAATCCCAAAAAGAAATTCTCACACCCAGATACTGAGTTCCAATTTGTGTCACAGTCTTTAAGGTAATGCATATTGCGGTTTTAAATTGAAATACATATGAAACTGGATGGAAGACATAATGTTTTATGTTCCAGAACATGTAATATAGCACTATATTGTACTACTTGTACAATTTTTTACCTAAACACCCTTTTCTATACATGTGACACTAATAAAACTTATAAGAGAACATAGTACTTTTTACATACGTGAGAGTTTCACACTCAAATCGAATAATCAACGTCGCTCGAATAACAGGGAGCACGTTTTGCTCGATAAAGAGTGAGAGTAAACTGTACCCGAAATATCAAAATGCCTAATATCGGGAGGTACCGTTATATGAGGGCTATTCGAAAACGTGGACCTGCACACACAAGTTTCTCTCACACTGCAAATACCAAATGTGAAACGATTCCGGTGAATAATGTCATTTAAATCACTAAAATACCGAAAAAAGGGAGGTACCATTATATGGGGGCTGTACCAAAACATGGACCTACATGACCTACTATTTTCAATACCAAAAGCCCTGCAGACATAATACACATTTGAGTAAAATATTTTCAACCTACTTCATTTTGTCGGAAGCCAGCTTGATTTCCACAGACGGACGGACATCGCTAAATCGACATAGAATTTTATGCCGATGAAGAATATATGTACTTTGTGGGGTCTAAAATGTATATTTCCAGGTGTTACAAACGGAATGATAAACTTAATATACCCTCCATACCATGGGGGAGGGTATAAAAAACTCGATCATATGGCTGAAGTTAAAAAAAAGTTAAAACATATATAAAAACCCTTCAATTTATCTAGAATTACTTGAAGATTGAAAGTTAAATTTTATAAACCTTTTTTATTTGACACATGATACTATACACTTGTCGCTCATTTGTTCGAAGAGTGGTATAACTCAGAGAATGGGTTTTTTGGGTAAGCAATTTCTGCTTTTCCTAGAATATTCATATTGATGTTTGTAGATATGAGAGAAGATAAAGCTCTTTTACTTGGAGTTTGACATAAATCAACAAAAGAGTATATCGAGTTTATGTTTACTTCAAACCATGTATGATCTTGCACCGAAATTTAGCACTGATATCCGGTGACCCCTGCAAATACTTTTGGTGTAACAATATTTATACCTTACAGCACATAGTGGTAAGGGTATTATGTCTTTGTGCATTTTTTTGCAACATGTAGAAGGAAACGAGATAGACCCATAGTTCCTTTTGGTGATCAGCATGGAATCACATTTTGAGTAGATTTAAGCATGTCCGTCCGTCCGTCTGTCCATGTATTTTTGTATTGAGACGAAATTTTCTAAATAACATTTGTTTGGCTCAAGGACGAACCCTATGAAATTGGTGAAAATCGGTCCAAATTAAGATATAGCTCCAATATATATCTTCATCCGATTTTAGGATTCTTTTGCACCAATTGACTAGTATCACTTCAAATGTTGTGAATTTTGCTATATCCGACCGAATTTAGCCTACAATCATGTGCTTTAAATTTGGCGAAAATCGGTTCAGATATAGCTATAGCTCTCATATATATGTTCCATCCAATGTTGGTGTTTAAGTCCCTTAAATTCGTCATATGCACTCCACAAGACTGATATTTAGCACCAGATATCAGATACAGATTTGGATATAGCTCCCCTATATATCTTCATCCGATTTTAGGATTCTTGTGCACCAAATGGGTGATATCAGTTCAAATGGTGTGAATTTTGGCACTTCCGACTGAATTTAGTATAGAAATAAGTACTTTCAATTTGGTGGAAATCGGTTCAGGTATAGCTGTAGCTCCCATACATATGTTTCATCCGATTTGGTGTTTAGGTCCCTCACATTCGTAATATACACCCCTCAAAAATGATATTTAGTATCAGATATTAGATTCAGCCCAGCATGATTCAAATTTTGTCAAGATCGGTTCAGATTTGGATATAGTTCCCATATCATTATCCGATTTCAGGTTTATTGTGCACCAAATGGCTAATATTAGTCCAAATGGATTTTCGCACTTCAACCAAATTTAGCATAGAAGCAAGAATTTCAAATATGCTCCCATATATATTTTTCATCCGATTTGGTGTTTAAATCTCCAACTTTCAGAATATGCACTCTACCATAATCATAATTTTTACCAGATATCTCATAGAGCTCAGAAATGTCCAATATAAACCTTTCTTATACGAGAGCTCTACTAAATATGCATAGTGGTGTAGGATATCATATAGTCGGCCCCGACCGACTTTTGAGCTTTCCTTACTTGTTTTAATTCGGGAAGTCAAATTTCAATCAACAGCATTAAATACGCTTTTCTCGAAACTGAATTTTACTATTGAGCGATATGTAAAATTATATAGAAATTCTGACATAATCAAACTCTCATAAAATGCTGCTACTATAGGCAACTTTCTAAATATGGTAAATGCTATATTTGGCTTAAGTATTTATGATCTAAAATATTGTTTATTCGATGATATACATATTCTCATATCATCTGCAAATAAATCGCATTCCAATACCAAAAATGTTTATATATTAAAAAAAAATCATAAAGTATACCAATTTACATATTTTTCTTCAATTGTGGTTTAGATGTATTGAAAAAGTTCTTTCTCTACGCTTTCTATGGTGCAGTGACGATGTCGATTATCATGAAATGATTAATGCAACAACTGACGATGAATTAATGATTCACAGAACTTACTGCAAAAACAAAATTCAGCAGCAGCAGGATGTGCTTCAGTGTTGATGTTTCGAATCCCATGTTGAATATTTGTTTATTATTTTGCGGCGTTGGTTTTATTTTTTGCACTTTATTATTTGTTGTTGTTTTTCTATTTTGGCATAATTTAAGAATGATCACTAATTGTCTATCACTTGCTCATACGTTCGTTCATTCGCACGGTGGCACTGAAAAAAAAAACATAAACAAAAATAGATAGAATATGACGTAAGTTATGCATTTGTTTAAACTTTCGATTTTTCTTCTCTTTTTATTTAATGCAACTGAAATTGATTTTTTGGCATTGCTTTTTAATTTTCTTCTTTTGTCACTCAAATATTTCGAAACGATAAAATTATGAATGATCACGCATTGTCATCTGATGGACATTGACAATTATCTATATATCTGGTCACGACATGATATTTTTTCTTGATTAGAATCTCATTACCGGAATCGGATATGGAAATGTCACACAAGCAAACTGTTCCGTTTCGCTCACAAATTTCAACTAAAATCAGAAGATTTCATTCCATCTGCTGTGCTTTAGAGCACCTACACTTCGTGTAGTCGTTACATTTGGTTTCTCGTCTGATTTGTCGGAGTACAAAATCACCCTTGGCTATTTGCTGTTAAATTCCTCGTAAGATTCGTAAATTGCATGAATCAGAATTGAATTGAGGGAAATATAAATAAATGCGTATCTGAACTACCATTCGAAATGAATGAATTCGAAGACAAATGCACTTTAACTGATTTACGTGACAAACAAATACTTTTTTGGTAACATCGATTGTTTGGGTATTCGTTGTTTAATAGAAAACACAAAAGCTCTGATTTTAGACGACGCTCACAACCGTTCTTCGCATTTTTATTTATATATATATATATTTTTTTTTTCCTAAGAATTCGGTTTCAGACCTATTTACGTTTGCGTTTATAACGTAATATAACATTGTTTTTATTTTAAATGAATTTAAATTTGAGAATGCAAATTATAGAAAATGCAGAGGGGAGAATTATTATTATTAGTTATTATCTGAAATGAGGTAACCTTTTATTAATTGCCCATACAATGGTCCAAGTCCTATATAGGACTAATTTTTACAAAAATTTGGCTGTAAACTCAGTAGTTTTTCACTATTATGAATCGATTTTCTTTTGGCTGCAAACATAGTAGTCAGATGAGCTTATTGACCGAACTTATATAGACTTTCCAAGAGTCAATAAATACGAAAAAAAACATTCACTTAATTTTTAAAACACTAGAGTTGAATTTGTATTTAATTTCACCACATTTCATATTTTGTTTGCTTGATGGAAGGATTGAAGTTGCGATCTTCGTCAACGTCACTAGAACGCATCGCAAATTCAGCGTTGTAATAACTGTGTTCGCGTACAATACGATGTCTATAATGGTTAAAGGAACTTACAACACTCGAGAACTAACGCTAACGGTGGCCTCGATGCGCATGTGGTAGAGATCGCACTGTATTTTTGTTCAAGTGCCGTGAGATCGACCCGTATATGATGTGAGGTAATGAATCTGCTGGAAGATAATGTGGTATACGTTGATAATCATGTCTTCGGAGATGGATTGGAGACTCGTGATATAATAATTATGGGATGGCAATTTACTGTAGAGATACTTGGGAGAACATATTCAGATCGACTTGGGTTGCTTGGGTTCTGCAGCTAACGGGTGATAAGTTTAGAAGTCACTGTCCAGGCCTTCTAAGATGGATCGGGATTTGAGTTCAACAAATGTGTGTAGTATGCTATGGAGGTGATGGCTAGGCCTTCGCCGATTATTTGGGACTCATTAGCTGTGGGTATGTTCAGGTTTAGCTGCTTGGGTCGTCTATTGGAAACTATTGGCTAGGAAACTATGTATACTAGCTAGCACTAAGGTTTATGACTACTTCTAATTTACCACCAATGTTTGAGCTGTAATACGGTTACAACGAGCCGAAGCTTTTGCGGAACAGCTAGCTAAAACTCCTGTGTGTAAAAGCATTGCCGGCCACCCATATTAATGTAAGTCAGTTTAAAAAAAAGCATTTCCAGCTAAAGATTCTATTAGTCGGAGGACAGATAATGATTCAGAAAATCACCAACTACTGATAAAATTCCTAGGACGATTTTTATCCTCTATAACCCAAATTACCCGAGAATCATAAGCTAACTATACAAAACATTAGACAAATATTAAGAAAAGTATGTCGGGCTTTTTAATATAATAGGTTAATTTGGAGTAAAACACGTCGAAAGGTTCTGTTATAAGTGGCGGGGTTGTACGAAATGTTTGATTCATGTGATTTTACCCTACACCACCAGGGTAATATGTTTGTAGCACGCCAAAGGAAACGAAATAGACCCATCGTTTATTTTGACGATCTTCAAATTTTCTTAAGAACGGTCCAGATTTTAACACAGTTCCCATATAACTTCGCCCGATCCCAACTTTATTGGGTACCAATCATATAAAATAAGCCAAAATACTTTAGAAAAAGAATATCAAATTCGGAGAAAATCGTTTCAGATATAGCTTAAGCTCTCATATATTTTTTCGAGATTGAATCAGAAGTAGGTGCAGCAACCATTAATATTTCTATCTGACTTGATTTAATTGTTACACCAGCTATACTACAATTCTTCAATTAGGTTGGGTTCGGTTATAGCTAAAATAAACTCAGTCAAGGTTGGATCAAATCGGTTCAGATATGGCCATAGCTCCGATAATATGTTTCATCCCATTGTACATGTAAGCCCTCTAAAGGTCGTAACATGCACTCTAAAGCAATGATATTTGGTACAAGAGGTCACATACAACCAGAGCACAGATTTGCTCGTTTTTTTCTCGGGAGAGACTTGCTCGCTCTCGATCAGAATTTCTCGAAGAGTACGGTTGCATAAGAAAATTAATATTCACTCTGTTTAAAAAATTTGATTGGGAGCCGGATTGTCGCCGTGAAATGGAGTGGAAAAATATAACATTGCTGTGGGAGAGGGGGTGAAAATCAAAGAAAAAAAAAAAAACAGCAGAAGCAAAGGCCTTGTGGATTTTGTGGACAAAAGCAACAACACTTTCATAGGCCTTGTTGGTACCCAATTAGCGACTATACGCTTCAACGTTTTTCGTTTGCTATTGTGATTTGGGAAAATATACATACATAGAAATACAATTGACAAAATCTTAAAGCATGCTTGGTAAGAGTAGAATCTGTACATTTTCGAAGAAATTTAAGAGTTTGCTCTTTTTTTCTACTTCTAAAAGTGCTCCCGCTCAGCTTCGAGCGGGTTTCACTTTTAACTCGAATATGGGTAGTTTTTTTCGGAGATCTTCATACAACATTAAAAATAACTAGTAAAAAAGTTAAAACCGTTATATGGGGACTATACGAAGACGTGGACCTGCATACGAAATTTTTTTGTCATTACGAACTTCAAATGCCAAATTTGTTACAATTACGGTGAACAATGTCGCATAAATCATGAAAATACGGAGTATCGGGAGGTACTGTCATATGGGGGCTGTACGAAGACGTGGACCCACATACGATTTTGTTTTGCCATAAGTTGTAGTACCATTAAGATCTTTCAATACGAAATTTGAAATGATTCCGGTGAAATTTTAAATAATTCCGGTTAATAATGTCGCTAAAATCATGAAAATGCCGAACATCGGGAGATACCGTTATATGGGGGCTACACGAAAACGTGGATATGACCTATTTAGGAACTTAACCTGCCAACTGATAAACTATGCATGTATGCAAAATGTTAGCCTTCTATCTCAATTCGTTCGAATTATAGCGTGATTACAACAGACAGACGGACATCGCTAGATCGTCTTAGAATTTTACGCTGATCCAGAAAATATATATATATATATATATATATATATATATATATATATATATATATATATATATATATATATACTCTGTAAGGTCTATTATAAATATTTCGAGGAGTTACAAACGGAAAGACAAATTTAATAGAATGAAGGTATAAAAATGAATTCTAACAAATAAATTCCCAATATGAACGCTTTTTTTATATAGTCAGACCAGCTCGTCGTTTGTCCTTTCCTTACTGGTTTCGATTTAAGAGAGTGACGTCAATAATCTCTGTAGAGAATAAGTCGATTTGGAACTGTTGGATGGACCAACTTTGTATATGAGAGCCTTTTAATCATTTTATGGATCGCAATTTTAGAGAAAACTGTGCTTCCAAAAAACAAATATTAAAATTGTTGAAAAATACATTTTTTTAGTTGCAGCGTGTGTTGGCAAAATTAAAAAGTAAAGTTTGTCATCTTTGAAAGCTTGTCCTCAATTGAAATCCTTTAAAGGTTTAGCTTGGTCTGCAAAAAAGATATATTGTAACATTTTCATTGTTTTTATGGGCAAACGTATTGGTAATCGGATCGCCATTTTACTGCGTAAATAAAAGTACACAGTTCGACAGTTTTTTTTCGCGTACATCCGTAAGGACACATTTCCAAGTTTTAAGTACCGTTTTCAATCATCCGTTTATATTTAGCATAAGAAGAAAGTTCACAAATTAGAATGAATATTTGGACACAATTAAAGACGTTTCCAATAAAATTGTCAGGTATCACATCCTATCAAAATAGTATTGGAGTCGTTGTTTCGGATTTTCTTTGTAATTAACATATTGAAAATTTTCTTCACTTGAATACATTTATATTATGTTCAATAGCTTAATGAAAATGTCCAATTTCAACTCAATTTTTTCCCATTTCATCTCAAAATAATGTGATGTTTTCCATGTAAGGTACCTACAATTCGTTACGTCTCACTATTTCCTGCCTCAGCCACTGCCATTTCTGTTTCATGTTTCAAAATAGCAAATCGGTGTTTGTTTATATTTTTATATTCCATATAGACTATTTTATCTTCTGCAGCGACTGCGGCTGTCGCTGCTGCTTTCTCTACCGCGCCGTGGTTCTGCTTTGAAGAACTGTTTGTGGCCGCTGAATAATCATTTCTCTTGCAATCGAGTGTCGTAGTAACGACGCTGGCAGTGATCTTGAATCTATTCTTGCTGCCTCCCACAACGATTCCATAGCAAGTTATTGCTATTTTGCTTGGCGTTGTTATTGTTTTGCGCTCGGTAAGTGGGCAAAGCTTTTGACTGGGCGGCTGTAAAGTTTTGTTATTTTTAATAGTTGTTTTGACCATATTTTACTGCAGCAAGTTGTGATGTATGGCCATCTGAATGAAACCCACGCGCTAAGCGCATTAACAATATTCTATACACTGAAAGAAAGCATATCAATATATTGTTAAAGATTTATTTACCAAAAGACGAAGACCTTGTCAAATGGAATTATATAAGATGGCGTTTCATAAGCATGTGATATATTTATACAATGAAGTCGTCGATTTAAACTGGGTATCTTGTATCGCCTAAAATAAATAAAGAGTTTTTCACGATTCCTAAATAAAATCGCTAAACTTGCGATTTATGTGCATAGTTTTAGGATTCATATTGAATTGAAAATATCCCTACCGAAAATTGTCGCACATTTTATTGTGACATCGTCTTACCAAAATATATCGGAAAACATATTCGCAGAGTATTTCCCTATATAAAAAAACTTTCTGATTCGTAGTATTTGGAAGCTTATAGGAATATGTTAAAGCGACTTAACTAAAATTTTACACACAATTTCATGTTTAACCGAAACTTTTTATTCCCTCCACCATAGTATGGAGCCATATTAAGTTTGTCATTCCGTTTGTAACACCTCGAAATATACATTTTAGACCCCACAAAGTATATATATTCTTGATCAGCATAAAATTCTATGTCGATTTAGCAATGTCCGTCCGTGTGTGGAAATTACGCTAGCTTCCGAAAGAATTGAAGTAGATTTATACAATTTTACTCAAATGTATGTTATGTCTGCAGGACTTTAGGTATTAAAAATGGGCCATGTAGGTCCACGTTTTGGTATAGCCTCCATATAACGGTACCTCCCGATATTTGGTACCTTGTTGATTTTAGCGACATTATATACCGGAATTGTTTCAAATTTGGTATTTGATGTTAGTAATGAATGCTTCAGCCTAAGACAGAAAATTGCCTGTGCAGGTCCGCGTTTTATAACCCCCATGGTACCTCCCTATATTCGGTATTTTCATGATTCTAGCTACATTATAAACAGATATTTTTTTAAAGTTTCGCATTTGAGTATTGTAATAGCTTATGACAAAAGTTGCCTATAGAGGTCTACGTCGTCGTATAGACCCTAATATACGGCTACATTCGATATTTTTAAGATTTTAACTGATTTTTTTACGGATTGTATTTTCTTCGAAAATTGCCAAATTTATACCAAATGGTGGAGGGTATTCAAAATTAAAGTTAAAAATTATCAAATGTAACCAGACATAAAAGAATTTTTATATACCAAACTTATATTAGCAAACACTTTAAAATCCACTCATTATGGTATTGTCCAGTATTCTCCAGGGGGGTAGGAGGTGCCAGGTTTTTTGGCATTAAACGATATATTCAAATCGCAATTACATTCACAGCTTTTTTCACTATAAAATTAAGACCTTCATGAATTTGTATTAAAATACTTAAATACTTGTATTAAACCTTAACCCTTAAAATACTTGACCCCTTTTTTTTATGAGAACACTTAAGCGATGTACCAAATGATAGCAAATTTACATTAGATATAATTTTACTACAAATATTCTGATGACCAAAGTTTGAAGAGACCCAGGCAATAATTTTCAATTTTATGAGAGTTTTGACAAAGACCTAAAATGGTAAAGACTAGACAAAATGCATTCTGAGCAAATGGTTTGTGTCTATACTATCTAGATAACAGTTCATGACAGGACCATGTTTATATAAAAAACACATTTATAGAAAAAAATGACAAACAAATGTTTGAAAAATCCAAAAATTGGGTTTCAAAATTCTATTCCATATACTTTTCAAATTAATTGCATATTGCCTAAGCGGTTTGAATCGCATTACATTGCTAACTATGTTGTTATGATATCATAACAACAGAGGTATTTTCACAGGTTGCCATATCTTGACTCTGTTTTGTCCCATCTTTATACTTCTATGTCATTGGTTTTGATTAATAACAATATTCAAATTATGATGGAAATCGGACACTAACTACACACTTTATAACAGTGATTGGGATTTAAAATCTTGACCTATTAGTGAGAGGTGCGAGATGCGGTGATCCAATTTATTTCATGTTCGCTCCTAAACTATACCTAATATAAATATTAACATGGATAAAGTTTGAACTCTATTTTATGTGAAATAACTGACCGACTGACTTGGTCAATCGGAATGAGCTAGAGTTCCGAAATTTTAAAAGAGAATCACTGATAGATTGCAGGATATTGGAAATTCGAACTTTTATGTTACGAAGGGAGAATAATTGTAATTTGGAGGTGGTTTCGAAGATACGGTTGGTTTAATACGTTTGTACAGTAGGTTTAATACATTGCGTGGGATTTGGAAATACGTACTAAATAGCATTATTATTGGTATTAGGTGAAGGGATAACCTGAAATCCCGATATTTGATATTGATCTGTTTGTATCTGGTGGTGGTTTTGGAAATGAGTACTAAATTTTACGAAAAGTACTAAATTTGGTATTGGGTAAAGGGATAGGGCTGGAAATTTAAAATTTGGTTTGAGAGTCTTTGTGTGTAGAATGGTTTTAGACATGCGTAGTATAACTGTACGAAAAGTATGGTAACACACTTGGGATTGGATCTGAGGAGAGAGCTGGAACTCTTAAATTTGACAACGAGATGGACAGTTTTTGTTATGAAAAGACGATGAAATATTTTTGACCAGAAAAATTGGATGTGGATGCATTGTGCAAGGGTTGAACTAGTATTTGTCTGTTGTCTGTTTCGTGTCCAAGAGTTGGTAAAGGACCAACAACCCATATCTTCCATTAAAAAGTTGACGGCGCCTGCAAAATTCAACATCATTCTCAACCCTGCGAACCAAATGACGGTCGTCCGACACATCTGCTCAAAAGTCTGAAGTTTTGTCCGACGCGTCTGACTGACAAATTTAAGAATTTTGTGCAATTTATCTGTGTTTCGTCTGCAGGGTGGAATATATAGGTCCACGTTCAGGTATAGCCCACATATAACATTACCTCCTTATATACGTATTTTGGTGATTTTGGATACAGTATTCATCGGAATTGTCTTTTGTTCTTTTTACTTTTGTCATAACATTATAACAGTTGGAAAAACATCAGAATTTCGTGAGACCTTTCTTCCGAATTCGATTCGAAAACTGTTCGAAAGGCGGCAAAAAATCAGAAATCCGGCCAATATTATATTCGTATTCGGTCCGGAATCTGACAACTCTTACTTTCCTTTCGCCAATTTCTCAAGATTATTGAGATTGATCCCATTTCGGTTCGTCGTCAGGGAAATTTTCTGTTTTTCAACAACCTTTCGGTTCAAGAACACGTGAACCACTCGAATACATTTTCGATCATAGGTCGGTCCCAACATGCACTCGAAATCCGAAGTTTCCACACCACTCGAAGTCTGACTGAACTCGGAGTGTTTGGTTGGGTGTTTGGCTGGTTAATTTATTTCGACTTTACTTAGAAAGCGTAAGACAAAGACTTTCGAAACAAACTTTCCTACAAGGTCGATCGCATTAATTTTCATACCCTCCACCTTGAAGTAACATCCCTAAATATTCGTCGTACACCCCATAAAGTACATATATATATTCATGATTAGCATAATATTATAAGTCGATTTAACGATAATCGTCTGTCTGTCTGTTGAAATCACGATACAGCCCACATTTTTTGACGTAGAGCTTCAATATTTTGCAGAACTATTTGTACTCGTATTGTGTCTAGGATGGTTGGTTTTGAAAATGAGATATATGTGTTAACGTTTTTGTAAAGTATTCGGTATTTTGATGATTTTCGCCATATATTTTACGAATTTTTCTACAAATAGGTTTTTCTAGCTCCGATGGCATAATATATGTTTTTTTTTTTTTTTGAAATGTTTAACAGCGTTTTCCAAACGGTCTTACTGGTATTTGTAGTTTAAATTGGAACACGTTTGAATTCTGATACATTTATATAAAAGTGTATTTCATCAATGGGTAGGTCGATGGTATTAAAAGTTCGGCCTGGTCGAACTTAATGTTTTTTTACTTGGTTATATTACCACTTATAAATTTTATTCTTTTTTGCATGTTATTTAACAAATCGATTTAAAATGATTGACAGCTTAATTAGCTTCGTAATGGTTTGAATTTCTTAATTGTCATATCTAAATATTTGGATCAAAAGATAGTGTGGTGTCTGGCGAAGTTATAGTTTCGAACAAATCAGTATGATGAAGAGCATTAGATTTGTGTTTAATTGAGCTTAATTTTTTTTCAAAATCTAAAAAAATACACAAATATTCGAAATAAAAAACAATGTTTATTCGATAAAACCTGAATTGCACAGGCATGTCAGCAGAACCAATTCCCAACCCACTTGTACTGTCCACTGGGGTAGGACAAGGTGTCCTAAGGATCTCTGAAATTCCTCTAGGATATTCTTAAATAGAGGAGGGTATATTAAGTTCGTCATTCCGTTTGTAACGCATCGAAATAATAATATATAAAAATAACAAAGTATATACAGGGTGAGATGAAAAAACTGCAACCAACTTCAGACTACTGTCATTTTTGATGTAATTCAAGCGTGATATTGTGATTTCTTTATATTTGGCTGGAAAACCACAAGTGGTCGTCGTTAGAGCATTCCAGCATTTAAATGTGAATAAATCCTTTGTGTCTCGTACCATCGCTTGTTACCATGATACTGGTAGCGTAGCCCGGCGTCAAGGAAATGGACGGAAGAAAACAGCAACATCAGCAGAAATGGTTCGAAATATAAAGAAGCTACTTGATCAAAACCCACGTCGCAGTGGCCGAAAAATGGCTCGTGAGCTAAACATATCACAATACTCCATTCGCCAAATATTGAAAAATGAGCTCGGGGTAAAGCCATTGAAATTCCAAAAAGTGCAAGAACTTACACCCCAACATAAAGAAAATAGACACAAAAGAGATCTGACCAAATAGGTCAGCTGAAAATGTGCACCACCAGAACTCAAGCACCGGTCATGGTGATGGTGTGGGCCGCCATAACAGCCGATGGTCATTCTCCGCTCGTATTAATTAACCGTGGCATCAGAATAAATGCTGAATATTATTATTCTGGAGGGAGTATTAAAACCTTGGGCACGCAAACATTGTGGCCGCAGACCTTGGACATTCCAAGAGGACTCAGCACCATCGAACTCAGCACACGCCACCCAAGAATGGTTACAAAATGAGGTTCCTCGCTTCATTTCCAGCGCACAATGGCCACCAAAATCTCCGGATACCAATCCGTTGGACTATTGTGTCTGGAGTATTTTGGAAAGCAAAGTTGGCACTAAAAAATACCAAAGTGTCGATCACCTCAAGCAAGCGCTTCGCCGGGAATGGGTCAAAATACCGCAGATCAACATTCGGGCAGCGTGTGACGATTTATTTGGCTTTTGAAGGCATAATTCATGCCAAAGGTGACCAATTCGAACAAATCTATACTTATTCTAAAATTTGATGCTATTTCCGACATTTTTGCTTTCATTCAATAAAATTTAAAAAAAATGATGGCGTTTGACTTTGTTTCAGTTTTTTATCTTACTCTGTATACAGAAACTTATCGCTACCGAAAAAAACCGGACATAATCCTCATAATTGTAATGGGGTTTATGTACGGGCGCAGTATAGTTACATATGTTGGATATCACATGGTCGACCCTGCCCGACATTTACCTTTGCTTGCTTGCTTGCTGTATAGTGTTATTATTAAGTTTTAAAAATTTTTTAGTCTCCAATTAATTTTTATTCATTTTAGGTTTAACATTCATAAAAAATTGTACAAAATTATTTTGCATGTAATGGGATCCTCAACATTTAAAATCGACTATTCAATAAGGAAATCGGCTGTATTCATACAAATGTTCATAAATAATTTATAAATTTTATCTTTAACTATATTTTTTCCATGAAATGAGATTTTGGTCTTGTTGACAAACATTTCTCCTTAATAGTTAATTTGATTAAAAATTTACAAGAAATGTCTAACTAATATCGATATTTATAAAAAGTGTAAACTTTCCAGCTTAAAATCTATATGTTTCAACCAATGAGTAATTGGAACTTATTTCATCGATTCTAAGCAGACTCATGACTACCAATTTAATAAAAAATGCTCTATTCTACCAACTGAGCTAATCAGTAAACATAATGAATCAATATCTAATAAATAATATGACTAGAGTAAGCTAATTTCGTACTTAAACAGTAAATTATATGTGTAAATTTCTAATAATGGAAATATTTGGAAATAAATACTAAAAGTAAAAATATTGTTGTTCAGCTTCAACTATAAAATCGCCGCAAATCTCGGTAATTTCGTATGCTATCGATCAGAAGGCAGGAGAAAATGGAACCAATAAACTGTAAATGTAGCGAGGAATTAGAATATAGATTTATGGAAAAAGAAGCATTATTTTAACTAACCTCGGTTGCAATGATTACCCAACTGAGAATATTGAATTTCTCCACTTTCGATTTGACATAATCACGATATTTGTCAGCACAGCCATCTTTGTACAAATTATGTATTTTAATGCAGTTGTGATCTTTACAACAGCTTGTGGGCGGATATTTGTCAAGCAGGTAATAGTCTTCTGGACTGTTCTTGCCGCAGCATTGCAGCTGAAATGTTAAAGAGAAACTTAAACATTAAGCCTCTTAATGGGTATTTATAGTTTTTTCTCCACTTACCCATTCTTCATAGAATGACAAATTCTCGCTGGGTTTCAAATGCAACGGATCCCAGAGTTCATCAAAGCCCTTCTCCAGCCTTTTCGAAACGCCATTATTCAATGCCGTATAGCTAATGCTGACCAATACGATTTGCATTACCAGCAATGCGATTAGAAGAACTGCAAACTGTAATTTAAATACTATTCAAGATATGTACTTTCAAAGCATCTAAAAATAGTACAACTTACGCTGATCAACATATTGGACAGCTCAAACACGGACGCCAATGTTCCATAGATTGCTGTGAAAATTAACACTCCGCCCAAGGTCATTATAACAATGGATGCTAATTTTTCCCCATGATCGAATTTTTCATCGTCAATACTTTTGTAGAGCCATGATCCGAACCACGTCAATACAGAACCCAGAATCTGAAAAAAAGAGGTAAAATAACAAATCAAATAATGTTAACAATTGAAAATGATGTTTACTTCGTCCGGACGAAATTGTTTAGCATTCACAATGAAAACAATGAATGAAGGTATCGGTAAGGTAAATGTTTCAAGTGCGCTGAAATCTGTTGGAAAATGCGAATAAAGTCACTATACTATAAAGGCTTTTATATGGAGCCATACCAAACCGGGACATTTTCTGCTACAGTGGTTGGTATACATTGAAGTACTAAAATGTACTATATCTTGTACCATTTTGTATCATTGTGAACGGTTAGATTTAAAAAAAACTTGAAATTTAGAATAGGAATCAAGGTTGAGGAGTAATGTCGATGTAAGGAGGTTATTTTAGAAGTGTGTACTCATGTATACGAAAAATACTGAACGATACTAAATTTTGCAAAAGTTGGAGAAACAGATGAAGCTGGAATGCTGAAAATTGAAATTAACATTACTGTTGGACTGTAGGATTGGGATATGGAGGAAGTTTTCGAAATTTGTACTTTTGTGCACGAAAAGTACTGAATTTAGCACAATTTTTATTTGATGAAGCGAAAGAGCTGGAATGCTAAAATTTGGAAATAAGATTACTAGAAAGAGGTATGTGGGTGGATTTTGAAATTCGTACTTATGTGTACTAAATGATACTAAATTGGTACAATTTAAGTTTTGGGAGAACCGATCGAGTTAGAATTCTTAAATTTGAAACTACGATTATACGGGGTATGTAGCAATTATTGGAAAGACGTACTTATGTGTACTAACTGGTACAAAAGTTATTACAATTTGTATTTAGGTGAACCGATCCTGAAATTTGGAATTAGAATTACTGTGAGGGTTTAGAATTAGTATATGTAGTAAGTTTTGGAAATTGGTACTTATGTGTACTAAATGGTACTAAATTTTGTATAACATGTATTTCCCAAAGGGAAAATTCCATCGGTAGTAGATCAAAAAAATATTTTCAGCATTTAATCTGTTAATGAACTTAACAATAAAAGCTTGGCGTGGGTAGAAATAGTATGACAAAAGATTGGTGAGATCCATTCCCAAAATGTAGGATGAAATTCCATCTCAACATATTTAGACCTTTTTGAGAATAACAGCAAAAATTCTAAATATATATTATGCCGAAACATCTGTACCAATAATTGAATATTATTTATTACAAAGAACATGTTGCTTTGTTTGAGAGATGTTTATTTTGTGTGTATTTAAAATATACCATATTGTCAATTGAGTCAGTTTTATGTCCATTTCATTTTTTGGGGTAGTGATACTCTTGTAAGCTTTCAGTAAGTTTGGAGACCTCTAAATTTAAAACTTACAACAAAAATTCCTCTATTCCTGTAAGAATGTACTAGTTTTGCATTTTTATACCCTCCACCATAGTATGGAGGGTATATTAAGTCTATGTCGATTTGAAGATGTCCGTCCGTCTGTGGAAATCACTCTAGCTTCCGAACGAAATTAAGTAGATTGATAAAATTTTACTTAAATGTATATTATGTCTGCAGGACTTTTGGTATTGAAAATATAGGTCCACGTTTTGGTATAAAGGTACCTCCTTTAGCGATATTATTAATTGCAATTATTTCAAATTTGGTATTTGAAGTTCGAAATGGATACTAAAGCCAAAGACAGAAAATTGTGTGTGTAGGTTCACGTCTTCATATAGCCCCAATATAACGGTACCTCCCAATATTCGGTATTTTGATGATTTTAGCGACATTATTTACCGGAATTGTTTCAAATTAAGTAGTTGAAGTTCAACATGGATTCTGCAGCCCATGACAAGAGATTGTCTGTGCAGGTCCACGTCTTCGTATAGCCCTCATATAACTGTTCATCCCGATATTCGGTATTTTTATAATATTACCGACATTATTCGCGGGAATTTTTTCAAATTTTGTATTTGAAGTTCGTAATGAATACTACAGCCTATGACAGAAAATAGTCTGTGCAGATCCACGTCTTCGTATAGCCCCCATATAACGGTACCTTTCTAGATTCGGTATTTTGATGACATTATTCATCGGAATTGTTTGAAATTTGGTATTTGAGGTTCGTAATGGATACTGCAGCCTAAGGCAGAAAATTGAAAATTGTCTTTGTTGCTCCACATTTTGGTATAGCCCCAATATAATAGTACCTCTCTATATTCAAGCAAGTCCTAATATGATGGCTACATGTGATATTTTTAAGATTTTAAAAGATTTTTTAATGGATTTTATCTTTTTGAAAATTGTCAAATTCGTTCCAAACGGTGGATGGTATTCAAAGTTCGGCACGCCTGAACCTTCAGCTATTTTACTTGTTTTTTTTTTTTTTTTTTTTTTGATATCATAAAGGAAAAATCGATTATCGTAGTAAAATTGTTACATTCTTGCAGTTCTGGAACAGAGCATATGTTTTCTTTTGTTCAACATACTTACGTGTTACCATCTTGTGGTTGGACATTATGATTGCTTGAAATTGGCTATCGTAGTAAAGCAAATTCCATATGCAAATAATTAATCATTCTTAAAAGTAATATAAATAAAAATATAAATTCATGTGTAATGTCTATCTGCAAAGTTATTTTTTGCTGTAGCACCAAATGTAATATTGGGACTAGGTTAGTTTCGAATATAAATATATAACATTTATAGCCTTTGACGATTTATTCATTATACCCTACACCACAAGGTGGTCAGGGTATTATGTCTTTGTGCATTTGTTTGTAACAGGCAGAAGGAAACGAGATAGACCCATAGTTCCTTTTGATGATCTGCATAGAATCACATTCTGAGTCGATTTATGCATGTCCGTCCGTCCGTCTGTCCGTCCGTCCGTCCGTCTGTCCGTCCGTCCGTCCGTCCGTCTGTCCATGTATTTTTGTAAACAAAGTACAGGTCGCATTTATTGCCCGATCCAGATGAAATTTTGCAAAGGTCTTTTGTTTGGCCTAAGGACGAACCCTATTGAAATTGGAGATAATCGGTCAAAATTTGGATATAGCTCCCATATATATCTTCGTCCGATTTGACTTTTATTGTGCACCAAACGTGTAATATCAGCCCGAATTGTATGGAATTTTGCACATACACCCATATTAGGCCTGAAAATATGTATGCCAAATTTGATCGAAATCGGTTCAGATATAGCTATAGCTCCCATATATATTGTTCATCCGATTTGTTATTTTTGTCCACCGCCACCGTAATATGCACTATGCAACAACAATATTTGGGGAAATATATCAAATACAGCTCAGAAATACATTTGCTAAATTTTATCGAGATCGGTTCAGATTTGGATATAGCTCCCATATATAACATCGTCCGATTTACCTTTTATTGTGCACCAAACGTCTAATATTTGTCCAAATGGGATGGAATTTGGCACTTACGACCCAATTGAGTCTAGTAGCTAGTATCTCAAATTTGGTTCAGATCGGTTCAGATATAGTTATAGCTTCCATATATATTATTCATCCGATTTGTTATATTTGGTACCCACAACCGTAATATGCACTCTGTAACAACGATATTCAGGGAAATATATCAAATACAGCTCAGAAATATCGTTGCCAAAGTTTATCGAGATCGGTTCAGATTTGGATATAACTCCCATATATATCTTTATCCGATTTCAAATTAATTGTGCACCAAATGGGCAATACAATTCCGAATTTAGTCCTTTGAACTTTAAATTATAATTATAATCATAGCGTGTATGATTGAATTCTCCCATAGAAACTTTTAATTGTTATGTGGAGCTCTACTTAATTAGCAAAGTGGTGTAGGGTATCATAAAGTCGGCGCCGCCCGACTTTAAGACTTTCTTTACTGGTTCATTTTTAGAAAAATAATTATTTCGATCATAGTAACGCTGTGGTATGTCGTGCGCTAGGATAAGATAATTTTCAGATAAATTAATTTTCATATTAAAGCTCTGTTTATATGGTCCCAGAACACTTTTCCCACTATTTAAGCTGGACAAGGGCTGGGGAGGTATCATTATGTGGGTTTTTACCAAATTTGGACTTTGGAAGTAGTTCAAGTATTATATTTTAAATTGTACATAATTACCTTAAATTGTGCGACAAATAACTCATTATATTGTTGGACCTCTGTTTTAGGTTAAGTTTATGTAAAGAACCAATATAAAGAAACAATATATATAAAGAAACAATATAAACGTTAATTCTGTGAACCCTAAACCCTCTGAGGGTTTCTCGCCCAATACCTTCGCTTGGAATTGTTCTCCTACCACCCACACCACCGTTGAAGTGACTACGAAAACAAAGAAGGCAGTGAATTCCAACTACTAGTTTAAAAAAATCCGATTTACCTAAATTCGTCAAAATATGGAATTGCTCTATATGGATATTTTCTGTCCAAAAGGGACCAAGTCCTCACAATACCTAAATTGTAGAGTTTATGGAGACCACACCAAGACATGGCTATATATGGTTCATTTCCAATACCTGAAATTCTACGAACATTTGAGTAAAGTTTTATCAATCTACTTTACACCTAGAGTGATTTTTAGAGATAGGCGGGCAACATGGTGGTAGAACAGCTTCGTAAAACTATAGGAATACAGCCCTGAGGCTATGCCCGCTTCCTGCCAAAATTATTCAAAGTTATATGTGACACGTTATTTTCATTTATTTGATATTTTTGTTCACTTTTAGCGCGAAAGATGAATGAAATGACTGGACGTTATCTTAAAAATGTTAAATCTTTCAATTCCATGACAAACCTAGTTAATATTATTAATGCGCGCAATTTGAATGTCTTCCAATCATTGATTTTGAAAATATTTTGTTTTTATATTTCAAAACAATAAATATGGTAAGTCGGCACTTTTAGGATTTTCGATTTTTCAATCTTTCAACATTCTGAGTGAAATCTTTCAATTACAGAAAAATGTCTATTTGCCAGTAGTCGGCATATGGTATTTCATTAAAAAAGTATTATTTTGCAAAATTTTTTATTTCAAATAGTATAAAACAATGCAACATTACTAAATCACAGTTTAATCCAGAATTTGAAATTAATTTCGTTTTTAAATAGTGTTTTATTTAATTATCATTCTAAACCCAATATAGGTAGAAAATCAAGAATAGCATAGTCTTCAGTAACGTATGGATTTTCAATTAAAATAAAAATGAGATTAAAAAAAAGAAAAAAAGTACCTTTCTCATATTTGGAATTTGTGAATTGATCTTTTTCCTTAAGATAGCCAACATTTTTTTTTCAAAAATGCCACCGCTATCTAAAATGTCAAACAGCTGTTTAAAAAAACTTCTTAATTTAGAAAAGTTGGTCAAAAAGCCCAAATAAAAACAACTGCCGACTCAAAGCTATTTTTTTATTTGAGTAGTTTTTGGATTATTTTTTTTAATACTTTTCTCAAGTTTTGGTGAAATTGGTCAAAAATGATATTTGTCTAGTAATCGGCACCCCCTGCCGACTACTGGAAAATATCTTTTTTTCTGTTCCTAATGTCGTCATTAATTAATATAACAGAAAAATGCTTGATTTGTATGTTTTTAGGTTATAAAATGATCTGTAGAATGTTATTTACAATTATAAAATATTTCTGATTCCAAAAGTATTAAATTTAATTTACATAAATCGATTATTAAGTTGACGCGACCACTAATGTTTTCTTTACAAACTAGCACTATCGCACGCGTTGGAAGACACTCACTGACAAAATCGTTATTCTCTCGTAATAAATTATCGGAGCTCATTGTTGTTTTACAGAAAGAGAGCAGAGAGCACTGTTGACGTTTTTTTGCAATTATTTCATTATTTGGTGTATTCTATTCTTAGTTATTTAAGTTTAAATATCAAAACTGCCGACTACTGGGACATGCCGAACTTAGGCGCACATACCCTATATACACAAAATTGGCAGAAGTCTAGCACACTTAGAAAAATGAGTGTAGCTCTACCTTACCTTTTTATTGTACCATGGACATAACTAATTCGACATATATTTTATGCTGATCAAGAATATATTTACTTCTACAGTCTGTAACCAAAAAATCAGGAAACTATATTTTTACTGACACTCCAAAATTTGTATGTGGCAGGTATAACGCCATGGGAATGAGATTTTTAAACCCTTAGTCATGTTGATACGGAGGGTATATATGACGTGCCTTATCGAAATAACGGTTTTAGACCCTGGGTCTCCACTCTTTCTGGTAGCTTCATATACCAAATTTAGAACCATTTAGTAGTTTTTGTAATTTCTTCGTACATATTTTCAGAACCACCTTCAGCATTTCAAACTTCTACTTCCGTTCGTTCACCCAAACCCAAATTTTACAAAATTTAGTACAATTTAGTAATTAGTAGAACATACTTCCACAACCACCTTCTTATATGGATCCTACCCTTCCAACTTAATTATTATACACACATATTACGATTTTAGATCTATCCGTTCACATAATATGGAATGGAATCATATTTAGTGCTTTTTACCACATTGAGTACACGTATAATACTAATTTCCAAAAATCTTTTGTAAATAAGACCTTTAATACATTTCATCAGCGACCTTCACTCCAATTTTCAGATTTTCTAGCTCTGTCCGTTTGATAGTATAAAGAGACCCCAGCCCTGCCGAAGGCTTTGCATCACTTCCTGTCTGAAGTCTTGTTTCGAAGACAAAAGACTTCGAGATTTAGCAAGTCGAAAAACTTCGTTCTTTCTTAGCTTCCTCAGCGAAGTTTAACCACAGAATATTGCCTCTGAAGTGGATGATCCAGTTTTTGTCTTCAAGGGGATTAGTGTTATTTATGTTGTTTGCCAGAGCCACAACTGGTGTCGACCACAACTCAGCAGATTTCTTTACGGCCACCATGATTTTTCATGTTCGACATCGAATTGTCATTTTTATGCCAATGGACTCTAATACTTGTCATATTATGTGACCACATCATACGAAACGGGGACCTATCTTTCTTCCTTACAAGAAAACGCCTTCGTGGCTTGAAAAAATGTAACCGAAAAGTAGAGACTCTTTATAATAGTCCTCTGCTAATACCTAGACACTTCCAGGTTAATCTTAAACTTATATATTTTCCACCAGATAAATGCTTTTGGTGTGAGCTTTGCAATGCACTCATTCACTTATTCAACTTCGCCTTTCACGGGATCTCGTCCATGTCTCTCCATCTTTCAGAGATAGTTGATCTCACTGGATAAATAATAACAATATTTGCCTGACTCTGCATTTGGAAACATTCCCATCTGCAGGAGAAATGGTAAAATCATCAAATTTCAATTTGTCAATGTCAAATATGTCAATTTCACTTCATTTCATTAGAATGTATGACAGTGTAGTTTTGAAAAGTTTATAGAGCACAACGAACACAGCGCGGTCAGTTTGTTAACATACAAACATGTATGATTAAACACACATATGTATGTACATTTATACAGAGCATTAGCCAATAATGATTCATTAATAAAATAAAAGAAAACAAAACAAATCTTGATAAAAATAGAGAAACTTCCGCAACTTTTGCATTGATTCAAGAATATTTTTGCTCTATCAACATCCAAAGAAAAGAAAAAAAAAATTTTTCAAACACAACATTTTGCATTAGAACCGGTATTTAATGAGTGGTCGTGCCTTTTAAAACATTACCGAAAATTTGTTTTGTTTCGTTGATTTTTAAAATAGGTATGATGTCGACGTTGAATGACTAATTATTCCGGGTCTAGTCATTGTCGGCCGTGGTCGGTTACAAGACATTTAATGTCATAAAATTGCATCATCGTCATCATCACCATCGTTTACAAGGTTGTCAAACCACCCAAAAAAAGAGCCTTGGCGCAACGACTTACCGCACAAATCACATTCAAAATAATCACAATTATTTTATATGTACGTTTAGAGATGTACATTTTGATGACCGGACTTGAACTTAAACTAGAATTATTTTTTTTTTTTATTTATTCGGAATTTATGCAAAATCGTAGAAATGGTATTTGCATTCAATTAGATTTGCTTCGCACTCGACAAATTCGTATTTCGTATCGACGAAATGGCACCGACGATCCGCCAGCACAAAAGCATCCGTTGAAGATTCGCGCGTTGTTCGAACTAAACGCCAACATGTGACAAATGCTGTCTGTTTCCCTCTTCAGAGCAAAGCAAAAATATTTTAAAAACAAATGTTTAACCAACCGGCTGAGAGAATTCCTCTCTCGGTGAATGAAAACGAAATTATTTCATTTCTTAATGACTGAAAAAGCTAACAGTGCGACCGCAAATGAGAGACCAAAGAAGTTTGTTTTGATGTCATGTTTTGTTTTTTTTTTTTTTTTTCTTCAACATTGTCGCATGTTTTTGCTTACACACGTATTATTGCACAGTGGTTCAGAAATTGAAAAGTATTCAGGGGTTCATTTATAGAAAATGGACCAATTTAAAAAGGTCTCGGTTATCACCTCTAAAACTAAATTTATTAATAAAAATTTGGAAGATCTCGAGTTTTAAAATAACTGATTGGCTGACTGAGAATCAACGCCCAGACGAAGCGGCCGAAGCTAGAAGGCGTGTTGTAAAGCTGGTTTTTTATTAAATCCGCACTAAAGAGTACGAAAAGTACTAAAAATAAAATACTTTATATTAGACACCCGGAATTCGGAATAAGATTCACTGATGGAGAGCTGGATCACTGATGGAGTACAAAAGGCTCAGTGATACAGTACTGATGGAGTAGAAAGGGGTCTTTGGAAATTCAATCTTTAGGGTTACGTAAGGTTCTACAATATTACTAAACATATAAAATGGTGCAATTTGGTATTATGTGAACGGAAAGAGCTAAAATTGATATGAGAATCAAGGTTGGAAAGTAAATTTGATATATGACGATGGTTTGGGAAATGCGCACTAAGTGTGAGAACTGTAGTAAATGGTACATTTAGAAGATTTTGGTTTAAAATGCACGGATGAAGCAGAAAATTTGTATTAGGGTCCATGTTGGTGGTAGGTGAGAAAGAGGTTGTTTTGGAAATGTGTACTACAAATATACGAAATATATTATATTTATTGAAAATGGTACTGGGTGACCAGATAGTGCTTGAATTCTGAAACTTGGTATTAGGGTCGCTGTTCATATGTAGTCTGGACACATGGAGGTGGTTTCTGAATTGTGTACTATAATTGAACAAAAAGTACTGAATGGTACTATTTTTAGTATTGGGTGAAGGGATATAGACAAAATTCTGAGATTTGATATTTAGATTACTGATGGCATCCATGTGTTAAGATTTGGCGCTGTTTTTGGAAAGGCGTCTTATATTTGTACGAAAAGTTCTAAATGGTACCAAAATTGATATTGGATGAAGGGATAGGGTTGGAATCCTCATATTTTATATTGAGATCTTTGTTGGTATCTGCAATTGAGATATGGAGGTGGTTTTGGAAATGTGTGCCGTAAATTTACGAAAGGTACTGAATACTACTAAATTTGGTATTAAGAGAAGAAATAGAGCGGAAATACTAACAACTAATATACATGGTGAGATGCAACTTCAGACTGTTGTCATTTCTAAGCCACTCGGCCGACAGCTGTTAAAATTATTCCAGTGAAAGCTCATTATATTCTTTACAAGCGTCCAAAAGCATTTTGGTGAGAATTTTTCAGAAAACAAGTTATTCGTGATGGAATTCAAGCGTGATAGTATGATTTCTTTGTATTTGGCACTCCAGCATTTAAATATGAATAAATCTTTTGTGCCTCGTACCATCTCTCGTCACCGTGATACTGGTAGCGTAGCCCGACGTCAAGGAAGTGGACGGAAGGAAACAGCAACATCAGCAGAAATAGATCGAAAAGTAGATAAGCGACTTGATCGAAACCCTCGTCGCAGTGGCCGAAAAATGGCTCGTGAGCTAAACATATCGCAATATTCCATTCGCCAAATATTGAAAAATTAGCTCGGGTTAAGGCCGTTGAAATTCTAAGAAACGCAAGAATTTACACTGCAACAGAAAGAAAATAGACTCAAATGAGCTAAAGAGTTGTTTCCTTGGCCGAAAGTGGTGAACTGCCGGATTTGCTTTTCTCCGATGAGAAAACATTCGTTGTCCAGCAGTTTGTAAACAAACAAAATAATCGTGTTTACTTGCCAAAGAGGTCAGCTGAAAATGTGCACCTTCGGTGATGGTGTGGACGTGGCATAAGAATAAATGCCGAATATTATAGCGAAAATATTCTGGAGGGTGCATTAAAGCATTTTTGCCGCAGACCTTGGACATTCCAACAGAAATCGGCACGCGCCACCAAAGAATGGTTACAAAATGAGGTTCCTCGCTTCATTTCCAACTCACAATGGCCACCAAAATCTCAGGATACCAATCCGTTGGCCTACTGTGTCTCGAGTATTTTGGAAAACAAGGTTGGAACTAAAAACCAGTAAAGAAAGTCTTAAAGTCGGGCGGGGCCGACTTTATGATACCCTACACCACTTTGCTAATTAAGTAGAGCTCCACATAACAATTAAAAGTTTTTATGGGAGAATTCAATCATACACGCTATGATTATAATTATAATTTAAAGTTCAAAGGACTAAATATGCCGAAGCATTTGTATCTTTTAAATTCGGAATTGTATTGCCAATTTGGTGCACAATTAATTTGAAATCATATAAAGATATATATGGGAGCTATATCCAAATCTGAACCGATCTCGATAAAATTTGGCAAAGATATTTCTGAGCTGTATTTGATATATTTCCCTAAATATCGTTGTTACGGAGTGCATATTACAGTTGTGAGTAGCAAATATAACAAATCGGATGAATAATATATATTTGGAAGCTATAGCTATATCTGAACCGATCTTCACCAAATTTGACATACTACCTTCTGGACTCAATTCGGTCGTAAGTGACAAATTTCATCCAATTTGGGCAGATATTAGACGTTTGGTGCAAAATCCAAGGTAAATCGGACGAAGTTATATATGGGAGCTATATCCAAATCTGAACCGATCTCGATATAATTTGGCAAAGATATTTCTGAGCTGTAATTGATATTTTTGCCTAAATATTGTTGTTGCATAGTGCATATTACGGCGGCGGTGAACAAAAATAACAAATCGGATGAACAATATATATGGGAGCTATAGCTATATCTGAACCGATTTCGATCAAATTTGGCACACATATTTTCAGGCCTAATTTGGGTGTATATGCAAAATTCCATACAATTCGGGCTGATATTACACGTTTGGTGCACAATAAAAAGCAAATCGGACGAAGATATATATGGGAGCTATATCTAAATTTTGACCGATTATCTCCAATTTCAATAGGGTTCGTCCTTGGGCCAAACAAAAGATCTTTGCAAAATTTCGTCTGGATCGGGCAATAAATGCGACCTGTACTTTGTTTACAAAAATACATGGACAGACGGACAGACGGACGGACGGACATGCATAAATCGACTCAGAATGTGATTCTATGCAGATCATCAAAAGGAACTATGGGTCTATCTCGTTTCCTTCTGCCTGTTACAAAGAAATGCACAAAGATATAATACCCTGACCACCTTGTGGTGTAGGGTATAAATACCGAAGTACCGATCACCTCATGCAAGCGCTTCACCGGGAATGGGCCATAATTCGTACCAAAGGTGACCAATTCGAATAAATCTAAACTTATTCTAAAATTTGATGCTATTTCCGACATTTTTTGCTTTCATTCAATAAAATTAAAAAAAAATGTAAAAATTATGGTGTTTAACTTTGTTGCAGTTTTTTTATATCACCCTGTAGAGCTGGAATTCTCAAATTTTATATAGAGATCTCTATTGGTATCTGGTGTTGTGATATGGAGATTGTTGTGAAAATGCGTACAATAATTGTTCTAAAAGTACTAAATGATAAATGGTACGGAAAACATCAAAATGAAAGATAATGAAGACTTTCTAAAACGTAAAAATTTGTCTATTATTCCGAAAACCCATTCCGTATGATAATGCCTTAAACAACAATTTCCGTCAGTTTGGAAGAATTAAAGAAGTTTTGAAAAAGTCCATAACGATATTGACGTTATTCCACCTTGGGAAGTTCTTATTTTAAACTGACCATTTTAGGGACATCACAATTAGACCAATGTTAAGTGTTTTTTCAGTTAACTACTTCCGTACTAAAAACTCAGGAAATGTAATACCTAAAATGTCTTAGGACCTGGCTAAAGACAAACAATTGTTTTGCAAATTTAGACTGTCATGGAAAAATACTCTTCGCCCTGTCACTCTTAGATATGCTAAACAGCCGCTCAATTAAAATGGCATGAAGACATGTTCGTATCACTTAATTCATATTCACTTGTGCTAATTTCAATTCCACTCAGATACTCAAAATGGTTTGATAGGTTTAAATATGTTAATGACTCTTTAATAAGTAAAATTGAAATTTCTTACAAATAAATTTCCCATCCCACTGTTCTTCTCCCAAAATAAAGTGGAAAAAAGAACAAACACCCAAAATCCATAAAATTTCTGAAATTGTTTTGACTAAAAGTGAAACATTCGTGTATTTGTTTGTTTCTCCTTCACAATCCGAAGACATGTTTGATGTTCGATAGAAATTAGAAAAACAATGACGAAAATTCATTCACTGGACGTTATGGTTTTATGACACTCATCAGGGCCATAAAAATCACGGAGAAAACTTTGTCATATCCACGAACATTGTTTTAATCGATTTTTGTTGTAGGGCCAAATGAAGCGGAAAATTAATATGGAAACTGTGGGTCAGCGATTGTAGATAGGGGGAGATTAGTAATACACACATATATGTATGTATGCATATGAACGACCACATCACCTATCCACCATCTAAACCATAACATTCCTTAGGCACTCACTCGAACAGCGATTCAATGGCGGCAGATTTCAATGGAAAAGAATAAATAAAATGTTGAAGCATCAGGCAGACACCTGATACAAGTCGTGAGGTATCGAAACGAGTGGGTTGTGGTTCAGAATGTTTTCAATGTTACTTCGATGCAATCGAGCCAATTACCATTGACTTTTTTGGAATTTGTTTACAACTGTTTGTGCAAATCAATAATTAATTGAACTATTCGCTTAGTTTTAAGAATTTTTGTAGTTTATTTTCTAACCTCAACCATACTGTGGAGGGAAAATGAAACTTGTCATTCCGTTTGTAACTCATCGAAATAAGATAGTAATCTTGAGCAACATAAAATTATATGTCGATTTATCCATATCCGTTCGTCTGTAGACATCACTTTAACATCTGAATGATAATATGTATTTGGTAAAATTTGCATTTCTCCCCACACAACGATTCCATCAGATTTAAGGTGTTTTAGTTATAGTTTTGAACAGAATTTGCTGTATATTGGCAGTTTGTGTTCGCGGTGTGAGAGAAATATAGATAATTTTATAATACTTTATAGATAATTTTATAGTACTTTATATAGAAATCCTGGACCAATATGGATAATGTTTTGATACAGAAGGTATAACTCATTTAGACCTGCAAATACTAAATTTTAGACAAATCCGTTAGAGAATGTTGGCAAAATCTTCAAAATAGTGAATATCCGGAAATACCGTAATATGGGGCTATAGTAGAAGAACGTGAACCTGTATAGGCAATGTTTTTCCACAGGGTGTTAAACCCATTACAAACACCAAATTTGAAACAATTTCGTAGAAAATGTGGCTAAAATCCTCAAAATACAGAATATCGGGAAGCACCGAAAACGTGGACCTATATAGACAATATTTTAGAAAAGGTAACTTGAATCAATTAAATACCGAATATTGAGAAGTACCGTTATGTGCCCGAAAACGTGGACCGATATACCTTCGTTTCAATACAAACCATCGCAGGCATAATGCAAACTTTGGTGCGAAAATTCAAAAACTCTACGTCATATAATGGGATGTATCCTAATTTCAACATACAGACAGAAAGACAGACATAAGGACGGACATCGTTAATTCGATTTGTACGCTGATCATAAATATATACACTTTATAGGGTCTATGACGAATATTTATAGGTGGTACAAACAAAATTCAAATTCGTGACCAACTAACATCCGAAAATCACCAGTTCAACCCCATTATCAGACAACAAAACAATCAACATCCCATGGTGTCCCCAACCATGTGAAACCCTTGCTGTAGCTGACTATATATGACATCGAAATCAGCATCAATGTAAAGGTTAGAAGTGCCCTTTCACATTTTTGTGATTTTGCCAGGAAGCAACTTTCGCGTTTATAAAATACTAGCTGAACCCGGTGCGCTTCGCTACTCCTTTTATTATTGCATTAACTTTACAGGAACAGCTGACCATGAGAAAAGCAGGAACATGCCAAATTTAGTCCGCATCACGAAGGGCTCGTCCTTCGGATTTATTAATTTCATAGCAAATGCCAAGCGTGCAGGAAACTGCAATTTTTTGAAGTTAAGTGGCATTTCTGTTGCTATTAGAAAATTCGAGGTAGCAACATACTTCCCCATAATAATCGTATTCTCAATTAAATTATTGTGTAATTTTTCACCTTATCCCATTACAAAGGCTTAGTGGGTCAATGCATCTTAATAAAATCATATCCCAATCTGAACCGATTTCAATATAATTTGAAAAATTTACATTTACACCAAATTCTGTCACACCTTCCATATTTCATTGAAATTGGTGCATCAAAGATCTGAAGTCGGCCGAGAATATATATGGAAGCTGTATCCAAATATTAACCGATTTCCAATTAATTTGTCAAATTTATTATTATTATTTATTATTTATATATATGGGAGCTATACCCAAAACTTTGGCAAATTTATTTGTGTAGCAAATTTAGTCACTCATGCCGAATTTCATTGGAATCGGACATACGTATAGTTTTCTGTGCATCAAATATGTGAGATCGATCGAAAATATGTATGGGAGCTATATTCAAATCAGAACCGACTTTAATATAATATGACTCATTTATTTTCTGATCAAAATCCCGTCACACATTCCAAGTTTCGCTGAAATCGAACAAACATATGCATCAAATATGTAAAATCGGCCGAAAATATATATGGGAGCTATATTCAAATCTGAATCGATTTCAATATTATTTGAAAATTTTATTTTCTGATCAAAATCTCGTCACACATTCCAAATTTCATTGGATTCGAACATACATATCGTGTTTGGTGCTTGAAATAAACGAAATCTGTCGAAAATGTATAAGGAAGCTATATCCTAATCTAAACCGATTTGGATATAATTTGACAAATTTTTGTACAAAATTAAGTCACTCATGCCGAATTTCATTGGAATTGGGCATTCGTATCCTGTTTTGTGAATCAAATATTTGAGATCAGCCGAAAATATATATGGGAGCTATATCCAAATCTGAACCGATTTCAATATTATTTGACAAATTTATTTTCTGATCTATATCCCGCCATACATTCCAAATTTCATTGGATTCGGATATCCATATCGTATTTGGTGCATCAAATAAACGAAATCGGCGGAGAATATATATGGGAGCTATATCCAAATCTGAACAGATTTCAATATAATCTGGCAAATGTATTTTTGTTTCAAATTCCGTTACGCATTCCAAATTTGGAGACTGTAAATGTAATCGATCAATAGGTATGTGCATATAAAATCTAAATTTTTGGGAGGTACCTCCGATTCCGATGTTATATCTCCAGTTCCAAGTGGAATTTGAAAATTTTTTATAGCCTTTGTTACTTTCAGGCGATTTTGTAGTACACTTGCAAATTTTCAGGAAAATCTGTTCAGCGGTTTTCGGGTCCATAAATTACAAACAAACAAACATTTTCCTCTTTTATAGATATAGATTCGGTCAAATTGAAATATTGGTATTTCTCACAAAAAAATCTCATGGTTCATTTTCTGTTTTTGTTCCATTTCAATTTCTTAACATTTGACAAGCATCTCTAAAACCAATACGCTTCAATTCGGGGGCTAACCCGACCGACTTGCACAGTGAAAAATTAAGTTAAATATAATAAATGTTAAACCCAATTAAACATAGTGTTGAAGGGTATAAGAATGAAATGAGTGAAAATTATAAATAAATTCAACTTGTAGCATTAAAAAAAAGGAACGACTAATTTTATAACTCTTTTTTTTGGTACTTGGTGTCAGTGCCTACTTCCTGTAACAAATCCAGTGATGAGGCTGTTTTGTAAGTTCCTCCCGATATTTGGTATTTTGATAATTTGAATCACATTATTCGACAAAATGATTTTAAACTTGGTACTTGGTATTTACAATAGTCAAAAACTGTAACTATGTAACTCTGCATCCCGAGTTCAGTATTTTGATTTTCTATGTCACATTTTTCAACTGATCTTTTTTTAAATTTGTTATTTGTTTAAAATATGTATAAATTATCCATAAAGGCAAACATTTCCGTGTAGCCCCATATAATAAAACTATACTAGTGTATAGTTATAGTTTGATCATTTTAGCCCCATTTTTTTAACTGAATTTTCTAAACTTTGATATTTTTATTTTTCACTTGTTTAAATACAAATAGAGTGCAACAAAAAAGCTAAATGTTTATACAATTTAAATGAAAAAATGAAGTACATAGATAAACTCGCTCCAACGAAAGGACAAAATATCTATAACCAAAATATAATTGTTTAATGGTATTACTGAATATCATGCAGCAATGATATTAAGTTATTTTTATTTTATATAATGTTGCTTTTTGTTCCATCGTTTCAATAAAAACATATGAAAATCAAGTTTTAAAGCATAAGGTATTGTCGACAGCTGTACACCTTTAGCCAATGTTCGTTTATTTAAATATATTTTGACTTGCGTTATAAGTTATTCTTCATGAGAGTGGTTCAGAAGAAATGACCCAATATTGTCCATTTCATATGTGACATAAATCAGATATAAATATATTACGTGCCAGATTCGACTATATTGTCTATTTCCTTCACTTTATAAGAGAAATGTGATAATTTTTGGAAAATATTGAAATGTGCGTTAGATACTAGGTATGGTAGAAGTAATCCAATTCGTCACCCACTTCAGAAGGTGTCTATCATCTTGACCCCAGATCGTGCGTTAGTAAAAAAATATTGGGATGTGTGAAGTTTTAAGAGAGACTGATCTGCGTTTCGTTATTCAAAATTCGTGGGGGAGGTGCCAGAAGAAGAGGACAATCTTTATACCACATATTGTGTAAGTAAAAATATTGGAATGTGTGAAATTTGAAGATTATCGGAAGCTTATTTCGCATTTTATGAGAGTTATATTTATTCAAAATGTTGACGCATTGTGGGGGAGATACTTGATGGAGTA
Organism: Musca domestica; assembly: GCF_030504385.1. Classification (NCBI taxonomy): domain Eukaryota; kingdom Metazoa; phylum Arthropoda; class Insecta; order Diptera; family Muscidae; genus Musca; species Musca domestica. The sequence continues at coordinate 2,249,293 of NW_026712230.1, read as the reverse complement.
GGCAGATATTTTTGCACCTGATCTAACTAATATTGGGATTTGCATAATCAGATCATCAATCAGATGGTCCTTTCTGAAGTAAAATATTTTCTTACAAAATTTCAACCTTTGTTGGGGGTGGTGACAGAAGGCGTGTAGCGATATATCTCAACTCCAAACTCGATGTAAGTTTGAAAATAACATAAAGATGTACCAAGTTTGGAATAAATCGAATACTCTCTCCAAGAGTTATAAAAATCATATAAAAACACATATTTTTCGATCGCGAGGTCAGTGTTTTTTTATTTATTCAATTTATCCAATACTTCGCCATTGGATTAACCTTTTATTTGATATTAATGTCAGGACTTTCGATGTACAAATATTAATTAAATTAAAATGGAATTATTTAAATTAATTACAATACATTAGAATAATTAAAACTGGCCAACTTTTTGAAAAATGTATGAGTGTTTTTTATTTATTTTATCTAACAGCCGCCTAAACATATGCTTTACTTTTATATTTACATTTTCATATTGAAACAAGTAAGCAAAGGCTACGGTCGTGCGGGGCCGACCATGTGATACCCTACAACACTACAATATGTTAGCAGCCCCCTTATGTCCAAATCCATTTTGGAAGATTTCGCTTTTCAAATTATGTCACGGATCACTGCCCAGATATTACCCTTAGTATTTTGAACAGGGTCATTTGTCCAATATTTACGCACATCGTCGTGCTCTTAGTTGTTGTGGTCCATATTACAGCTAAATATAATTCAAGGGTCATCCAAAATGCTAGAATTCTTCCCTGTTCTTAATTTTTTTCTCAGGCGTGTCGACTGGCTTCAATTGTGTAATCGTTTTTTTTTTTTTTTTTTTGTTTAATTTGAACCCCTAAATATTTTGAGATCATCTCCAAAAACAAAGGGCCCCTGTATCTCCACTTTTAGACCCATCTATATGATTTGCTTATCTACGATATTTGGCTCTATTCGCCAACGAAATCAGAATAAAAAAGCCAGAACTTCGCCTTTTGTGTATTTCGGATATTGACTGTAAGTAATGTTGATATATTTTCACACAGAAGTAGTGGTCCATTCTACCCGCTGTCCTAAACATCTTTGAACACAATAGGCCTATCCCTTCTGAGCCTAACCCTACCCTTGTGAACATTTTCGTGAGGATCGGACGATACCTGCAATCTGTATATAATAATCGCAACCTGTGTTGTAGGGTGAAAAATATTACAAAATATACACTTCAATATTATAAGTCAAATGAAAAAATCGCGCGCGATACAAATAGGAAAAAATACAAAATACAACAAAATCTATATTAGTATTATTATTGGCATCTTTTTAAAGATTTTTTTTAGATTTTATACTTTTATTCCAAGAGGGCATTCTAAACTGACAAAGTTTGTCAAAATCGGTCCAACCATTCTTGAGATATAAGCATTCTAGCTAACACTCCCTTCCTTTGTATGTATACATTGTATATATTTCGCTATATATCCCATATATTTATTATCGGCATCTACGTAACGGTCAGAATTGACCCTTTCGTTTATTTGTGATTTAGACGGGATTAAAAATATTCGCTGTTTTTTTGAAAAATTTGACTTTTATTTAACACAAATGTGATGGACTATTTAAACTACTAAATATTACCCGATGACGATCCAAATTGAAAGGCTTCTGTGCAGCCCTAAGCTCTAGCCCCATGCTAACTCCGGCGTCGATTGGTGTATAACTGCGACCTGCAGAGCAACTGTAAAATCAGAACATTTTTAAATGTTTGCGATTATCTACAAAAGCAATAGGCTTCTATTCTGACCATAACCCCAACACCATTTACAATTACATGAGGATCGGGCCATAATTGCGACTTGTAGCGTGATTACAATTAAACATGGACATACAAAGCTAGATCGACTCAGCTCGGCGAGATAGGAAGTTCCATATATACTTTCCTATGTGGGAACCAATGTTTCGAGGTGTTACATAATTTTTGGGCCAATCAAACTTATAATACCCCCAACACATAGTGTTGTAGGGTATAACAATATAGAGTTATTCCATACGTCAAACTATATTTATATGTAAATGTTTTAGCATAAATACGCCACTCTTCGGTCTCCAAGACCGAATTGGATTGGCTTATGAGAGTATCCCTTTAATTTTGCCAACATTGCATTCTGGTTGAACATTGCAAATAGTGGGAAAAGGAATAAGAGAAATAGTAAAATGCTAATTTTGTATTTGATCTTAAGCCAAAATACTACAAAAATCGATAATATATCTGTACATATTGAAAATCAAAATTTAATTAATTTTCTTTAAAAATCGTTGATTTATTTTATTATTCTGTTTGTATTAGTTTAAAACATACTTAAACTATCAAAACAATTTCTTAGTAACAATTTTTTTATTTATTATGTTATTTGATTTCCAAAGAGAGTTTAAATGCCTATTTATTTCGTTTATGTTAACATTAATATTTTCTCGATAGTATAATTATAAAAAATAGATATGGAAGTATTATTTTAACTAATAAGAACTTACTGTAGATAACATTTTTGTAAGCGGGAGAAGAGAAAACACAACCGTATCGTCTGGCTGTTGTTTCAATTCTAATTTTATTTTTAAAATATGTTCCTTACGTACTACTGAAACTAATCTAACTTAACCTAGTCGCAGCCACACAATTGTTCTTATCTATTATTAGATTTAAAAGGAAACATTACATGGCTGCGTGTCCCTTCATTCAAGTGATCTTGGCTACCTACTGGCGCATCAATATCTGTGTGTGTGGGTTATGACCTTTATTATCCTACACATTATCGTATGCGACAGCGCACAAGATCACTGAATTGTACACATGTGATATTTTATGACCACTGGGAAATTGACAATTTTTAAATATTTATTTTTAATGGTTAGATTTTCCCAGCGCCTCAGCCGCACTCAAAAGTATGTACAAAGTATTTTGTACATTCTCCCGGGCGGCTTAAATGTGTATATTTTTAGTGGACTGTATTTAAAAATGGATCATGAAGAGGATTATATAAAAAATATTTAGACATATAGCTTTGAAAATGATTATATTATATAAATTATCCTAGGTAACCGCTTGCAGGAAACGGCTCCACTTATCTATCCAGCCTCGCTCGCCAATACCACCACCCTTATCTGCCGGTTTTAACTTCCAAGCTTTATAATTCTTTGGCGACTTGTGATTTGGTAGTTGCTGGCTGCGATCATCCAAGGAGTCATTTTTTCGTAGGGCATCCAAGGTTAGGTCATTGCTGATGTATTTTATACGCGGTTGCTTCAATGAGGATTCCCGGTGTTTGTTATTAATTCTATTCCTCTTTACCTTGTCGCGCTCTTTTTTCTCCGCTTCCTCGATGCATTTATCGTTATCTTTGCCAAACGTGTCTTTTAGAGAAGTACCAATATACACCGGATTTCTTTTTTTGCTCTTCTCTTGTTGGTGGTTCTGTTCCCTGTGGCTTCTCAAATTCATATTGTCCAAGGACACTTTTTGTACATGCTTGTCCATTTTGTCACTGCTGACTTCCTCTGATGTGTCGAGTTTTTCTACGATGGCTTCCAATTTTTTCTTTTGATGTTCCAGCTTAGCTTCCAGATCTTGGACTTGGTTTTCCAGGTCACGCCGTTGCTTTTGAGCTTTTTCTTCAATGGCCTGTATGTCTCTTTCAAATTTAGTTAGCAAGGACTGCACCAAATCTTCAAGCCCCAGTTTTTCATCATTAGCGGTTTTCAGGCCATCTTCTAATATTTTGATTCGGGAAGCTGATTCGGCTAATTGTGATGCAGTATTGAGTCTTCCCTCTTCATTATTTTGGGTAAGAGCTCTAACTTTTTCCTCCGAGTTAGGACTTGCCGGCGGGAATATATTCATATCCTCAAAGTTTCGAGCTGCAACAAAAACACACCAGTCACATTCGCAATCATGTGGATAAAATAGCCAATATCTTCTAGCCATTTCAAGAGTGTCTCGATCACCAATACAATATTCCGCTTCTCTTTTATCATCCAAAGGGCATGTAATATCACCCTTTGCATCTTTTCCACAACTTGTGGTCTTCGAGGGCCTCTGCTCTGTTGTCAGCCCAAAGGTGGGAAATACAATATTTGCACACTCCTCAGCTTCCATTGCTACTTCCTCCGGACTAAGGAAATAGTACTCCAGTTCAATTCTCCAGGGTCCTGGTGGTTTTAAGCATTCTTCAATTTCCGCTTGTGCAGTATCTCCATTCAACTTGCAACCTCGTGTTCTCGTCGCCATTAATTTATGCGCTAACACAAGGCATTTATCCACTGCTACTGAACTTTCCTGGATTCTCTGAGGAATGTACTTTTTAAAACTTTTCAACGTTTGTTGTAAAACGTAATACGTGTTTTCAACAAGAATCTTATACTTGTTCACGTTACGAATTTTTTTAAATTGAGTCGCCGATGCCAATGTTGTGCAGAAATAGTCAGCCAAGACCAAAAATTTTGCTTCTTGATCCATTTTTTTTTTTTTTTTTTTCGGAATTCTTTTTGAGTTTTAACTTGGACTAATTGATGTCCTCTTTTCAAAATTTATATTTTTTTTATTTTGGGACTTTTGTTGTCCTCTTTTCGTTTTATTTTTATTTTTGCCCCTATGGCTTTTTTTTTTTTTGTTTTTGCCCCTATGGCTTTTTTTTTTTTTTATTTTGCCCCTATGGCTTTTTTTTTTATTTTGCCCCTATGGCTTTTTTATTCAAATTAGTCCCTTCGGCTATTTCAAAATGCCCCTATGGTCTTATATTTAAAATGCCTTAACGGACTTTGTTTTTTGTAGAAATTCTCCTCTATTTCTGGAGAATATCTATTTCTGCTTGTAGTGAGTCTCTTACCACTGGTGGGGGAAAACTCCTACAATTTTTTTACGGCCGCTAGTTATTTCCACTTTATAAAAAAGTGAAGGCTCGATTGACCATATGTAAGCGGGAGAAGAGAAAACACAACCGTATCGTATGGCTGTAGATTCAATTCTAATTTTATTTTTAAAATATGTTCCTTACGTACTACTGAAACTAATCTAACTTAACCTAGTCGCAGCCACACAATTGTTCTTATCTATTATTAGATTTAAAAGGAAACATTACATGGCTGCGTGTCCCTTCATTCAAGTGATCTTGGCTACCTACTGGCGCATCAATATCTGTGTGTGTGGGTTATGACCTTTATTATCCTACACATTATCGTATGCGACAGCGCACAAGATCACTGAATTGTACACATGTGATATTTTATGACCACTGGGAAATTGACAATTTTTAAATATTTATTTTTAATGGTTAGATTTTCCCAGCGCCTCAGCCGCACTCAAAAGTATGTACAAAGTATTTTGTACAATTTTTAACTTATTTAAATATTACAATGCAAAATAAAATTCTTAAATTTAAATTCTGAACAATTAAGGGGGGTTTGCGTTACATTAATGGTAAAAACAAAAAATAAAATATTTATTTTTGCAAACGGTGTCAAGAAAATTGTTATCCGATACTTGTTTGCATCATTTGTTTTTATTTTTTGGAAACTTTTTTTTTTTTTGAACAATGTCAGACGACAATGGTAATCATAAGCAACTAATTAGCATTGAGGATGATAATAATTATGATGGTGATAATGATGATAATGAGGTAGACAGACTAGCGTGGCAATATCGTTTACTCCGTCTCTGCAGGTCCAACGATATTCCTAACGAAATCTGTTTCAGCAGTGGCGACATTGACAGCAGCATCGATGAAAAGTGAAACTGAAACTGTTTATCTTTGGTTTTTGTTGAGACACTATTAAAAATATATGATTTGTTTTTATTTTTCTATTTCTTCGCTATTTTCCCGAAAATACCAACAGCAATTGGTGGAAATCGCAAACAAAAACACATCCCGTTAATATTTTGTCATCATTATTAGCTTCGAACAGACGTCCATTGCCAACAGATGATCATAATGACGATCGACGTGCCAGCTTCGGGGGGCGACGATGATGACGATGATGTTGATTCACTTCGCACTTTTCCACAATCTACTTGGAGTAGTATTTCGAACGACGCCAACGATTCACAATGCTGTTGGCCAAAACGAATGCAAAAATGGCACAGATTAGCTGAAACAGAAGAAAATGGAAAAATTAATTAGTTGAAAATCAAAATAGAATCTACAGTGGTTTACTGGAAACATCGTTAATAAATACAGTTTTAAATTGTGTGTCGTCTGCTACCTCGTTAGCGAAAATTTGAATTATTTATAGATCTCTAAACATAACCTATCCTATATATCCACTGTGGCGTTTATACAAAAAATCATAAGTCTTCCTCTTTTCTTTTACTCTGTGCTACGTATTTTGAAGCAGATGTCCTTAACAAAACAATTACTATTCGCATCGATCCTAGTTAAAATATGCACATTTCCAGGTCTTCTCCCATACTCCATATCAAATTTGGTACCACTCTTAAAATTCATAAATCCCATATTCATAATTTCAGTCCTATTCCTACACTATACACCAAAATGAGCGCTTTTCTCACCCTATATAGTATTTTCCAACCCCACCCCCTTATCCAAATGCTACACACTTAAAGTCATCTCTATACCAAAATTCACAACTATAGCTCTTTTTCTGCACTTTATACCAAATTTGGTACCATTTATTGCTTTTCGTTCACTAAATAGCACGATTTTCCACACCTCCTTCCTACAAACTAACAGTGACATTCCAGTCCTTTTTTTACACTATATACACCAAATTTCGTACGATTTAGTTCTTTTCGTACGCTGCCTAGTACGGATTTCCAAATCCACCTATTTATCTATACGCAACACCCTCACAGCGACATCTAAACTAATATTTACCATTCTAGCTATTTTTCTTAATTATATACTAAATTTAGAACTTTTCGTACACTATGTAGTACGGATTTCCAATTCCACCACCTATCTAAACGCTACAAACTCACAGTTATCTCTTATCAGTATTCATAATTCTAGCTTTTTTCTGCACTCTATACCAAACAAAGTACCATTAAGTACTTTTAGTACACTATTTAGTACAGATGTCCACTACACACTCCCAGTGACTCCAATAACAAAGTACATAATTAACAGTGATAACAGTGACCCTTAATCCAAATTTCAAAACCCAAGCACTATACGTTCACCCAATATTAAATTTGGAACCATTTAGTACTCTTCATATACTTGTAGTACGAATTTCCAAAATCACCTCTTTATTTTAACCCATTGTACCTTTTAGCACACTTCTTATCAATTTCGAAAACCACTTCCTCAACTGTTCATCCCAAATTCATTTCTGCCAAATGGCACGATGTTTTCCACAAAATACCAAATGGTACCAATTTTATAGCTTTTTAGTACTTTTAGTGCACTTATATATAGAAATTTCCAAAAAAACTTTGGATCACCTTTCCTACATTCGATCGGTGACCCTCATTCCTAATTTCTTTCTCTATCTATTTTCCTAATAGGATGTACTCAATTTTCAGTACGTTTTAGTTCTCTTAGTTCTGATTTCCAAAATCCCAGTCTTTCTTCATTCCTATACAAAAACATTGATCTACTTGAAAAGTTTCGTTTCGCCTGGACATTGATAAATCAGTCCGTCATTCACTCATCTCCCTTATATATCTATATATCGGATAAATATGTCTGTTCCAAACAAAATGTCCGTGTAATTTTTGCTTGAGACGAGCCAGTACAGAAGAAGTCACTAGTCCTGTTGTCCTGCCTCGTTTTAGGTTCTAGTGGTGTCTTCCTTTGTTTGCATTAAATATGCACTTATAATTTAAATAGTTTGTGGTCGCTACATAATTTGGCGCCCAACGTGGGGTCAAGGAATAACAAACTAATTTTATTATTTATTATGTTATTTATTTGTTTTTTATTAATTTTTTTTTTTTTTGGTTTCATTTTCAATTTTGATATTTTTGCTAGTTTTGAACTTATTTCAGATGGGAGCTATACAATTTTTAATACAAATTTTAATATGGCTATCAGAGTCCCAGTACACCGAACACGACATTTATGTATATCCAAAATTGTAAAAAAGTGCCATAAATATTAATTTCTTCATTTTTAAACACTGTCGATATTTGTAATGTCGTCATGACCACCCGCAAAAATAAAACATCACCAAGGGCGGAAGAGCCAAAATTAGCCGAGATGTTTGATGATTCAATTTTATGCTACAAACACTATGGCTTTTGGTGTTTTTCATTTCAATCGCAAACGTGCCCACAAATAGCCAACTACATACACACACACACTCGCACACTCGCAAAACACTTACCTCAATGACAACGTAAACAAGAACGAAAATATTCAAATATGTCCAACTTTCCGTAATGAAATCCACAAATTTCTGGCGACAACCATCCGTGTTCAGTTTGTCAGTCTTCGAATCATAACAACTGTGGGGTGGCAGATGATAGTCCACGGAACCACTGTTTCCACAACAGCTCAACTAGGGACGGAATACAATAAATTGTCGATAAAACAAGGTAATAATTTGTTATTAATTTTTGAAAAGCGGTAGCGATCAAAGACATCCACCACTCTCCAAAAACAATTTGCCACTCTAAACTTACCCAACGTTCAATATTGGCAATATGACTGCCATTTTCAGGTTTAATCGGTGTTGGCTGGTCACGCCAAATTTCATCGAATGCCTTGTCTGCGTTAATCAAAAACGACGTTTGGAATATCCAAAAGAAGCCGAGGATAATTACATGCGTTATGGCCAAAATAACGACAATCAAAGCAAACTAAACGACAATAAGGAAGTTGTCCCAATCGGGGCAAATTACGTCAATTAAATTAATATTTTATTGTTTAATTGTTATCGCGATGTTATTTTTTTTCAAACATTTTCATGTCATACTTACAATTTTCAGAAGAGTGCTCCGTTCGCGTGCTGCTCCAACAATGCCCACAATGGTAAACAACAAAACGAGAGATCCCATGCCGACCAGGGTGTAACCCACGGTATCGAATCTTTCAAATTTGATGAGGATAAAGGCTCCAAGCACGATCAGAGCTATTGAAAGGATCTGAAAAAGAAGCGAAGGAAGGAATGATAAATAACCAGTACGCAAGGGCTATCACATTATTATATTATGAGTAAATTTTCTGAAACCCTTTTAAATAATTATTTGGCAATGGACTGGGTTGGCTGGGTTGTTTTCTAAATAATGTCTAACATCTTGCAAAATTCGAACGTTCCATAATTGTATGACTGGAGAATCAAGAGTAGATTCTGTTTTTACTTTATTTCATATAAAAAAAACAATAGGTTTCTATGCCATGGATACCAAAAAAACAAGGATCGGGTCATAATTGCGACATGTACAGGGTGAGACGAAAACACTGCAACCAACTGCAGACTGATGTCATTTCAAAGCCACTCGTCCGACAGCTGTTAAAATTATTCCAGTGACAGCTCAGTGTATTGTTTACAAGCGTACAAAAGCATTTTGGTGAGATTTTCCAGAAAAAACGTTTTTCGTGATGGAATTCAAGAGTGATAGTGTGATTTCTTTATATATGGCAGGAAAACAACAAGTGGCTATCGTTAGAGCACTCCAGCATTTAAATGTGAATAAATCTTTTGTGTCTCGTACCATCGCTCGTTACCGTGATATCTTTTGCTTTCATTCAATAAAATAAAAAAATTTAAAAATTATGGCGTTTGACTTTGTAGCAGTTTTTTTATCTCACCCTGTAGAGTGATTAGAATCGATCATAGATAGACGGAGGGACTGGTACACCCGTCGGACTCAGCTTGCCATACATTATGATCGGAATGCCGCATGGTGGCTCAACAGCAAATATTTTGAGTTGCTCAACAACAAACTCCTGGACTAGATTTATGTCAATCTATTTCGATCGAACGAACTAGTCTATACCTAGCTCCGTGGACTCCGATGGTTTCTTTGAAAACTCTACGTATGAGTGATTTGCATTTTTTGAAATCACTCATACGTTCAGGAGCTGGTGTACTGAACTATTCTGGACCAAATCATACTTCGTACATTCTCTCCAAAAGATGAAGTTAAGTGTAAATATGAGCAGGGAAGTGGACACGTTGTCGTATGATTAATGATACTACTCATACACCATCTATTTTCAATGGCATGCCAATTAATTGTTTGAATGAATCAAGAGCGAAAAAGTGAGAACATGCAACACTCAGGGCTTCGGAGTCGTTGTCACTTTCTACCACCTGAGACATAGTCGAAATTAAAGTCAAGGATTAGGTGTATATCCCGAAATAGCCAAACGTGGACTTATAAATCTGCATAATATAAGCTTTGACGTTCTTAACTCATAATCCAGAAATAACCAAACGTGAATTCATAATCACGAATATATATAATGGATGTGGCGTAATCGAATTTTAATATAATCATATTATGACATTTTTATACCCTACAACACTATGTGTTGGGGGTATTATAAGTTTGATTGGCCCAAAACTTATGTAACACCTCGAAATATTGGTTTCCCACATAGGAAAGTATATATGGATCTTCCTAGCTCGCCTATTTGAGTCGATCTAGCTATGTATGTCCGTCCGTCCGTCTGTCCGTCTGTCCATGTTAATTTGTAATCACTCTACAGGTCGCAATTATGGCCCGATCTTCACGAAATTTAGAATGGAGGTGGGTCTGGGGTCAGAATAGAACCCTATTTCTTTTGGAGATGATCGCCAAATGTTTAGGCGTTGAAATGGACCATATACTGAAAATATGTCGGATTTTACAGTAGCTATACAGGTTGCAATTATAGACCAATCGACGCGGAATTTCGCATGTAGAAAGAGTTTAGGGCGGGGAAGAAGCCTACCAATTTGAGTGGTCATCGGATAATATTTAGCGGGTAAAATAGACCATATCTTTTGTGTTGAAAAAATTCAAAATTTTTCATTAAACCGCGAATATTTTAAATCCCGGCGAAATCACAAAGCCATGACAAGGTTACTTCTGATCTTTACATTGATGTTAACATCCAACAAAACGGATATATAGCAAAATATGTGCGATAACTACGTTTATCAAAGAAGATATGCTTGAAAAATCTCTTATATGTCGAGAACGGCTGCACTGATTTCCACAGTTCTCATTAATTCAAAATGGCCTCTTGGCAGGAAACAAAAAACGTCTAAAAAAATCGCATAAAAATATCTCTCTAAAGAAGAAAATATTGATTTTGTAAAATTTTCTCATATTTTTTCAATTTTGTCATATTTTTGGCATATTTTCATTTTGAATTAAACATTTGGTAATATTTCTACAGCTAACAAAACTAAGTAGTTAGGATATCAGGATATCATATACAGATCGCATTTATGGCCCGATCCTTACGAAATTTTGCATGGAGATAAGATGAGGGTCAGAATAGAAGCCTACTCTTTTTGGAGATGATCGCCATATATTTAGGGGTTGAAATGGACCAAAAAACTGCAAAATTGTCTGCAGGTCGTAATTATCGCCCGATTCTCACGCACATTTGAATGGGGGTTACCGGACATTACAAAAGCCAGTTTTGGATGGCCATCCAAGAATATTCAATGTGTGAAATAGTTTGCCAACTTTTGAAGACAAAATACGAAAATGTCCATTCCATTGACTTTTTGGAGAATTCACAAATACAGGAAAGACGCACTTCTGACTATTTCGTTAATGCTGATTTCGTTGAAGAATATAGTCAAATGTCTGTATCTCATATAGATGCGTTTCAGTCAAAAACCAATAATAAATGTTAATCTTTTGCCACTTCTGAGAGATAAATTGGAAATGAGCAAATTAGTTTAAGTTGCTATTATTCGAAAATTAGAGAACGGAACCTGATGGTTTTCTTTTATTATTTGTCACAATATCTTGTGGAATTCTTTCGAGTATCTCGCCTATATAAACTGTATGGTTTATTATAGTGTTGTAGGGTATTCAACGGTCGGCCCCGCTCGACTGTAGCCTTTGCTTACTTGTTTTAGTTTAATTTCTCTTCTTCAAATCAAAAACCAGTAAAGAAAGTCTTAAAGTCGGGCGGCGCCGACTTTATGATACCCTACACCACTTTGCTAATTAAGTAGAGCTCCACATAACAATTAAAAGTTTCTATGGGAGAATTCAATCATACACGCTATGATTATAATTATAATTTAAAGTTCAAAGGACTAAATTCGGAATTGTATTGCCCATTTGGTGCACAATTAATTTGAAATCGGATAAAGATATATATGGGAGTTATATCCAAATCTGAACCGATCTCGATAAACTTTGGCAACGATATTTCTGAGCTGTATTTGATATATTTCCCTGAATATCGTTGTTACAGAGTGCATATTACGGTTGTGGGTACCAAATATAACAAATCGGATGAATAATATATATGGAAGCTATAACTATATCTGAACCGATCTGAACCAAATTTGAGATACTAGCTACTAGACTCAATTGGGTCGTAAGTGCCAAATTCCATCCCATTTGGACAAATATTAGACGTTTGGTGCACAATAAAAGGTAAATCGGACGATGTTATATATGGGAGCTATATCCAAATCTGAACCGATCTCGATAAAATTTAGCAAATGTATTTCTGAGCTGTATTTGATATATTTCCCCAAATATTGTTGTTGCATAGTGCATATTACGGTGGCGGTGGACAAAAATAACAAATCGGATGAACAATATATATGGGAGCTATAGCTATATCTGAACCGATTTCGATCAAATTTGGCATACATATTTTCAGGCCTAATATGGGTGTATGTGCAAAATTCCATACAATTCGGGCTGATATTACACGTTTGGTGCACAATAAAAGTCAAATCGGACGAAGATATATATGGGAGCTATATCCAAATTTTGACCGATTATCTCCAATTTCAATAGGGTTCGTCCTTAGGCCAAACAAAAGACCTTTGCAAAATTTCATCTGGATCGGGCAATAAATGCGACCTGTACTTTGTTTACAAAAATACATGGACAGACGGACGGACGGACGGACGGACGGACAGACGGACGGACGGACATGCATAAATCGACTCAGAATGTGATTCTATGCAGATCATCAAAAGGAACTATGGGTCTATCTCGTTTCCTTCTGCCTGTTACAAACAAATGCACAAAGACATAATACCCTGACCACCTTGTGGTGTAGGGTATAAAAAAAAAACTTCTACTTGTAAGAATGGAATTTGTTCGCATTTCAGAAAACAATTAACTGTTCAGTGTCGAAAAATCCTTGTAACAAATTTCTTTGAGAACAAAATTCAACAACACAAATGCAATACATGCAAATTATCTCATGTCGAACACCAACGAAAACAACAACAATATAAAAACAAATCGTAAAACTATTTCGAAATGTCTTGTCTTTTTAAAATAGACAACAACATTAAAATGGGTAAAATGAAGTGAACATCTGAGAGCACACACATACACTTATTATCGCGAATATATATTTGTAATCGTTTAGTTTAGTAAAAAAAAAAATGATATACAGTGGAAATAGAGATTTCTTTAGTGACATATACGAAAATTTGATAAATAATAGTTTTGTCTATGACATCATCCTGCTAAAATGATGTTTTTTGGACATTTTTGAACAAATTCACGGAAAGCACGACTTTGAACCTAAAACGTGTTTTTTTAATATATGAATTCCTGACGAGTAGATAAGATTTAGACTCTTCTAGAACCTATAGTAGAATTTTATGACAAATAATTTTGACTTGCCACGATCCCGTTTAAAGGAAGTTTTTAACGATATTTAAAAAAGGACAAAAAAGACCCCTTCGTTGACTCACTTGAGGGTTAACCTTTTCGACCAATATATTTCCCCAATTTTTATTGTAATATTGCCGAAGACACTATATATACCTACTTCCCCCACCCCTATTTTGATTACTTATCGATATAAGCTTTCAAAACGCCGATACACATGTCTTATGGTTTAGCTCCACTTTCATAATCTTCTGGATTTTCACAATAATTATTAAATAATTTTTTGCCATTGGAGGTAGTATCCATAACGAAATCCATATACCAAATTTGATATGAAACTGTACCCCTTTTCAAAAAATTCTACGGACCTAAAATTAATTTCAACACAATCTTGTTAATATACTTAGTTTCGTTCGGAAGCCAGTATTCCACAGACAAACGGAAAGGGCTAAATCGACATAGAATCGTATGTTGATCAAAAACATATGTACTTTTTGGGGTCTTTTTTCGAGGACTTGCACACCATAATATGGTGGGGCAAAATTGCACAAAATTTCACAACTTAACTTTATTATCCAATAACGATGTGTATTACTTTGCCTAAGTAGTGATCCCACTTTCATTCTACTATTTTGATTCCAATATAATAACAAACGCTGTAAAAAAACAGTCTTACACATCAAACCTTTATTTGCCTCGGCCAATTGAATGCCGGGTGTGACTAATTTGTTAAGATTTGCATCACTGATACGAAAATCCCGCACAGCACGGCGAAGCTATAAAATTTCCTCCCAGACATTTGAACAAATGGCACACTTTCAGTTTTCAAACAATTTGTGTGATTTGTGTTCACTTTTTAATGAAAAGGTGAAAAACATCGAAGTGTAAATATATTATGTGCGACAATACGAGGGCAGATAAGAAATTGGGTTTAGTTTAAAGAAAATCTATAGGAAAGAAAGTAATCTATATAAATATAAAAGAAAGTTGTGCTAGTTACTACGCTTATAAATGAAAAACCGCTGGACTGATTTTAACTATTCATACAAATTCGGAATTTTCTCCTGGCCGAAAAGGATAAAATCCTTTGATATACTTTTTTCTAATGTACATTTGCAATGTTTTTTTATATTTTATTTTTAAATTCGAATATTAATACCAATTTATTTAATTGACTTGATTTCTTGAGAACTGAAATTGAAGGCAGACATGGAAGTGTAGTCCCGAATTATGTGGTGGCGAAACGGAATAGATGATATCGAAATAATTTAACGCGGTCACACAAAAGTTAAAAGATAATTACTATTTCAAAATCGCTAAAAAATCACGAAAAAGAGATCTCATTGCAAAAATACTCAAATCGGGAAAAAATCGAAAAAAAATTCAATGGAATAGAATTTTAAAATAATAGTACATTCTATTGCTGGAAAATGTTATTTGAATGGAAAATGTTGCTAAGCTCTTTACAATACCAAAAATTGAGCCGAGTTTCCACATGGGGCTATTATAGATGTTCTTTATCATATAGGTTTTTAAAACTCAAATTGAAGCCTATGACTGAAAGATAAGATCAGACTATTAAAAATATCTAAAACAGACGGTTGGTGATTATTTATAATAATTTTTGCCATGAATGTTTATTTCTATTTAGAAATTACTTATAATAAAAATAAAAAAAAAAATTACTTATAAAAAATTGTGCCGCTTACATCTGTGGTCAGATCTGTGTTCTATTGGGCTTTAAAAAATATGCATTAAAGACTAAAAGTACGGACCGGCAACGCGGACCGGGCCAGGTAGTATATATATATAAAGCAAATCATATTGTAATTATAATTAACTTAGATTTCTGGTAAATAGTTAGCTAAAATACTTAATACAAATCAGGTTACCAAACCGTTATTTTATCAAGGGCATGTTACACGAAATAAGTACTTATGTTTTGGTCATTAACGTTCGATTAAATAGGTACTTATTTTTCGACTTTAGCCACTAAATGTTGTTATATATGTATGGTAACCTGATTTGTAATGAGTATTTTTGCTGGTTATTTAGTCATTTACAGTAATTTCTAAAATATACGATAGATTGTATATATGTTTTTATACCCTACAACACTATGTGTTGGGGGTATTATAAGTTTGATTGGGCCAAAAATTATGTAACACCACGAAATATTGATTTCCCACATAGGAAAGTATATATGGATCTTTCTATCTCGCCGAGCTGAGTCGATCTAGCTATGTATGTCCGTCCGTCCGTCTGTCCGTCTGTCCGTCTGTCCATGTTATTTTGTAATCACTCTACAGGTCGCAATTATGGCCCGATCTTCACGAAATTTAGAATGGAGGTGGGGCTAGGGTCAGAATAGAACCCTATTTCTTTTGGAGATGATCGCCAAATGTTTAGGGGTTGAAATGGACCAAATACTGAAAAAATGTCGGATTTTGCAGAAGCTATACAGGTCGCAATTATAGACCAATCGACGCGGAATTTCGCATGTAGCTAGAGTTTAGGGCGGGCAAGAAGCCTACCAATTTGGGTGGTCATCGGATAATATTTAGCGGGTAAAATAGGCCATATCTTTTTTGTTGAAAAACTTCAAAATTTTTCATTAAACCGCGAATATTTTAAGTCCCGGCGAAATCACAAAGCCATGAGAAGGTTACTTCTGATCTTTACATTAATGTTAAGATCCAAAAAATCGAATATATAGCAAATACATGCGATATATATGTCTATCAAAGAAGATATGCTTGAAAGATCTCACATATGTCGAGAACGGCTGAACTGATTTCGACAGTTCTCATTAATTCAGAATGGCCTCTTGGCAGGAAAGAAAAAACGTCTAAAAAATTGCATAACAATATCTCTCTAAAGATGAAAATATTGATTTTGTAATATTTTCTCATATTTTTTCAATTTTGTCATATTTTTGGCATATTTTCATTTTGAATTAAACATTTGGTAATATTTCTACAGCTAACAAAACTAAGTAGTTAGGATATCAGGATATCATATATAGATCGCATTTATGGCCCGATCCTTACGAAATTTTGCATGGGGATAAGATGAGGGTCAGAATAGAAGCCTACTCTTTTTGGAGATGATCGCCATATATTTAGGGGTTGAAATGGACCAAAAAACTGCAAAATTGTCAGCAGGTCGTAATTATCGCCCGATCCTCACGCACATTTGAATGGGGGTTACCGGACATTGCAAAAGCCAAGCAGTTTTGGATGGCCATCCAAAAATATTCAATGTGTAAAGGAGTTTGCCAACTTTTGTAGACAAAATACGAAATTGTCCATTCCAGTGACTTTTCGGAGAATTCACAAATACAGGAAAGATGCACTTCTGACTATTTTTTTTAACGCTGATTTCGTTGAAGAATGTAGTCAAATGTCTGTATCTCATATAGATGCGTTTCAGTCAAAAACCAATAATAAATGTTAACCTTTTGCCACTTCTGAGAGATTATAGGTCTTTGGGAAATATTGGTTCCAGATCTAGGAATACCATTTACGTGCAACATCTACCAATAAATTGGAAATGAGCAAATTAGTTTAAGTTGCTATTATTCGAAAATTAGAGAACGAAACCTGATGGTTTTCTTTTATTATTTGTCACAATGTCTTGTGGAATTTATTCGAGTATCTCGCCGTATCGTTTATTATAGTGTTGTAGGGTATTCAACGGTCGGCCCCGCTCGACTGTAGCCTTTGCTTACTTGTTTTATATTATGTTTTATTATTATCTCTATAAATATTTTCATTTTGGCAAATGATGGACTCCCCTCCTCTTTGAGCCACCCTCGTTGCAGTGCTATTGCCAAGTATGAGTAACTCGTCGATTGCGTACCCACATGTAAACAAACGAACATACGTCTGCATGTACATACAAATGTACATTTATATACATACCATTGTTGCTATCTTATCGTTTCGATCTTTGGTCATTTGTTTAAACATATTTATAGACGAAGCAATGAAATAATTCACGTTTAGGTGTCAACATAGACAAAATGTCAGCAGTGACGGTGGCAGCGAAAACGATGACGATGACAACAACGACAACAATGGGCAAACATAATAATTACTGAAATCGAATAGTTAAAACCACCGCAGACCATGAAAAGCCAATATGCACATACATACATAGATATATGTATGTTGTACCCACACTGCAACAAATGTGGAAATAAAAACAACGCGGGAAAGTTGCGATGGATGGCGTTTACACACTTCTATTGTTGACAAACAAATCGATTGACAAACGTCATTTGTCGACAGACATTCCAACAGATTGTGATCGCGCATTGTATGCTACGTTGCATGAATAATTTACTAATAAGCAATAATAAATTATTAACCAAAAACGGACAATGTCAATCGCTAATGCATTAATTACTCAAATCAATTGAATCAAATCAACGATTTGAAATAATCATTTTACAATTACATATTTACACAAATCAACACCCATATATGTATGTATGTAACAACCAAAAATCGTTTAAATATTCAATTTGCATTTGTATGGTCATAGTTTGTGACGATGTGTTCGTTCGTCAACGTTTATGGATATGAATGTATTGAACGCGTGCCAATTTGGAGATGTCGTTGGAATCTAAAGCAGCCGCATTAGTTGCACAGCTTTTTCAGGGGGACTGGAAGTGGGCGGAAAAATCCGGTTATCTGATTTTTTTTTTTTTTTTTTTAAAAAAAAAAATTGTCAAAAATTATAGTCCCTTACATAAATCCCCTAATGAGTACTATAAAAAAAGCTGGAAGGAATGAGTTGAAATTGTTGAAATGGGCGTGAGGTTCCATAGAGGATCTATGTATTTCACTTCGTCTAATTCTAATAAAAAATTAAAAAATATCGAACACTTGTATCGTACTATATTGTAACCTTTTGTGGGGAATGAATTCTTGGTTCGATCCGCAAGTCATGAGGAATGTAATTATAAAAACTTGAAACCTTTTGTGGGGGAGGCACCAAAAAGGGGTGGACCGATTTGTATCATTCGTTTGTAAAAATATTTGAATATGTGAAATTTCGCATTTTATTAGCGTTTTGTTATTCGAAATTTTTACCTCTTTAAGGGGGACGTGCTAGAAAGAGTGGGCCGATATCTACCATCCTCACAACAGATCTTATGTTAATTGAAATATTTAGATGTGGTTGAAAAATTGAATGCTTATTTCGCATTTTATGAGCGTTTCGATTATTCAAAAATGTTATCCTTTGTGGGAAGGTTCCAGAAGGAGTGGATCAATATATCCCATCTTCACACCAGATCTTGTTTTAGTAGTAATCTTGGGATTTTGAAATTTGAAGAAAATTTAATGTCTTAATTTTTATTTTATGGTCATCATGGTCAAATATCGGGATTTGCACAGTTTGCACAAAATCGAATGTTCTATCTCTTTCTATGAGGTAACGAATTTTCATTCAAAATTTTGACCTTCTGTGGGAGAGGTAACAGAGAGAGAGTGGACCGATGTTGCCCACCTCCGAGATCGATCTAAGTACGACAATGATATTACGATGTATCATGTAAGGACCAAATCGGGTACTGCCTTCGAGAGTTATCGTGATATCGATGGACCAAATGTCCCGAAACTGATTTATCCAAAGAGACCAACGATCTCAAACCGTCATTTCGATGAGTCACGTATTGGTGTTATTAAATGATATATATCCTCTGTAGCCATATGGCGGAGGATATAAAAACACAGCATCGTGGCAATTTTTGGAATTTTTCCATTTTAAGGATTATTAGAAGCTATAGCTACATATTGGTAAAAATTTGCTCTTTAGTTTTATTATAGAATCTAGGCAAAGCAAATATCTTTTTACCCAAGTATATTAAACCAGGTCCACGTTTAAATTTAGTTGCAAGGTTTTGGAAGCATTCTCAGTCCCCGATTAAGTTTAGCTCTTATATAAGGTCATTATACACAAGATACTTCTTCATTTTGGGTATCTGAGTATTTTCTACTTTCCAAAAAATAGTGAGCTTTAAAATATATTCGGAAAATCATTGTTGCAAAATGGTCAGGCTTAATCCCTTTATTGTTGTTTTTATAAAAATAACGTTTGTTTATTAGTGAAGAACGATGGTAAGTTTTACCAGGGGGTAAGGCAGGGAATACCTAGGTTTCGGAAAGAGCCACCAATACTCATCAGTTCCCTTGTTTTTCGTTTTTAAAAATAACTTCTATGACAAAAAGCATTTTTTTACCCAAGTGACGAGATCGTAAGCTCAATAGAAGAGGAACCAAAGAATTAAATAAAACTAAAATTCTTTTGGAAAATCTTCTAAATCTTACAATCGCACTTACAAACATTTACATCTTTCTCCGCTTGTTATGCTTTCATTCAACGAAGTAGCATAACCATGTAAGTTGGTTTTGTCTGTTACAACAAAAACCCCTTCGTCGACCGTGTCTTGTCTATTAATAGAACAGTGTTTGGCTTGTTTGTTAAGGATACCATAGTATTTTGTGGTTGCAAAACGATCAGGCTTAATCCCTTTATTGTTGTTTTTATGGTTTTATGGTTCCAAAGGCTGTGCTTTTTGTTTATTCGTACTAAGAAGTATTAACATTGCGTGTTTTGGTCTAAGAATCTGCTACGAGACAGTACATAAAGTAATTTTTATTGTAATTCTTAACTTTCTTTAACGAAGTAGCGGACACTTGCTCGTAAGGTATATTTCCCAGAAAACATTGACACAGTGTTCAGTTATTGATAAAAGTAAGTCTATCAAATTTTGTGGTAATCTGTGCAGATTTAGCTATAACGCCCATATTGGTTTTACGCGATTTGAAACGGATTTAAATTCTTCCAACTTGAAATCCATGAAACACAAACCATGTTACGCCTTTTCAAATAAGAGAAATTCAAAGCAATATATTTCCGAAAAAAATATACGATTTTTGGTCCGAAAGATATCAGACAGCTCCGAAATAATTTCCTCGGCCAGATTAGGTGCAAATCCATTCAAATTTAATTTATTTGTATTTATTTAGTAGCAATCGGAAATCAGAAGATCTTCCTCAAAAATTAGGATATTATGTTAAAAAAGTTGAGACATAAAATGTCTGTCCTCAAAATATCAAAATTCCAAGATATAAAAAAAACAAAAGAAGTCATTTCAATTTTGTCCGTAACGTGTGATGACGATGACTACCCATGCTATTCGATCTGCTGATTACAAATTAAAAAATTGTTCAATTGTAACATATTGTAACTGCCTTCTACACTCCATTTAAAATCAAGTGAGGATTATTGTAATTTTAATGCGTGTTATGTTCATTAATAACTTAACTATTATTGTAATAATAAATAGAGGAAATAATAAAAAGAACACGAAATCAATCCATTGCTGTAATGAAATTTACAAAAGTAATTTTAAATTTTTGTCATAAAAAAACGATTTAGACATATTTGGTTATGACTATATTTACGCATATCCTCGATTTAATTTACCTATTACCATGTTAGGTGAGTGACAAGTGACGCAGATCCCCTAAATAAAGTCATCACGATAATTAACAACCTTAAAAGCCGTCTTTACTCCCAACAAAAAATGTTGTTATTTATTATGTTTGGTCGCGATGTGGTCCGCTTTCGATTTTAATGGTCAAAATTTTCACTGATTTCGAATATGTTGATGTCGCATAAAAACTGTCGGAGCTCATTCTCTTTTTTGATAACACTCAGCATGGAGCAGAGATAATATCTTTTGAATCCCCTTTCGAATGAAAAATCCGAATGAAATCCAAAATGAAATATTCTGAATTTTAAGTGGCAGTTCTGACACCACACAGCGGTAATGATATTATGTCTTTGTGCATTTCTTTGTATCATGGGGACGGAAGAGAGATAGACCCATAGTTTCTTTTGAGGATCTCCATAGAACCACTTTCAGAGTCACTTTATGCATATCAGTCCGTCTATCCATGTATTTTTGGGAACAAAATGCAGGTCGCATTTATTATCTGATTGAGGTGAACATTTCCAAACAATATTTGTTTGGCCCTAAGACTAACTCTATTGAAATTGGTGAGAATCGGTTCAAATTTAGATACAGCTCCCATACATACAGAGTGAGATGAAAAAACTGCAACAAACTTCAGACACCTGTCATTTCTAAGCCACTCATCCGACAGCTGTTAAAATTATTCCAGTGACAGCTCATTATATTTTTTACAAGCGTACAAAAGCATTTTGTTGAGAATTTTCCAGGATAAAATGTTATTCGTGATGGAATTCAAGCGTGATAGTGTGATTTCTTTATATTTGGCTGCAAAACCACAAGTGGCTACCGTAAGAGCAATCCAGCATTTTCATATGAAAAAATCTTTTGTGTCTCGTATCATCGCTCGTTACCATGATACTGGTAGCGTAGCCCGACGTTAAGGAAATGAACGGAAGAAAACAGCAACATCAGCAGAAATGGTTCGAAAAGTAAAGAAGTGACTTGATCGAAACCCGCGTCGCAGTGGCCGAAAAATGGCTCCTGAGCTGAACATATCGTAATATTCCATTCGGAAAATATTGAAAAATGAGCTCAGGGTAAAGCCATTGAAATTCCAAAAAGTGCAAGAACTTACACCGCAACAGAAAGAAAATAGTCTCAAAAGAGCTAAAGAGTCCAGCAGTTTGTAAACAAACAAAATTATCGTGTTTGCTTGCCAAAGAGGTCAGCTAAAAATGTGCACCTTCGGTTGGCCACCAGAACTCAAGCGCCGGCCATGGTGATGGTGTGGGCCGCCATAACAGCCGATGATCGCTCTCCGCTCGTATTAATCAACCGTGGCATCAGAATAAATACCTAATATTATCGTGAAAATATTCTGGAGGGTGTAATAAAACCTTGGGCACGCAAACATTTTGGTCGCAGACCTTGGACATTCCAACAGGACTCAGCACAGCATCGCACTCCGTTCGTGCCACCCAAGAATGGTTACAAAATGAGGTGCCTCGCTTCATTTCCATCGCACAATGGCTACCAATGTCACCGGATACCAATTCGCTGGACTATTGTGTCCGGAGTATTTTGGAACAAAAAAAATACCAAAGTGTCGATCACCTCAAGCAAGCGCTTCGCCGGGAATGGGCCGAAATACCGCAGAGCAACATTCGGTCAGCGTGTGAACGTTTCATTAGCCGTTTGAAGGTCATAATTCGTACCAAAGGTGACTAATTCGAACAAATCTAAACTTATACTAAAATTTTATGCTATTTTCGATATTTTTGCTTTCATTCAATAAAATTAAAAAAAAAAATTAAATGATGGCGTTTGACTTTGTTGCAGTTTTTTTGTCACATCCTGTATGGAAATGGGGGTCTAATAGGAACTTTATAGAAAGATATTTTGGGAACTTCAGAAAATACTACTTTAAATTAAGGAATTGAATTTGAATTCAGAAATTTTATTCGAAATTCGGAAATTTCATTTCAATTTGAGAAGAAAAATTTAATTGAAATTGAAACAAATTAAAACCAATTTTATATTTTGAAAATGTCAATTGAAGTTCAGAATTTACACTTAGATCTCTAAAAAATCAATGGGAAATAAGTAGTGGAATTCTCTAATTCATTTTTTGAATTAACGACAAAAGTCAAACATTAAGAAGGCTTAAAACTTTGGTACTTTACGAAATTTTGTCGGTAAGTCAGCGACGAAATCAAAGTAGTCACTAAAACCTACAGAGAGATACCAATGTTGTCAACTCTGACACATTTTTTATATAAAAATGTTGGATTTCAAAGTCACCGATTTTTGTCGGTAACTCACAAAATAAGTTAGAGAGTTCCACTACTGATATTACATATTTATATTTATTTAAAAATTTCAATTGAAATTCAAAAGATTTTATCAAAAAATATCTAAAAGATACACTTTCAGAGAAAATGATGCAAAGGTCTGAGTTGCCGATAAAAAACAAATTATCGGAGCTCGTTCTCATTGTTAATAATACTCAGCATAGAGTAGAGGTCATATTTTTTCGAATCCCCTTCGAATAGAATCCGAAATTAAATGTTCTGAATTTCAATTTTCAATTCTGATTTTCCATTGAGGAATTCTAAATGTTAAATTCATGAATTTCAAATAATTTATCTGAATCATCAGAATTATCAAGTAAAATTTGAATAATTTCATATAAAATATCTGAATTACAAGTGGTATTTTCTAAACTATAGTTGAAATGGTGCAGAGCTCAAAAATAGAATTAATGTTTTCCCGCATCAATTTATTGCCCGTGGTAGCAGAGTGGTAGGTACAAATCTCCTATGAGATTACCACACTAAAAATAGGGATTTTGGTACATGGCCTACTGATGCCAAATGGTACTTAATAAGCCCATTACATGGTAATGAGATTTTCCGCTGGTTATAGTATTTATTTTGCTCAACAAATGATCTATGTCGGGCACTTTATTCTCCAAGTGATCATTTATTGCTTTAAGTAGCAATAAAAATGTGTCTAATCCTAAAATCAACGCATTTTTTATTTATATTTAAGCATAACAGTTGGGAATTATTTAACCAAGTGTTATCAGTCGAATGGAAGATTCGTGAAATTCGTCACATATATTTGAGTACTCAAAATTATCTGTTCGCATTTCAAAAAAAAAAAAAAAACGGCAATACAAATAAAATTCGCCTCTTTTAGAATCTCTGATCTGACATTAATGTGATAAGACCTAATGCGTTTATAACAAGTCAACGCTGAGAACATAAACTAGCAAAGAATGTTACCTAAAATAATATATGAAAAACAGCTCACATTGAGAGCATAATTCTTTACATGTGACCAACGACAGACAGAACATAAACTATTTTATTAGACGTTATCAGCGTGTTAGTGAAAACTACTCAGGGGCACATAAAAATTAGTCACAGACAAAAGGGAAATATGAAGATAAATTTGTTTCACTTTGTGGATAAAAATGTTAAAATAAACAAAATTAGCAAAAAAAAAAACTATATTAAAAGTTACCATTAGTAGCGTTGACCTAAAACGTTATTGCTATCAACATATAGTTGGTAGTATTAACGTTCATAGTATTATGTTAATAAATGATACTGGCAATTGAATTTTTAAAGGAGGTACCGGAAAGAAAGTGCCGATATGTTCCCTTTCGCACTTCAAGAAGATCAGAGATTTATTTTCCAATTTAAGAAGTTGCGATTATTAAAATCTTTAACATTTTATGGAAGAGGTACAAGAAGGAGTTCTTTTTCGTACCTGACCTAGGTACGAAAAAGGAGATGATCAAAAAACATTTTGGGGTTGAAATGGATCAAAATTTTTAAATTTTATTAATTTCCGCTCTACCAGTCACAATTGAAAACCAATCGACAAGGAATTTTCCATGAGGTTGGAACGTAGAACGATGCAAAAGTCTAACATTTTAGATGACCATTGGATTATATTTAGCAGGTAAAATGGACCACAACTTTTGTGTAAAATTGTTTTGAATACCTATCAGTCCCCTGTCAAAAACCAAAAGTAATATTTGTGCTGGGGTGTATGGCATTATTTTAAAAACAAAACCTTTCAAAATGATGTTGTCCCAGTAGTTTATTTATTACTGACAATTGGCAAGTGGTGCCGACTACTGGCAAAAAAGCATTGTTTTAATAAAACTACAAATTTATGAAATTTAATAAAAAGTTATTAAAACTTTATTTATTATTGCAAAAACTATACAAAATTTCGAATCTGAATAAATTAACTTTGTAATAATTGAAATGTTCCACTCAGAATGGTGAGCGATTAAAAACGCGAAAATCCTAAAAGTGCCGACTACTGGTACACTTACCCTATAGAGGAAAATTTAACTTCGTCATTCCGTTTGTAACTCATCGAAATACAAATTTTAGACCTAACAAAGTATATATATTCTTGATAAGCGTAAAATTCTAAGACGATATAGCCGTTTCCGTCCGCCCAGTTTTTGTCTGCAGGCAGGTCAAGTTCGAAGATAGGCACCTATATGGCCATACAACGATATCGTCCAATATTCGCTATTTTGATGATTTTAGCGATGATTTTTTACCGGAATTGCTCTAAATCTCGTATTTAAAGTTCGTAATGGGTAATGCAGCCTATGACACAAAATTGTATGTATCGGACCACATCTTCGTATAGCCCTTATATAACGGTTTTCCTTTGAGCGGTATTTTTGGAAATTTTTCAAGCTCCTTTAAAATGGTGGAGGGTATTAAAAGTAAGGCCAGGCCGATCTTCGCTGCTTTTATACTTGTTTTTATTTATTTATCCATTTTTCTCATATACTCATTTTATTTAATTATTTTTGTTTTTTTTTTAAAAAAATTTCGAACTTTTGGAAAGGAGTGGATCAATATTGCTCATCTAGTAACTCAATCTAAGATATTTCCATAGTTACGGCAAACAAAAAAAAAACAATATGAGTGACGATGAGTTGTTGATGTAGATGAAAGACTCTAAATAACACTGTGCAACATAAAAAAAATAATACGAGAAAATCCCAGTAGATTATGAAAATAATGCTAAAAATATAAGACATGTGTACCAGCGTTTCGCACTGTTGATGGTCAAGGCTAAATAAAGGCTTTAAAAATGTTTAACCTCATAACCGGAATCTCTCTTTGGATTATGATCTACAGACCCAACACTATCAAATCCACATAAAGTTTCTCACTACCCAGATTGGCACAATGAAACTTCAAGAAAATTTGCAGCTAATTCTGCAAAGGTTCTAAATTTGTCGAATATAAAAAATATATATAATCCGGAATGAATGATAATTGTGATAACGTAAACATACAGTTTCCACAATTAATACTTAAATTTTGAATTCAGATATATAGTTTATTCTGAAATTTGGTGTATAATATTTATTTTGCTGCCTAAAGCGAAAAGATCGAACAAACCCCATAAAACCGATATTGCAACAGGTGTTTTCTTGATATATAATGGAAATGCAGATTTCTTTTCCTCAGTGACTGACACTGAAATGTAACGAAGAATGTTTTTGTCTTTGACGCCCTCCTTCTAATATTATGTTTTTTTTTTGCGTAAGCTAATGGAAGTACGACTTTAGCCCAAAATATGTTTTTAATACTCAATTTCCTGGAGTTTGGGTAAGATTTAAATTTTTGGTTTATTCTAAGACCAATAGTTGAAATCGGAAATCGGATAGCAAAAACATTATTTTGCAATGAAAGTTTTTGCCTGATAATGGTATTTTTCCGTCACTGTATGAAAGAAAACAAGTTAAAAAGCAGTAAGTTCGGTCGGGCCGAACTTTAATACCCACCACCATTTGCAACGAATTTGGAAATTTTCAAAAAATAAAATCCTTAAAAAATTCTGTTAAAATTTTAAAAATACCGAATATAGCCGTTATATTGGGGTCTATACAACGTGTACATACATAGGCATTGTTTGTCATAAGCCATTACCATATTCAAATTCGAAACTTGAAATAAACGGTGAATAATGCAGCTAAAATCGTCAAAATACCGAATATAGGGAGGTACCGTTATATAGGGGCTATACGAAGACGTGGACCTGCACAGACAATTTTTTGTCTTAGGGTGTAGTATCCATTTTGAACTTTAAATACCAAATTTGAAACAATTCCGGTGAATAATGTCGCTAAAATCATCAAAATACCGAATATCAGGAGGTACCGTTATATGGGGGCTATACGAAGACATGGACTTGCACAGACAGTTTTCTATCTTAGACTGTAGTATTCATTACGAATTTAAAATACCAATTTTGAAACAATTCCGGTGAATAATGTCGCTAAAATCATCAAAATACGGAATATAGGGAGTTGCCGTTATATGGGGGCTTTACGAAGACTTGGACCTGCACAGACAATTTTCTGTCTTAGGGTGTAGTATCCATTTGGAACTTTAAATATCAAATTTTAAATTACTTCCGGAAAAAGGTCGCTGAAATCATCAAAATACCGAATATCGGGAGGTACCGTTATATGGGGGCTATACGAAAACATGGACCTGCACAGACAATTTTCTATCTTAGGATGTAGTATCCATTTGGAATTTAAATACCAAATTTGAAACAATTCCGGTGAATAATATCGCTAAAATCATCAAAATAGCGAATAAAGGGGATACCGTTATATGGGGCCTATATGAAAACGTGTACATTTACAAACTTAACCTGCCTACTGGAAAAATAAACATGTGTGCAAAATTTTAGCCATCTATCTCAATTCGTTCGAAAGATAGCGTGATTACAACAGACAGACGGACAGTATTTCGAGGAGTTACAAACGGAATGACAAAGTTAATATACCCTCCATAGTATGGTGGAGGGTATAAAAACACAATTCGAAATACATCTTTTTAGATTTTCATAAATTTATTTGGAATGGGTTTTTTTCATTAACTTTTGCAGTAATACATCTCTTACATTTTTAATTGAGAGTTTCTTAATTACATACCCAGTTTGGGTTTAGTTAAAAAAATATAAAGTCTAAACTATAAGTCAACTAAGATTGTTCAAGTTAAGTGCCATTCTAAATTCGTAATTGGTTTAGTTAAGGTGCCAAATACAACTCAATGAACCATGCTTATAAATTTAGAACATAACAATGGCCTGTGTTAAGTTTAATTGGTTCTGCTTTGATAAACTTGGCACAGTATCTCTACATTTTCTCTATAGCATTTTCTTTAAGTATTTTTTTTTTTTTTTTTTTTTTTTTTTTTGTTAATTTAAATGCCTAATGATGATTTCATTCGAATCAATATTTGTTTAAATTCTTATTATGATTTTCGCTTTTGGGAAAAACGCTTCGCTGCCTGATGTCATTTCCCATCGATGTGTTTAAATTTTTGGAAAAATATGACGTCTAAATTTCAGTGACAGCATGGATTCGCAAACAAATGTACTAACATACAGATATGTTCCACTTAACTATAGATTTTCTCATTAAAAAAAATATATGTGTGTATGTATACCAGACTATATGCGTTGCGGAAATTTGGTATTAGAGATTTCCACCAGCCAGAGAAAGAAAAAAACAAATATAAATCAACAAAGCCAAATAAAAATAACTATGAAAATGCTATAAAGCGACAAATAATGTCGCCTTTATTCCCCCGACGACATTCGCGAATATCTGGGACAATTGGAAGGCTAAATGGGTAACATTGACCTTGGCCAAAAAAATTAATTAAATCCCTTCCCGAAAAAACTGCATACAGGGTCACATTGTGTAATTTACTGTTAACGCAAATTGCTCATGACACTGCAATTGCGGTCTAATGAGTAATTTGCGCACACAGGAAGGACACAAGTTTCTCAACAAAAAATGAAGTGCGTTGGAAATGTTTATAATTAGCCATTCGTGACAATGATGGATAGTTGATGTGAGGATTTTTCTCATCCTAATTGATTTCGACTTAAGGGATTGTAACAAGAATAAGATGGGTAATTAAATGTAGCTGTAATTTAACCTCGCTGAGGGTTAGTCTTGAAATTAAAGTGACAAGGCAATATATGTAGGTACTACTTTAAAACCAACTGTCCGAAGTTGATTGAATTCAATCAGACTCAGTTAAATTTATGCCAAACCACATATAATCGCGTAGCCTTTGGAGTTGTATAATTTTCATGGAACAGATCTATGGGTCCTGAACCAAATTGACCAAACTTAACAAACTAAACAAAAACGAATTCTCACTAATATCCAAAGAGTACAAGTCAAAGCAGAATTGGTTTAAATGTTGTTGATAAAAACATTAACCACGTCAAGAATATTGCTTTATTTTATTTTTATTTATTTTAGATTTAGAATTCTGATTTATTCTGTGACCTATGGTAGGATTTTATCTGTATTAATTAAAGAGAAAAGTAATTGACTGACAATTGAAAAAACGGCTGAAGTTAGAATCTTGAAATTTTGGGTAAGGGTGACTCTTGGTCCGAACGGGTAAGATATGGCTGGGATTTTGGAAATTCGTACTAGAAGGGTACGAAAAACATTAAATATGTACTAAATATGACACCCTCTGTATTTGAGGAAGCAGTAGAGCTAGAACTCTTGAATTTGAATTGAGGGTCACTGATGGTATGATAGATATACCAAAGGGTTTTTGGAAATTCGCACTATTAGTGTACGAAAAGTACTACATTTGGTACCATTTCGTATCAAGTGTACGGTTAAAGCTAAAAACTTGAAATTTGGAATGGAAATCGATGTAAGGAGGTTGTTTTAGAAGTGTGTACTCATGTATACGAAAAGTACTAAACGGTACTAAATTTAGTACCATTTTAAAGCTGAAATCCCGAAATTAAAATTACTGGTGGAGTGCAGGATTGGGATACGGAGAAAGTTTCCGAAATTCGTACTTAAACGCACGAAAAGTACTAAATGGTAGTAAATTGGTACAATTTCGATTTGGGTGAATTCGATGCTGGAATTCTTAAATTCAGAAATAAGATTACTATCGCATTCTAGGATTGACAAATACAAGTAGTTTTGAAAATTCGTATTTATGTGTACTAAATGGTACTAAATTTGATACAATTTACATTTTAGGAGAATCAGTAGGGTTGGAATCCTAAAATTTGGAAATAAAAATTGATATTGCATTGCAATGTAGGTACTTTTGAAAATACGTACTTATGTTTTTGGTACAATTTAATTCACAATTTGAACTGGTAGAGTAGTCGTGTTGAAAATGTGTACTTAAGTGTAATAAATGGGACTAAATTTGGTACAATTTTGATTAAGGTGAACCGATAGGGCTGGAATCCTGAAATTTGGAATTAAGATTACTGTTGGAGTGTAGGAATTCGTACTTATACTATATGGTACTAATTTTGGTGCAATTAAGGCGAGCGATAAGGATAGAATGCTCAACTTTGGAATTGAAATTACTGTAGGAATGTAGGATTGGGATATGTAGGAAGCTTTGGAAGTTCGTACTATATGGTACTAAATTTGGTACTTGCTTTGGAATTAGGATGGCTTTTGAAGTGTAGAATTGTGGTATGTACTAATAGTACTATATTTGCTACAATATGTATTTGAGCGAACCGATAGGGATGGAATCCTGAAATTTTGGAATTGAGAGTGTAGGATTGTAGTATGTAGAGTATAGTACTGTATGGTACTATATTTGGTATCGGATATAGGAATAAAGCTGACTAATACATTTGTTGAATATTTTGATTTGCTACGATCCTATTTAAAGGGAGTTTTTAACCATATTGTGAGATCCAAAAAGGCATCTTTAATTGTAGAACCAGAAATAAATCTGTGTAAAATTTGATCAGCCGAAGCTAAATTATATGCATAACCGGACAGACATACGGGGATATAGCTAAATGGAAATATAATTTAATGCTGAACAAGAAACTTAATATGGCCTCCATAGTATGGTGAAATGTATAAAACGGGGACTATTTGTGGCACCACGAAATATTGGTCCGGCAGATGGGATGTTATATATGGATTTTAATATCTAGTCGAGCTGAGTTGATTTAGCTGTATATGTCCGTCTGTCCATGTTCAAATGTAATCACGATATACGTCGGAGATATAACCTGATCGTCACGAACTTTTACACGGAGGTCGGGTTATGATAAAAGCAAATTGCTTTGATCGCAAAATATTTAGGGCCGGGCAGAAGCCTACCAATTTGCTTGGTCATCGCACAATGTTTAGGGGGTAAAATAAACCATAAATTCTATGTAAAAAATAGGAAAATTTCCACTAAACCGCAAATAATTTTAAATCCAGAAAAATCAAATTAAAAATGATGAAATTCAAGCGTGATAGTGTGATTTCTTTATATTTGGCTGGAAAACCACAAATGGTTATCGTTAGAGCACTCCAGTATTTAAATGTGAATAAGTCTTTTGTGTCTCGTACCATCGCTCGTTACCGTGATACTGTTAGCGTAGCCCGACGTCAAAGAAGTGGACGGAAGAAAACAGCAACATCAGCAGAAATAGTTCGAAAAATGGCTCCTGAGCAAAACATTTCGCAATGTTCCTTTCGGCAAATATTGAAAAAGGAGCTCGGGGTAAAGCCATTGAAATTCCAAAAAGTGCAAGAACTTACACTGCAACAGAAAGAAAATAGACTCAAAAGAGGTAAAGTGTTGCTTCGCTTGGCCGAAAGTGGTGAACTGCCGAATTTGGTTTTCTCCGATGAGAAACCATTCGTTGCCCAGCAGTTTGTAAACAAACCAAATTACCGTGTTTACTTGTCAAAGAGGTCAACTGAAAATGTGCACCTTCTGTTGGCCATCAGAACTCAAGCGCCGTCTATGGTGATAGTGTGGTCAGCCATAATAGCCGATGCTCGCTCTGCGCTGGTATTAATCGACCGTAGCATAAAAATAGGTGTCGAATATTATCGCAAAAATATTCTGAAAGGTGTATTAAAGCCTTGGGCACGCAAACATTTTGGCCGCAGACCTTGGTCATTCCAACAGGATTCAGTTCAGGACTCATGGTTATAATATGAGGTTCCTCGCTTCATTTCCAGCGTACAATGGCCACCAAAATCTTCAGATACCAATCCGTTGAACTATTGTGTCTGGAGTATTTTGGAAAGCAAGGTTGGCACTAAACAATACCAAAGGGTCGATCACCTTAAGCAAGCGTTTCGCCGGGAATGGCCCAAAATACCGCAGAGCAACATTCGTGCAGCGTGTGACGGTTTCATTGGCGGTTTGAAGGCCATAATTCGTGCCAAAGGTGACCAATTCGAACAAATCTAAACATAAAAAATTATGTAAAAAAGATGGCTTTTGACTTTGTTGCAGTTTTTTATCTCACTCTGTATTTGTAAAAGAAATTTGTGTTAGTTACTACGCTTATACGTCAAGAACCGCTTGACTGATTTTCGTAATTCACATCAATTCGGAATGGCCTCTTAGCAACAAATTATAAAATCTAAGGAAGTCGTGTAAAAATATTCCAATAAAAGTGTAGTTTTTGTTAAATTTCCTATTTATACTTTCTAAAACACGAACACTAAAACGGAGGGCCAGCAAACCGGGCCTATAACGAATTATACTATAATCTTTATTGAAACATATTAATGTTTTAGGGCGATCTGATATCAGATGTCAGAGTTTATTCTATATAATTAGACGAAAAGATATGTGAATTTTCTCTAAATCGAAGAATAAGATTTCAATATAGAACCACAAAAATTTGCAAATGTTTTTGTAGCCAATTTCTTGAGGGGCAAATCAGTATCAGAACCACCAAATTTCATAAATATTATTCTAGGCTGAATTTCTTAGTATGTGCCTAAATGTGTTCTATTTGGTCAGATAATACGTGAAGATATATATGAGAAAAATATCCAAGTGTTAACGGATTACCACCACTTTCAATTAGGTTCGTCCATGGACCAAACAAGTGCGGTCTGTAATATTCTCACAAAAATGCATGGATAGACAGGGCACAAACATACGGACAGAAAGACATACATCGGCCTAGAATTTATTTCCCATATCTTCTTAAGAAACTATAGGTCTATCTCGTTTAAAGTATAAAAGTTGGATCTACATTATAAATGCTACTATTCTAAGTTTAATGTGGTCTGATCTACTATAAATTCGCTTCATAAATTTTCTATACATATGCATGCCTCCATGTGTAGCTCTTTAATGCTTGCCAGACAACATACCAATTATTAATTTATTTATTATAGTTTTTTCTCTCAACAATTTTGTTGAGCAACAATTTTGCGTGTCTCAGAGCAGTGAATCAATTTTCACATTTAGGAAAGTTTTACCCCTTTCAATAAAAAATCATTTGATTTTAGCTATTTACAAACAACATTAAATATTTTTCAGCACCCCTTTACATGGCGCCCTTGAATTCCAACACAAAATAAAGAGCTAATCCCCCAGAGACAGACAGACAAACAGCCAACTGAACTAAAAGCAAAATATGGAAAATAGCAAAAACAAAAAGTTGAACTTCTAATGGCATATTCTCATAAAAAGCAAATCAAATCAATAAAAAAGAAATAGCACAGAAAACGACAACATTTTATGCTCCACATATGGAGGCAGACAAAAACAAAAAAAAACACACACATATAGCCTCCATTATGGCAAGACACGAACTGCTAACCTTACAACGGTTCTATGGAAATAGTGAATGTTTTAAGACGCGCCATACAGTTCCCCCCACACAAAAACCCCAAACAAAGCACTCACACACACGTTGGACGCAACTGGATTTATGAGGTTTGGGTAGAACTCAATGACAAATATATTTGACGACTAATCATGAATGAATTCAGCGCGTTTCGCTTTGCCACATGGAAATTTACAAAAAAAAAAAACGTAAATTATTCTGGAAAATAATTTCCCTTAGCAAGAGCTCGCTAATAAATGCAACTGATTTCGACAATTGCAAAGCAGACGATCACTTTCACAAGGAAAAAATTAAAAGTTCAGATGATGTTGCAACTTACGATCAAGTGCTGTGACGATGACGGTGTTGATTTAAAAATCACACTTTGTCATGCCAGCCTTGCCTCTCTCTATTCCGTCGTTTGGATTTGTGGCAAATAGGTGTCATAACCATGTGGGGGCATCACAAATCATATACAAGCCTACCTAAACGCTACCGTGTATCTCCCCCCTCCCTCAAAAAACATGCTAATGTTTATCTTATCATCATTTGTTTTAGTCTAGAGACAGAGATAGAGCAAGAGGCAGTAACCATTATTACTACATGGTTAAATTCATAAATAAATACACTCAACACAGAGTAATGCTGATATTGAATGTCTAATAATATCAATATTTTATACGACTGCTGTTGGAGGAGGAGGTACATCATCGGTAACATCTAATATTGACTTTGTAAACACAACGCACACTGCGTGGTTACTAAACGCTCTCGGTTCTGCAAAGTGCTTTTGCGAAATTTTTTAATCAGTCGTCTTGACATAGAACAGCAAAATGGGTTAATAACTCGCCTTATCAGCGGAGGTTATTGAACAGCGGACGAACGTCAAGCACAATACAATCTATTATGTCATATATTTGCTAAAGTCTTGAAATACATAATACAGATGAGTGTTTTATGTGGGTTGTTATGCAGCACATTAATTGGGTCCATCAACAGGGAAGGAAGTAAAAATAAAACATTAATACACTACCTCGCATAGTGTCCTAGTAGAGTTCCCCCACCATCTGCACCACTTTGCTAATTTAGTAAAGCTCCACATAACAATTAAAAGTTTTTATGGGAGAATTCAATCACACACGCTATGATTATAATTATAATTTAAAGTTCAAAGGACTAAATATGCCGAATTCGGACGAAGATATATATGGGAGCTATATCTAAATTTTGACCGATTATCTCCAATTTCAATAGGGTTCGTCCTTGGTCCAAACAAATGTTGTTTGGAAAATTTCATCTCAATCGGATAATAAATGCGACCTGCATATTGTTCACAAGAATACATGGACATGCATAAATCAACTCAGAAAGTGATTCGATGGAGATCCTCAAAAGTAACTATGGGTCTATCTCGCTTTCTTCTCCATGTTACAAACAAATGC
Organism: Musca domestica; assembly: GCF_030504385.1. Taxonomy (NCBI): domain Eukaryota; kingdom Metazoa; phylum Arthropoda; class Insecta; order Diptera; family Muscidae; genus Musca; species Musca domestica. The sequence goes on along the minus strand of NW_026712230.1, from coordinate 2,213,900 downwards.
ACAAAGACATAATACCCTGACCACTATGTGGTGTAGGGTATACAAATCCGTTAAAAATTCTGTTAAAATCTTAAAAATACCAAATGTAGCCGTCATATTAGGGTCTAAACGACGACGTGGACCTGCATAGGCAACTTTTGTCATAAGCCATTGCCATATTCAAATGGGAATTTTAAAAAAATCGGTGAATAATGTACCTAAAATCATCAGGAATGTACTATTATATTGTGGCTATACGTAAATAAAATGTGGAACTGAACAGACAATTTTCTGCCTAACGCTGTAGTATCCATTTCGAACTTCAAATACCAAATTTGAAACAATTCCGGAGAAAAATGTCGCTAAAATCATTAAAATACCGAATATTGTGAGGTACCGTTATATGGGGGCTATACCAAAACGTGGACCTACATGGTCCATTTTCAATACCAAAAGTCCTGCAGACATAATATTCATTTAAATAAACTTTTATCAATCTACTTCATTTCGTTCGGAAGCTAGAGTGATTTCCACAGACGGACGGACATCGCTAAATCGACATAGAATTTTATGCTGTATGTATATTTCGAGGCGTTACAAACGGAATGACAAACTTTATATACCCTCCATACTATGGTGGTGGATATTAAAACTGGAATTTTTACGTTTTGTGAAATTCTTACGTTTTACGGGTGTGAGAGAGTAAAATACAAAATCGGATGATACATGTATATGGGACTTATAGCTATATCTTAGCCGATTTTCACCAATACTTTCTTCCAGGCGGAATTCGTTTGTACGTGCCAAAACCCATTTAATTTGGAAGCTATATCCAAATCTGAACCGATCTCGATAAAATTTGGGAAATGTATTTCTGAGTTGTATTTGATATATTTCTCCGAATATTGTTGTTACGGAGTGGAATATCGTTGCGGCTGTGGAAGTCAAAAATATGGGAGCTATAGCTACATCTGAACCAATTTCCACCAAATTTGACACATATATTTCTCGGCTCAATATAGTTTTATGTGCCAAATTGTACATTTGGTGTACAATAAAAGGCAAATTGGAAAAAGATATGTATGAGAGCTATATCTAAATAATGACCAATTATATCCAGTTTCAATAGGGTTCGTCCCTGGACCAAAAAATTGTTTTGTCCAAAGTTTGCAAAATACAAGGACAGACGAACGGGCGGACATGCCATAATCGACTCAGAATATGATTCTATGTAGATAATCAAAAGGAACTATGAGTCTAACTCGCTTACTTCTCCATGTTACAAACAAATGCACAAAGACATAATACCCTGACCACAGTGTGGTGTAGGGTATACAATTTGTTTTTACTTTCCACATTTCTAAATATTTCGTTATTTCGTTTAACTATGCTTCAAATTTCCCGAAACTTCCGGTGATTAGCACCAACATGGTTTATTCTTTCCATATGACAATCTCAATCTTTTCCCTAATGCTTGACGTATTAATTATGTAAATTGAAGAACATAATAAGCTGCCAGTTTTTGTAAGTCCATTTCATTCTTGTGTGACTTTTTATGCTGACACATTGACACCTTCTAAACAACATAAATTCATTACAATATTCTATATCCTATTCTTGTTGTAAATTTTCTTTTCGTGTCTTTCAACACGTCTATTTCTTCAGCCCTCCACAGTACGGAATAGTTTGCGTTAAACAAAAATCCATCAGCCCCTCTGGGCAATAAGAATCGAAATAAAATGGATAATGTTGTTTTCTTTTCGAATTTCGATTCAGTTTCTTCACACCCATGACTATTTAAATAATGTTTTAAATCAAATCACAATCATGTTGTAGCATGCCATCATAATGAATAAAAATAAATAGAAAAAAGAATAATTTCAATTTTTTTTTTGGTCTGACGTCTAGAGTTTCGGACAAATAAAACCAAATATTTAAATTGATTTGGTGTGAAATTCTAAAAACACCTTAAGTCACAACAGCAACAACAACTATGCCAGCGATTTTGGAGGTGTTCTTTGCATTGCTGGGCGAGGAAATGTTTGAATGGTTTGAAATGGTGATGTTTGTGTTTAAAATCTCACATACATTCGCATATTTGTGCGTATCAATCTTTCTTATTTTTAGAAAACTTCCACTTGTTGAGCATCTTTATTTGGGTGCCACCGGTCTCGCTTAGATACAAAGGTGGGAAAACATGTTGGTTGGTTGGCAGGTTGGTGATGCACGGTAGCAGCGAATTTGGTGTTGCTGTTCAATCTTCCGCATGTGGGTGTTTCATCAACAACATCAAAAAAAAAAAAAAAAACAACATCCCAGAAGAACACAAAACAAGAATTGTTGAGCGGCAAGAATTATTTGCATAATTATGTGACTAATCGATATCGCCTGAGCACCGAGCGTGGTTTAATCCGGAAGACGATCAGGTTAAAGTGATCTTAGAAAACTAATGTTCAAACTAAAGTCTGAATTAATGTCAAAAACTGACATGCTAATAAAGACAACAAAATAAATTTTATTCATTTTGCGGTTAAGTAGGTCATGAAATATGGCAATCACGGAATTGATAATTGATGTGTGCATATATGTATACATACGTATGTCATTTAATATGGAATGTAGTTTGGAATTCTCTCGGCCTTATTAAATTCTGTTGGCCAGATTTAAATCTAAAATTCGAGTTAGGCGCCAGATTTGAGAATGTGTTATTTAGCTTTTGGATATTAAATTTTTCATTCAGTTTGTAGCACCTCGCAATGCACGTCTGAGATACCATGCAGTTTATATACTCTTGACCGGCATAATATTCTAAGTCGATCTAGCTATATTCGTATCTGACTGAGTTAAAGTCACAATATTCGGAAAAAAAAAGTTATTTCTATACCTGCAACAGGGAAGCGAAATAGACCCATAGTTACTTTTGGGGATCTTCATATAATCACTTTCTGACTCTATTTATGCATGTCAGTCCGTCCGTCTGTCCATGTATTTTTGTGAACAAAATGCAGGTCACATTTATTATCCGATTGAGATGAAATTTTCCAATATCAGTGCAAATGACCTGAATTTTGGCACATCCAACGGAATGCAGCCTAGAAGCAAGTACATCAAATTTGGTGAATCACAAATAGCTATTGCTTCCATATATATGTTTCATCCGATTTGGGGTTTTAAGTCCTTCACATGCTTGGTCCGGTATACCTTTTGCTCCAATAAATATTTTTAATATAATCCTTATCGAAGTCATATCATGCACTATACAGCAATATTATTTGGTTTATATTCGGTATGATCTTCTTCACATTAACTCCCAATATAATTATACCCTCCACCTTGGAATGGAGGGTATATTAACTTTGTCATTCCGTTTGTAACATCCCTAAATATTCGTCGTAGACCCCATAATGTATATATATTTTTATATTATAATTTGTACTGTGTTTAGGATGGCTGGTATTGAAAATGAGATATATCGGTCCACGTTTTGGTATAGTCCCCATATAACGGTACCTCCCGATATTCGGTATGTTGATGGTTTTTGTCAATTTCGTATTCGAAACCCCAAAAAAACTGTAACTCCCCTTATTCGGTATTTTTTATGATTAAGGAGTATGTTTCAAATGGATTTTTCTTGAAATTCTGTGAATATCTTCCAAATTGTGGAGGGTATTCAAAGTTCGGCCCGGACGGACTTAAACACGGACTGTTTACGTTTTGACGAAAACTCCCGTTTTTATACCCTCCACCATATAGTGTCACAAACGGAATGGCAAACTTAATGTACCCTAAGTTTGCCATTCCGTTTGTGACACCGTAAAATATACATTTAACATTTTGGGATTGAAAATGGACAGGTGTAGGTATTGCCCCATTATATAAGTACCTCCCTATACTCGGTATTTTGACAATTTAAAATACAGTTCCTAGTAGGTACTACAGCCTTTTACAGAAAATTGCTTCTGCAGGTGCTGTTCTTCGAATAGCCCCATACAACAGAAGAACCGGAAGAACTGTATTCGGTATTTTGATGATCTTAGCTACATTATTCACCGGAATGATTTCAAATTTCTTTTTTGAACTTCGTAATAGATACTACAGCCTGTGACATAAAATTGTCTATGAATGTCTTCCTATAGGCCCCATATATCGGTATTTTATAATTATGCATGGAATTTTGGAGTTCGGTACAGAAGTTTCCCGTTACAGACTCCAACAAAAGAGACTGCTGTTTTAAAATTTGAAATTAGCAGAGTCCTATTTTATTTTTTTATCTCTAATTTTGTCTCCAACTTGCAAACACATTACAACAATAGTCCAGCACACCCATGCCAAAAATGCAATATAAAAATCTATGTGTGTGTATTTTTCTAAATATTTACCTCCACAAAAGCTTTGCCATTTTATATATTTTTTTATTAACAAACCCAGTCAAGGCAAGGCGGATAATTAAGAAAATGTTAAACTAAACAGCTTAACAGCAACAAAAACAACAACAACTACCACAACAAGCAAATCGTAGTAAAATTGTAATGTTGAATAAAAATGAATGAAACTTTTCAAAGATTTATAAACAAGCGAACTAGTGGGGAACCCACAGGTAGGTGGGTAGTTGGTGGAGGTATTGGCAGTGTACTTTGAAGACCGATTAAGTTACAACTCTTTCTATAAACAATGGGCTTGTTGTTGTTGTTGGTGTGTAACTACTTTGTTGGCAACTTATTGACATTAATTGTCTTTAAGCTAATATGTACAGTGGGTAAATGAGGAAATGATGATTTTTTCAATCATTTATATGTCAATTTCCATCCGTTTTCAAAAATGTTCTCTGCACAGAAAATAACTGCATGAAATCTAATTTAGAAACTTTCCCAAATCAGTCTTATCCAGTTTTATCATTCAAGGATATTCCGGAAGTTTTCAGAACAAATTTTTGCCTAAAGTTTATGGTCATTTAAATTCAGAAAAACTCCAAAAAAATAATATATATATATATATATATATATATATATATATATATATATATATATATATATATATATATATATATATATATATTTTGCAGAAATAACATTTAGAAAACACCTCTAATATATACCTTATCTCTTAAAATCAATACCAAAGTCGACATAAATGCATACATTCATCATTATATGCGAACTTAAGGCTATTTTAAAAAGAAAATTGAAGTCGCATCTAAACTGACATATTCTACTTTTTTCCGTGTGAATTTGTATAGCATACTTTTAGGTGATACTAAGAAACTTTAGACTGAAATGAAACGTTTTATAGTATAGTATTGAATAAAACAGTAATTATATAAGTCAAGTGTATGTATAAGTATATAATATAGTAGACGTTTTACATAGTATAGTGTTTCATTCAAGTTAAAAAAATAATTTGGAAGGCTTAAAAGTATGCTATCTTTTGTGTAAAATGTCACTTAACATATGACTCTAACATAATGTGTATTCGGACCTTTATTAATTGTGAACCCAAAATGTCAAGTTTTAGCTCATTAATGGGCATATGTGTCAGAAACATTCAAAATATTGAAAAACGTAATTTATATTTATATAAAAGCTTTACCCAATGGTGAACCTGTATCAAACATTTTTCTACACAGAATATAAACCTGTTTGAACGAACTACACTTTGAAGAAATTTAAATTAAAATCATTTTTACTCGACTTTGTTTGAAAAAGGTAAGATTTCAAAATCAAATTTTGACTGATTGTTCAGATTAGAAATATTGAAAAATCAAATTTTTCTTTGAAGACAAAAAAACGAAAAACTACTCGAGCATAGAATGAAAGTTGCCCGAATTGGAGCCGGAGCTCTCCTGGGAGAAGAAAAAAAATCGAGCATACTCTCTGTTTCAATGTCGCTCAAATAAAAGCGCCCATGTTTCACTCGTTTTAGAGTGGGAGTAAAATCCGCTCGAAACCAAGCAGATTCTACTTTTGTTTTTTTTTTTGTTTGCACACAAAATCCTCATACTCTTTGATTCTCTTGCTTTTCTCTTCAGTTCACATAAAAATCAAAACCAATCTGCTATTACAAACACATAATCAAACTTATTTTTTCCTCTCCCAGAGCTACTTGCTCTCTTCAGAGCGTTTCGACTACCACTCTAATATTTCAAACAGGAGTGATTTGGGAGAGCTCCCTGATAGAACAAAAGAGTGAAGAGTAAACTGCGTAAAAACACTCACACTCTTCGATTACTCCCGGTTGCTAGCAAGTTTCGCTGCCGAGAGAAAACGAGCAAATCTGTGTATAAAAGGTGAAAGCTGTTTTCGACTTTGTATTCCTCAGCCGGCAAAAACCCGCCAAGTTTTATTTCATTTGCTTGGGAATTATGACCGGAAGCTTTAAAATATCGCATATCATGATATACCGTTATATGGTACTTCTTAGAAACTTATATTTTAAATGACAGCTGATTAGTTTTGAAATCGTTGCTGAAGACCCTAAAACAACGAAAATTGTAGTGAATAGCTTTATAAGGGACCGATATGAATCGACAAGGCTCATTATACCATTAGCAATACAGCTATGATATATACCCTCTATATATTTTGATGGGTCAAAATATGCCTCGTCGAAAAGTTTAAGATCCTTGGTCCCCTTGGAGGAAACCAGTTTCTGAACATTTGGAGTCGATCTAGCTATATCCGTCCGTCTGCCTGTCTGTCCCAAATGATCATAACTTCGCACATTGTTATATTTTTACGAAACGTATGCTTCGGGGGTGGGCCAAATCCACCCACTCCTTATGGTACCTTCGCCATACAGAATACACAAATTTTTATAAAAAAAAACAAATAATTTACCATATAAAATACAAAGGAGTAAAATTTTGATTAAAAACTATTAATATTTTAAATAAGTGTCCGATTGATTTGTCCTTCGCAGATCCAATTATTTTGATCGGTCCAATCTTTACGGTAACTCCCCGACAAAAGTTCGAAATTTTTCAGAAATATATGTATATTTATATCATATAAAGTGTAGGAAGTAGTTGATATAGTCAGAAACCGTCACATCGTAATATTTATAAGAGACTTGGGTCAGGTTCGCAAATGGTCAATGCTGGCCCACTCCTTCGGGTAAGGTCAACATTTTGAATAATCATAAAACTTGCAAAATAATCCACAGATATTCAGATATTTCCAACAGCACTTTATCTAGGGATTTATCGGTTCACTCTCTCTCTTGAACTTTCTCCGCAAAGGGTTTTATTTTTTTTAAGATCTTTGTCTCAAAATAACCGACAACATTGACATTTTCTGATAGCTCCTAACACAAAAGTTTAGAATTTTCGAAAAAGCCCAACATTGATATGTGGTAATATTTATATTAGATCTGGGTCTGAATCGAAAATGGAAAATATTGGCGTCCCGTTCCTCTTTGAAATGATTCCTCGAATTTCTTTAAGCATCGCATCTGGTATAAAGACCGGATATTTTGGTCCACTCGTTCTCATACCCCCCTAACAAAGATTAATCACGAATACATGTTCATATGCTGAGGCATGTCGTCAAACCGATATATGTTTTCTAAATGGTTAATGATAAACTTTCTACAAGTATTACACATAAATATAGTACATTTCAAATCTTCCCCAAAGATAGAGGTCCACCCTAATATTTATTTATTTTGACAAAGTTATAGCACATTTCTGTTATGGCCCAGTTCGTGCCAAAAAAAATGTTCGCAATAAACCCGTGTGCACTTTGTTCGATAAACTTGAAGCATCTACAAACGTCTGTCTGTCGATTTATGTATCTACGGTCTCTCAATACGAGCGATCGAACAAATGTAAACAAATACTTGAGTGGTGTTGACTATGTTGTTGTTGTTGGTGTTCTGCTGTGGTCGTTCATAACGCCGATGAAGATGATGATGATCCATGTCTATGACCACTTGCACACCGACTGACTAGTAAATACTAAATAAATTAAAAACAAATAACAACAATTGTCTTGTGGGACAAGTACATTTAGTATTTTTTAATAAAAAAATAAAAACACACACATTTTCCAACATCTCCATGGCTAACAATCCCAACAAAAACGACAATTATGCTAAACACAATTTTTAAATTTCCACCGACTTGACTTGTTGGCGATTCTCAAATCAAATGCACGTTTCCCAAATGCCAAACTAAAATAAGTGATGAACACATCTCGTCGGGTGGTTTGTGGACGGACTCTATGGTGGTCATATTAGTCTCTTACCAACAACAGCAACAAATTTGCGGCCGAACGGTTGGGGAATGCTGGGTACTTACCGCATAGATTACATCCCATTTGATGCTAAAGAATTTCAGCGTTTTCGTTGAGCAGGCCATTTTTCCGGATTCCTCACGTTTTCTTGAGACAGAGAAATTGGCAACTTTTTTTTTTGTAAAACAAGAAAAATGGAAAATATAAAATTATTTTTCGGCAGGGACATTTTTTAATTATTAGTTGTTATTTATTTTAATTAGATTCTTGTTATCTTTATTATTGTTTTCCTATTCATTTTTATTTCATTTTTTTGCGCCACACACCTGGGTAAACAAAATTTTATGTCTCAACTATTTTCGCTATTTTTTTATTAAAAATAATTTTTCACTTTTCGAAGATCTTTACAAATTTTATATTTTATGTTTGTTTTTCGTTTGTTGTTTTTGTCGTTTTTCCGTAAAATATATAAAATTTAAAAATAATCTCCAACAGCCAGAAAAAATTGACTTTGACTAGAATCGCGTTTTTTTTTTTTTTCAATTTGGTGCCGCCTTCGATTTTTTCTTTTTAGCCGTAACGCTCGCTCGCCGCATGCAAATAAACTAAGAAAAAAGTTTACAATAGTTCATCGTTTGGAGGCAATTTCTTAGAGCGTTTTCTTTTCGCACTAAAAGTTCGTCGTAGACAGCAACGAACACACAACGCCATGGAAATGAAACAAACGACAAAGCAGAAAAAAGCTCAAGCCGAAAGCTTTGTGCCAAATGTATTGTGGTGATATTAGTCGTCGGTCGTTGGTTTTGAAAACAAATTTGAATTGTTAGTTTGGTCATCACGGAACTCGACTCCACATAGAGGTGAAAGAGAAAACGAACATTGCGCCACATTTCTTTGAGGGTACATCTACATGGGTACATCTACAATTAAATATTTATACCCTACAACACTATGTGTTGGGGGTATTATAAGTTTGATTGGGCCAAAAATTATGTAACACCTCGAAATATTGATTTCCCACATAGGAAAGTATATATGGATCTTCCTATCTCGCCGAATTGAGTCGATCTAGCTATGTATGTCCGTCCGTCCGTCTGTCCGTCTGTCCATGTTAATTTGTAATCGCTCTACAGGTCGCAGTTATGGCCCAATCTTCACGAAATATAGAATGGAGGTGGGGCTAGGGTCAGAATAGAACCCTATTTCTTTTGGAGATGATCGCATAATATTTAGGGGTCGAAATGGACCAAACACTGAAAAAATGTCGGATTTTGCAGTAGATATACAGGTCGCAATTATAGACCAATCGACGCGGAACTTCGCATGTAGCTAGAGTTTAGGGCGGGGAAGAAGCCTACCAATTTGGGTGGTCATCGGATAATATTTAGCGGGTAAAATAGACCATATCTTTTGTGTTGAAAAAATTCAAAATTTTTCATTAAACCGCGAATATTTTAAATCCCGGCGAAATCATAAAACCATGACAAAGTTACTCCTGATCTTTACATTGATGTTAACATCCGACAAAACGGATATATATCAAAATATGTGCGATATATATGTCTATCAAAGAAGATATGCTTGAAAGATCTCTTATATGTCGAGAACGGCTGAACTGATTTCAACAGTTCTCATTAATTCAGAATGGCCTCTTGGCAGGAATGAAACAACGTCTAAAAAATCGCATAAAAATATCTCTCTAAAGATGAAAATATTGATTTTTTAAAATTTTCTCATATTTTTTCAATTTTGTCATATTTTTGGCATATTTTCATTTTGAATTAAACATTTGGTAATATTTCTACAGCTAACAAAACTAAGTAGTTAGGATACCAGGATATCATATACAGATCGCATTTATGGTCCGATCCTAACGAAATTTTGCATGGGGATCAGATGAGGGTCAGAATAGAAGCCTACTCTTTTTGGAGATGATCGCCATATATTTAGGGGTTGAAATGGACCAAAAAACTGCAAAATTGTCAGCAGGTCGCAATTATTGCCCGATCCTCACGCACATTTTAAAGGGGGTTACGGGCATTGCAAAAAGCCAAGCAGTTTTGGATGACCATCCAAAAATATTCAATGTGTGAAATAGTTTGCCAACTTTTGTAGACAAAATACGAAAATGTCCATGTAAGTGACTTTTTGGAGAATTCACAAATACAGGAAAGACACACTTCTGACTATGTCGTTAACGCTGATATCATTAAAGAATGTAGTCAAATGTCTGTATCTCATATAGATGCGTTTCAGTCAAAAACCAATAATAAATGTTAATCTTTTGCCACTTCTGAGAGATTATAGGTCTTTGGGAAATATTGGTTCCAGATCTAGGAAGACCATTTACGTGCAAAATCTACCAATAAATTGGAAATGAGCAAATTAGTTTAAGTTGCTATTATTCGAAAATTAGAGAACGAAACCTGATGGTTTTCTTTTATTATTTGTCACAATATCTTATGGAAGTCTTTCGAGTATCTCGAATATATAAACTGTGTCGTTTATTCGGTCGGCCCCGCTCGACTGTAGCCTTTGCTTACTTGTTTATTTAGTGACCTTAATTAAACCTTCATTACAAGGTGGAAAAACTGCGGGGCCAACCATGTACTTCCCTAGAACACTATAATATATTGAAAGCCCTTTAGGTCCAAATCTATTTTTGTAGATTTCGTTTTTGAAATAATGGCATACAGCCGTGCACAAAGGTTACATTTGAATTTTTAACTGGGTCATTTGCCCCACAGGGTGAGATGAAAGAACTGCAACCAACTTCAGACTGCTGTCATTTCTATGCCATTCTTCCGACAGCTGTTAAAATTATTCCAGTGACAGCTCATTATATTGTTTACAAGCGTACAAAAGCATTTTGGTGAGAATTTTCCAGAAGAAATGTTATTCGTGATGGAATTCAAGCGTGATAGTGTGATTTCTTTATATTTGGCAGGAAAGCCACAAGTGGCTATCGTTAGAGCACTCCAGCATTTAATTGTGAATAACATTTTTGTGTCTCGTACCATCGCTCGTTACCGACGTTAAGAAGGTGAACGGAAGAAAACAGCAACATCAGAAGAAATAGTTCGACAAGTAAAGAACCGACTTGATCAAAACCCGCTTCGCAAAATGCCTCTTGAGCTGAACATATCGCAATATTCCAGTCGACAAATATTGAAAAATGAGCTGGGGTAAGGCCATTGATATTCCAAAAAGAGCAAGAACTTACATCGCAACATAAAGAAAATAGACTCAAAAGAGCTTGGCCGAAAGTGGTGAACTGCCGAATTTTGTTTTCTCCGATAAGAAAACATAGTGATGGTGTGGGGCGCCATAACAGCCGATGGTCGCTCTCCGCTCGTATTAATCGACCGTGGCATCGGATTAAATGTCAAATATTATCGCGAAAATATTCTGGAGGGTGTATTAAAGCCTTCGGCCCGCAAACATTTCGCCGCAAACCTTGAACATTCCAACAGGACTCAGCATCATCGCACTCAGCACACGCCACCAAAGATGATTACAAAATGAGGTTCCTCGCTTCATTTCCATCTCCAATCACCGGATACCAACCCGTTGGACTATTGTGCCTGGAGAATTTTGGAAAGCAAGGTTGGCACTAAAAAATACCAAAGTGTCGATTACCTCAAGCAAGCGCTTCGCCGGGAATGGGCCAAAATACTGCAGAGCAACATTCGGGCAGTGTGTGACGTTTCATTGGCCGTTTGAAGGTCATAATTCGTGCCAAAGGTGACCAATTCGAACAAATCTAAACTTATTCTAAAATTTAATGCTATTTCCGACATTTTTTGCTTCCATTCAATAAAATTTATAAAAAAAGGTTAAAAATTGTGGCGTTTGACTTTTTTGCAGTCAGACGTTAAATCGACATAGAATTTTATGCGGATCAAGAATACAAACGGAATGACAAACTTAATACATTGAAAATTTCCAAAATTTATGTTGAAGAACTTTTTGCGAAAGCAGAGAAACCATTCTCTGAGAAATTAATAGAGAAATGTTCTTAGGGTAGAACTCACGCTGAAATCAGCATAAAAGGGCCAAAAATAACGACCGCAATTTGGAGTAAGTATACTGAACTCGTTGACCCGGTAAACGTTGCCTTGTCCATCGATTTTTCATTATTATTATCCCCTAATAAGTGCTTCAATTTACGCGCAATCTAGGCGGCCAATTAACCGGTCCCAAACGTAAAACCAGTAAAGAAAGTCTTAAAGTCGGGCGGAGCCGACTTTATGGTACCCACCATCACTTTCCTAATTTAGTAGAGTTCTTAAAATTTTTATGGGAGCATCCAATCATACACGCTATGATTATAATTATAATTTACAATGCCGAAGCATTTGTATATTTTAAGTTCGGACTTGTATTGCCCATTTGCCGCACAATTAATTTGAAATCGGATAAAGATATATATAGGAGCTATATCCAAATCGGAGCCGATCTCGATAAAATTTGGCAAAGATATTTCTGATCTGTATTTGATATATTTCCCAAAATATTGTTTTTACAGAGTGCATATTACGGCTGGGGAGGATAAAAATCTGATAAACAATATATATGGGAGCTATAGCAATATCTGAACCGATTTCAAATTTGGCATACTTATTTTCAGGCCTAATTTGTATATACAAAATTCCATACTATTCGGGCTGATATTACACGTTTGGTGCACAATAAAAGGCAAATCGGATGAAGATGCATATGGGAGCTATATCTAAATTTTTACGGATTATCTCCAATTTCAATAGGGTTCGTCCTTCGGCCAAACAAATGATTTGTGCAAAATTTCAACTGGATAGGGCAATAAATGCGAACTGTACTTTGTTTACAAAAACACATGGACAGACGGAAATGCATAAATCGACTCAGAATGTGATTCTATGCAGATCATCAAAAGGAACTATGGGTCTATCTCGTTTCCTTTTGCCAGTTACAAACAAATGCACAAATACATAATACCCTGACCACCTTGTGGTGTTTACCTCTTCTCGCCTTTTAATAAGTCCATTGCTATACGTGCTATGTGACAGTGGCACCGTCTTGTTGAAACCACGTATCATGCTAAAAAAAAGCTCTTTAATTTTGGAAAAAAATTGGATTTCACGGCAGCGCTAACCATTCACGAAATATAATCCATTGTTGCGACCAGACCAAAATTTTACTTTTCCTACATGCATTGGTAGATTTAGCAGTGCTTCTGGCTAATCTCTAACCCAAAATCGACAATTTTATTTATTTACGTACCCCTTGAACCAAAAATGGTCTCGTCTCTAAACACAATTTTTCGATAAACTTCCACAAGAGCCCATTGACCACAAATTCTGCGTAGAACTCTTTAAACAAAAATTAAACATTTTTCCAAAAAAATATATAGTGGAGGAAATAGTTCATGTGAGCAAATGGATACTGTTGTCTCAGCCCTTCTGATACCACCCCTATAAAGGATAACAATTTTGAATAAGTCAGAATATATTTAAATAAATAGGCTGTTGTCAGAACCGACTGATAATTATACCCTCAGCCATTTGGTTACAGAGGGTAAATATCACTTGATACGGGCGAAACGTGGCTTATCGAAATAACGGTCTAAGACCTTAGGTCTCTTTGGCCCAAATCCGTTTCAGGAAATTTGGAGTCGATCTAAGGGTGTCCCTCTGCCTGTTTTTACCGATTTGATCCAAATTTGGTACTCGTAATATTATTGTCAAACTTACATCGAGTTCGGAGATGGGCAATGTCGGTTCACTCCTTCTGGCACCTCCCACACAGAGGATCAAAATTATGTATAATTATAACTTTTATAAAATACGCTCATCTCAATATTTTTACCAACATATGGTCTGGTGCGAAGATGGAATATATCGGTCCACTTCTTCTGTCACCTCCACCACAAAGGGTCAACATTTTGGCTACTTTTAACCCTTATAAAATGCGAAACAAGACAGCGATTCTATATTTTTAAAAGAGAAAACTGTTTGCACGTTTTATTGTTTGTTTGTAATTTATAGACTCAAAATCTGCTGAACAGATTTTCCTGAAAATTTCCACATATGCTACAGCATCGGCTAAAAGTAACATATAACCTATGTTACTACTTACATTTTTAAAATTCCACTTGGAACTGAAGATATAGCATCAGAATCGAAGGTACCTCCAAAAAAAATTAGTTTTCGTATGCACTTATCTATTGATCGGTCATAGATACAGTCTTCACATTTGAAACGTGTAACGGAATGTGGTACAAAAATAAATTTGTCAAATTATATTGAGATCGGTTGCGGTTTGGATATAGCTCTCATTTACATTTCAGCCGATTCCAGGTATATAAGACACCAAACACGATATATATCTCCAATTTCAATTAAATTTGGAATCTGTTACGAAATTTAGCACACAATTTATTTTGCCAAATTATAATGAATTGGTTCTGATTTAAATATAGCTCCCATATATATTCGACCTATTTCGTCTATTTGATGGGCCAAATACAATATATATATATATATATAATTAAGGCTACGATTATTACGGGAAGTATATCAGTTGGCATCCCTCAAATTAATTGAAGTTTTTATATATTTCAAATTAATTTCGGCTAATTTAGGTAATTTGAGTTACTATAAAGAAGAAAACACCCTTTCGAAAAAATATAGGTGTAGGCCCCCTTTTTGGAATAAACTTCATATGAAGATATCCCCTGATTTCAGCTATTTCCGGGGTATTGGCTACAGTTTTCAATTAATTTGGCCTTTTTTTGCATCTTGGCTTCTGAGGGGATAGGAAACCTCTCCGCAGATAATTTTCAATGAAGATCAATGTAATGGAGTAGCGCCCATATAAAGGTACCTCCTGATTTTAAGTATTTCGAGGGCGTTGACCACATTTTCCAATCGATTTGGGTAAACATTTCTATTCAGGCTCCTTTTGGAGTGGAGAACTATCTTACAGTAAATATTCAACATAGATATTAATTTTGGGAAAAGTAAATGTACCTCCCAGATCCACCGACCTAAAGTAACCGATTGGCGGACGGCTAAAAGATAGCATCTGTTTTTTTAAAACACTTTAAATCGAATGGTACGAGAACGTGTATTGACATTTTTTCCATGGATACTTATTTGTATTAAAAACTAAAACTACGGGCCGGTATCGCGGACCGAGCCTGCAGAATAAAGTTTAAGGTTGATTTTTGAGAGCTTTTGGAAAAACACGTCCAATTCAGAAAAATGCATAAAACTATTGAAATTGATTGTACGGTCCATATAATTTAAAGTTTGAAAATAATTTCATGCAAATGGTGCGCTTTGTCAAATTTGCGGAAACAAAAATAGCCTAAAGTCGTTTAAGCGCACAATATAGGCGGCCGATTGACAGGTCCCGAACAAATTCACCGAACTCGCCTCTTGTTGAAACCAATATTTGTCAATATAGAGACATGTTTACGTTAGAGCTTTTTTCTAGGATAACCTTCTTACGAAGATTGACTTGAGGTGTATGCAATGGAATTGAAAATTTAAACCAACTAGGCTTTCCAAATCCTTTACAACGTTAACGTAGTTTTGTTGTAGCCCAATGAAACCAAAATACCAAATATGAGTCAAATCAGGGGGAGAATAAACAAGTTAAAAAGCAGTGAATACCCTCAACCATTTGGAACAAATTTGGAAATTTTCAAAAAATAAAATCCTTAAAAAATGCTGTTAAAATTTTAAAAATACCGAATATAGCCGTTATATTTGGGTCTATATGACGTGGACCTACATAGGCATTGTTTGTTATAAGCCATTATCATATTTAAATTCGAAACTTGAAATAAACGTTGAATAATGTAGCTAAAATCATCAAAATACCGTAAATAGGGAGGTACCGTTATATCGGAGCTATACGAAGACCTGGACCTGCATAGATAATTTTCTGTCACAGACTGTAGCTTCTATTACTAACTTCAAATACGACATCTCAAACAATTTCGGTGAGTATTGTATCTAAAATCGTCAAAATACCGAATATAGGGAGGTACTGATATATTTGGCCTATATTTCTGTCACAGACTGTAGTTCCCATTACGAACCTTAAATACGTAACTTGAAACAATTCTGGTGAATAATGAGGCTAAAATCATCAAAATACCGAATGTTGGGAGGTACCGTTATATGGGGACTATATGAAAACGTGGACCTACATGGCCCATTTACGAACTTAACCTGCCTACTGACAAAATAAACATGTGTGCAAAATTTTAGCCTTCTATCTCAATTCGTTCGACAGATAGCGTGATTACAACAGACAGACAAACTGACAGACAGACGCACATTGCTACTTCGACTTAGAATTTTACGCTGATCAAGAATATATATGCTTTGTTGGGTATGACATGAGTATTTCGAAGAGTTACAAACGGAATGACAAAGTTAATATACCCTCCATAGTATGGTAAAGGGTAAAAAAACGAGGAAAGAATCGTCCGACTGGTTAAGGCTGCATATGTGAATGGCCCTAAAAAATTAACCTTTTGGGGATTTTGGTCTACTAATAAAGTGCTATCAACTACTCTTCGAACTTGGCCCTCTTCAAGACAGACAATTTTCGTAATTGTTGAACAGTAAATAAACTAGCACTCATCATTGGTAAAGTATTCGGTGCCTTATCGTGAATATTTTGAATGCACAACTATGATATTATAAAGCATACTTTATGGCGACAGGTTAAATATAATTAAGTGTGACTTTTTCAGAGTTTACTCTAAGGGATATCAATAATCATTCTCATCAACCTACCATATTTTTGTAATGTTGTTCGAAAATAGTTCCATTATAAACCAGTAAAGAAAGTCTTAAAGTCGGGCGGCGCCGACTTTATGATACCCTACACCACTTTGCTAATTAAGTAGAGCTCCACATAACAATTAAAAGTTTCTATGGGAGAATTCAATCATACACGCTATGATTATAATTATAATTTAAAGTTCAAAGGACTAAATTCGGAATTGTATTGTCCATTTGGTGCACAATTAATTTGAAATCGGATAAAGATATATATGGGAGTTATATCCAAATCTGAACCGATCTCGATAAACTTTGGCAACGATATTTCTGAGCTGTATTTGATATATTTCCCTGAATATCGTTGTTACAGAGTGCATATTACGGTTGTGGGTACCAAATATAACAAATCGGATGAATAATATATATGGAAGCTATAACTATATCTGAACCGATCTGAACCAAATTTGAGATACTAGCTACTAGACTCAATTGGGTCGTAAGTGCCAAATTCCATCCCATTTGGACAAATATTAGACGTTTGGTGCACAATAAAAGGTAAATCGGACGATGTTATATATGGGAGCTATATCCAAATCTGAACCGATCTCGATAAAATTTAGCAAATGTATTTCTGAGCTGTATTTGATATATTTCCCCAAATATTGTTGTTGCATAGTGCATATTACGGTGGCGGTGGACAAAAATAACAAATCGGATGAACAATATATATGGGAGCTATAGCTATATCTGAACCGATTTCGATCAAATTTGGCATACATATTTTCAGGCCTAATATGGGTGTATGTGCAAAATTCCATACAATTCGGGCTGATATTACACGTTTGGTGCACAATAAAAGTCAAATCGGACGAAGATATATATGGGAGCTATATCCAAATTTTGACCGATTATCTCCAATTTCAATAGGGTTCGTCCTTAGGCCAAACAAAAGACCTTTGCAAAATTTCATCTGGATCGGGCAATAAATGCGACCTGTACTTTGTTTACAAAAATACATGGACAGACGGACGGACGGACGGACAGACGGACGGACGGACATGCATAAATCGACTCAGAATGTGATTCTATGCAGATCATCAAAAGGAACTATGGGTCTATCTCGTTTCCTTCTGCCTGTTACAAACAAATGCACAAAGACATAATACCCTGACCACCTTGTGGTGTAGGGTATAAAAATAGATGCCATTAAGTGGAACACAAAAGAAAAGGGTTTAATTACAAAATAAATAAAATCATTTTTTCGTGGCTAAAGACAAATGAGTCGAATCAATCTGCTATCTATCTTTAATAACCTCCTTTAACAACCACAAACAATTTTAATAATGTTCAACCTACATTTTAAGGAAAAACGTATTCTTACCTTGGCGCTCTATGCAAAAAAGAGCCTAGAGTATTTCGCATTCACGTTTCGATATATGTCCTATAATATTCTTAAATATATTTCTTTTCTAAGTTTTCAGCGGGCAAATCAGTCAGCAGCAAATCAAATTCTTATTAGATATCGAACTCTCAGCCTTAGCTTTAAAAGCTACATAAATATTTTTTAAAAATTCCCAATTTGAATACATTTCCCTACAAAAGTAGAATTCCCGGTGAAGTTTCTATCGATATAATGCCCTTGGTATAGAATTTACAAATTCCTCAAGATATTGCGATACATAATTGAACTTGTTCTTGATGCATTGCGTTATCTAAAATTCAACGTACCCGAACGACATTTTTCGCCACACAAGTTAAACACATAAATGTTACCGAAATACGTCGAGCGAACGAAATTTCACAATCGAAAAATTTCAAAAACCGATTAGTATCCGTAGATTTTGGTGGCCATTGTGCACTGGAAATGAAGCGAGGAACATCATTTTGTAAACATTTTTGGGTGGCGTGTGCTGAGTCCGATGGTACTGGGTCCTGTTGGAATGTCCAAGGTCCGCGGCCCAAATGTTTGCGTGCCCAAGGCTTTAATACATCCTCCAGAATATTTTCACGATAATATTCGGCATTTATTCTGATGCCGCGTCGATTAATACGAGCGGAGAGCGACCAACGGCTGTTATGGCGGCCACACCATTACCATGGCCGGCGCTTGAGTTCTGATGGCCAACCGAAGGTGTACATTTTCAGCTGACCACTTTGGCAAGTAAACACGATCAACGAATGGACAACACGATCAACGAATGTCTCATCGGGGAAAACCAAATTCGGCAGTTCAAAGCAACTCTTTAGCTCTTCTAAGTGTATTTATACCCTACACCACAAGGTGGTCAGGGTATTATGTCTTTATGGATTTGTTTGTAACAGGCAAAAGGAAACGAGATAGACCCATAGTTACTTTTGAGGATCTCCATAGAATCACTTTCTGAGTTGATTTATGCATGTCAGTTCGTCTGTCCGTCCGTCTGTCCATGTATTCTTGTGAACAAAATGCAGGTTGCATTTATTATCCGATTGAGATGAAATTTTCCAAACAACATTTGTTTGGCCCAAGGACGAACCCTATTGAAACTGGAGATAATCCGTAAAAATTTACATATAGCTCCCATATATATCTTCGTCCGATTTGCCTTTTATTGTGCACCAAACGTGTAATATCAGCCCGAATAGTATGGAATTTTGCACATACAACCAAATTAGGCCTGAAAATAAGTATGCCAAATTTGATCGAAATCGGTTCAGATACAGCTATAGCTCCCATATATATTGTTCGTCCGATTTGTTATTTTTGTCCTCCGCAGCCGTAATATACAGAGTGCATAACAACGATATTCAGGGAAATATATCAAATACAGCTCAGAAATATATTTGCCAAATTTTATCGAGATCGGTTCAGATTTGGATATAGCTTCCATATATCTCTTTATCTGATTTCAAATTAATTTTGCACAAATTGGCAATACAAGTCCGAATTTAAAAGATACAAATGCTTCGGCATATTTAGTTCTTTGAACTTTAAATTATAATTATAATCATAAGGTGTATGATTGAATTCTGCCATAAAAACTTTTAATTGTTATGTGGAGCTCTACAAATTAGCAAAGTGGTGTAGGGTATCATAAAATCGGCCCCGCCCGACTTTAGGACTTTCTTTACTGGTTTCTTTCCGTTGTGGTGTAAGTTCTTGCACTTTTTGGATTTTAAATGGCTTTACTCCGAGCTCATTTTTCAATATTTGCCGATATGTTCAGCTCACCACTGCGACGCGGGTTTTGATCACTTCGCTTCCTTACTTTTCGAACCATTTCTGCTGATGTTGCTGTTTTCTTTCGTCCACTTCCTTGAAATCGGGCTACGCTACCAGTATCACGGTAACGAGCGATGGTACGAGACACGAAAGATTTATTCAGATTAAATGCTGGAGTGCTCTAACGATAGCCTCTTGTGGTTTTCCAGCCAAATATAACGAAATCACACTATCACGCTTGAATTCCATCTGAAGTTGGTTGCAGTTTTTTCATCTCACCCTGTATGTGCGCTATTATAAAACGTCGACTTAAATATTCACGTTTCTGCCACCGGAGCTAGAAGCCATTACGAACTAAAAATATCAATTTTTTGACAAATCCGTGGGAAAATGTGGGAAAAATCATCAAAATACTGAATATCAAGAGGTAACGTTATATATGGGGTCTACATAAAAACGTTGCTCTATACATACAGTGTTTCGTTATAACCTAGAAATGAACATTTTTAGATAAATCCGTGAAAATGTGGCGTAAATGATCAAAATACCAAATATCGGAAGGTACCGTTGTATGGCGGCTATACCAAAACGTGGACCGATATATCTGATTTTCAATACCAACCATCCTAGACATAATAAATAGTTTTTATGCTGATTATTTATTACTAAAAAAATGAAAATGTTAATATACCCTCCTTTTCAAGTTGGAGGGTATAAAATTGTCGGGAAGTTTAATATTTATGTACGCTATGTAGAATTTTACGTAACGCTGTAGTAGACGTTTTTGTGATTATTAGTACCTCCTATGGTGTGCGCCTCTTAAAGGGTTAACCATTAAAATAAATGGCAACAATAAGAAGAAGAAGAACAGTGTTGCCAACCGTTTTTGGAAAACAGTTGAGTATTCCAGTTGCCTAAGTGTCAACAATGATGACAATCAGAATTTCCTGGCCAAAATTGTCAGAAAAATCTTTCCTTTTTACTTTACCTGCGAGGAAGATTGGATGTATGGCTCCCAGAAAGAAAAAAACATAAAGTCTTGTTGAAAAGTGGATTCAATTTCTTATTTGTTTGAAACACATAAACAAACAACACAAAATACAAACTTTTTTAAACAAAATTGAAAGCCTTAAAACGATTAAAATCAAAATTTAACTACAAAAGGCTAAAAGTTAAAAAAGAAATCTTATAACTAAAACAAATAGTTTTCATGAAAATTGAAAATTAAAAGAAAAATTGAACTTTTTTTGAAATTAAATTTAATGAAATTAAATTTGGAAACAATTTAACAAAATTTGAAAACAAAACAATAAAATTAATATCTAAAGCAAAGAAATAACTCTTATACATAAAGATCCAAAAGAAGAATTCGAGCATACGAGCCACACCATCGCCCATGCAATCCAGGCGCAGTTTTTATGCCATCGTTAAACCAGCGTGGCTTGGTATCCCCAATCGACATTTGTTACTATAAACTCCGAACAGACAGACGGACGACGAAGCTAAATAGTTAAATTCCGCGATTTTCCTGTGAAGAAAAGAAAGATAGAAATTAGAAGGGGTAAACAAATGAATTTAAATTTTACTCACCTTTTTGTTTAATATGCAGCACCACGACGTTGAACAGAGCTCTCTTCAAGGTTAGGTAACCAGGCTTTTAGTTCGTTTAGTTCATCGATTTTATGTGATTTCCCTCCTTTGTTTGTCCTTTCCTGAAATTGAAAGACAAAGAAACATAATTAAAATAAATTGAACGTGGAATATAATTAAAAAAGCTAAACTTTAACAATACATGCGTACTTACTTGTTGGGAAGAACCGCAAATATTAGCTGCCTTTATTGTTCCCTACTTTTTATCGTCCGCCATCGCAACCTAAAATATGAAAAGGGGAAAGGAAAAATATTAGATTTTGTATTAAATTTGGCACTGTTTCTGTGGTGATAGTTAAAGTAAGTTTGGGATTTAGTGTAATATTTGGTGAATGTCCTTTTGTTTTCTTTCTTTCACATGTTTCTGGTTCCTTTAACCCAATTTAATTTGATTTTGCGAGTCCGATATGATTTTTTTTTTTTTGTTCAGCCGAAAAAGTCTGAAAATTGGCAAGAACCAACCCCCGATCCGACGAGCCATAGCCGCGCTATACGCCAGCATACCGGCAACACCACTTAAATGGCGCCCAACGAGGGGCAACATTTTTGTTCAACCGAAAAAGTCTAAAAGGTGGCAAGAACCAACCTCCGATCCGACGAGTCATAGCCGCGCTATACGCCAGCATACCGGCAACGGCGCTTAACGACAAACATAGCTATTTTCGTGGAATACGGTTGTTACATTCCTTTCGAATAATCCCAACTAGAATGCAATTTTTAAATTTAATTACACAGTTAAGTAGGCAGACAATGAGGTTATGTATAGAACGAGCATCGTGCAGATGGCCGCCGCGACTTTGATGGCACACACTTGATCTTTTAATGAAATTTTCAATGTCCGTTTTACATAGCGTCCAATTTCAGCAGCGTCCAATTATCTGTTGGTCTCCTAAATACGAAATAACACGACCACTGATGCAACAATTGAATTGTCTCCCTGGCTGTATCAAATGTGATGCCCTCTTGGTGCAACGACATACCCTCCACATTCATTTCTTAAATTCTAGACACGAAAAAAACTGATTATAATTTCACGATACCAATTTCCATTTTTATTTTTGCATTCCAGTTGGGACACCCTATAAATATGGAACTGTTATTTCCCCCCAAAATTACATCACCGAAATTGATTTCAGTGGAAAGATCATAGATTTTACATTCAAAATCTTTTCAAATCATAAGTAACAACCAGTCAATATGTATGTTTTTTTGTCAATATCATTATTGAAACAATGTCATATTGAGAAACAAAGTTGTTATCTTGGATTTTGAGCGGAGTCACGTAACCATACGAAATGATGTCACAATTGGCCTGTAGTTATGCTCTCTGATGTGCTACTAGGGACTCAAATTATATTTGAAAATTTCGATAATTCTCCGATATTTTGCTATATACCTCAACAAAATCAGTATTAATGTAACGACGGAGCGGTCCTTTCCGTATCTATGTAATTACACCTGGAAGTAACATTCAGCATTCAAAATATTCACGGTTAAATAGAAATTTTGGTTTTGATTATGATCCATTGCACCCTCAAAATAGTATCCAATGTCACTCCAAATATATCAAACTTCTGTCCTGTCGTTAACAACCATGCAAGATTACCAGTCGATTGGTCTATAATTGACAGCTGTACAGTGACTCTAACATTTGTAAAAAATGTCAGTTTATGGTCCATTTCATCCACTTAATGTTTCACGAATATCTCCACAGTCTGACCTTAACATCAACGCAAAATTACGTGTCGATTGATCTTTTTGTGGCGACCTGTAATTGCAAATTCAATAACTAAGTATTTCGTAAAGATTTCTACAAACAATAGCCTCCTATTCCGACCCTATCTTTAACTCCACGACTGGTAGAGTGTTTACAAATTAACATGCAGAGAGATAATACCTAGGTTTCGTAAAGAGCCACCAATCCTCATCAGTTCCCTTGCTTTTTGTCTGGGAGATTCTCTCCAGAAGATACTTTAAATTAAACTAAAACGTGTGATTTTGTTCGACCTATTTTCCAATATATTTAATAATACGAGTTTTTTGAGCTTTAGGCCAGTTTTTTATTTTATTTCATTTTTTTATTTCCGATATTTCACAATTGTATAAATTGCATCTTCAGGGAATCTACAAGATAATATAATATTCTTAATATTAATATCACAGCATTGATTAAAAATAGAAACAAACACAATGTTCTTAGGCACAAAAATCGCTTACTTGTAAACAATAACGGTCAACTTAATAACCACGATAGGAACAATCATCGTCGGCTGTTAATATTTCACTGATTTTGTTTTGCACTGTTTTGCACGATCTCTTCTTTTGTGTAAAAGCCTAGCTGCGTTGTCTGTGTCGCTCTTAAAATTTATTCTCTCTGTTGTGTGTAGATTGTTAATGTGTACAGGGCTGCCATTTTTACCTTTTTGACGATTCTTTACTCTTAAATCAGAAATGCCGATTTCCTTTAAAAGTGTCGATATTTTAACGATCGTCTCAAACTGTTTCACATCACAGTTATCAAAGTTATTTTCATGAATCTAAAATATACCGAAACAAATAAAATATACCTGTCATTTTTTTGGCTCATATTCTCAATGCTAAAAGTAAAACCTACAAATTATTTGAAAAAGAATCTACCGGAATTCATAATTTACTTAATCCAATTTTTAGAAATTCCAATCCAATTTTTAAAAGTGTTTTGAGTAATTTCATCAAATAGGACGTAATAAAAGATAATATTTATTTAACTGAAACGTGCCTCATCGAAATAACGTTTTTAGACCCTAGGTCTCTTTGGACCAAATACGTTTCAGAACATTTGGAGTTGATCTAGCGATGTCCGTCTGTCTGACTGGCTGGCTGGTGCGCACGATAACTCTCGAAGGCGGTATCCAATTTGGTCCACACTTGGTACATTGTAATATTATTATCAAATTTAGATCGAATTCGCAGATGGGCTATATCGGTCCACTTTTTCTGGTACATCTCCCACAAAGGGTCAACATTTTGCATATTCATGAAGCGCATAAAACGCGAAATTTACATCCGATTCCATTCAGATTCGGTACATCTCAAAATTTCCATTAACACCTCTCTCACAAAGGTTCAAAGATTTGAATAACCAAAACGATTATAAAATCCGAAATAAGCTTCCGGTTCTCTTCATATTTCACACATCCCATTATTTCTACTAACACAAGATCTGCTGTGAAGATAGAACATATCGGTCTACTCCTTCTGGTACCTCCACTACAAAGGGTAACAATTTAGAAGACCCATGAAGCGCTAAATTAACAACCGATTCTATTCAAACTTGGCTCATCTCAATATTTCCATCAAAACAAGATATTTTATAAAGATGGTATAGATCGGACCATTTCTTCTGGTACCTCCCCCACATAACGTTCAAGATTTTGAAAAACAAAACGCACAAAGAAATCGAAATAAACATATCCAACAAAGGGTCATAATTTTCAATACTTTTATCTGTCATAACCCGCGAAACAATTCAGCGATTGTTTACAACTTGCTATATCTAAATATTTCTGTCAACCAGAAAGCTGGATAAATATGGAATTTATGATTTCGCATAAAATTGGATATAAAATTTTGATTTTATTGTAATTTTGCCCATGCCAATATTTCTATCGGTATTAAATGAAGTATGAAAATGGAATACTTCGGTCGACTATATCTGGAATCTCACCCACGTTTCAACATTTTAGAAAATTAACACATATCTCATATCCAGTGAAGGAAGTAATCAATATAGGCCAAAATTGTCACGTCGCAATATTGAACAATATTGGTCCATCTCCTACTCCATAGAGGGAACTATTTGTTAGCCTATATTTTTTGAAATGTATAGTTGGGCATATTTGTTTTCGGTTTTTAGAAAATTATGCTTTAATTTAATCATGTATATTTTGCCAATTTTCACAAAATGCAAATACCGATTATTTCAATTTTTTTTTTTTTTTTTTTTTTGAAAAATTTATGATTTTTCTTCAAATTTTGTTGGCAACCCTGAATGTGTAGCATTTCTAATGTGAGTCTTCTGTGGTAATGGTTTCCGTTTCCAGTATTTTTACTTGTTCAAGGTTTGGCTGATGGTTGCTTGATATACATGAATGATGAAAAAACTGCAACCAACTTCAGACTGCTGTCATTTATAAGCCACTCGTCCGACAGCTGTTAAAATTATTCCAGTGACAGCTCATTATATTCTTTACAAGCGTACAAAAGCATTTTGGTGAGAATTTTCCAGAAAAAAAGTTATTCGTGATGGAATTCAAGCGTGATAGTTTGATTTCTTTATATTCGGCTGGAAACCCATAAATGGCTATCGTTAGAGCACTCCAGCATTTAAATGTAAATAAATCTTTTGTGTCTCGTACCATCGCTCGTTACCTTGATACTGGTAGCGTAGCCCCACGTCAAGGAAGTGGACGGAAGAAAACAACAATATCAGCAGAAATGGTTCGAAAAGTAAAGAAGCAACTTGATCGAAACCCGCGTCGCAATGTCCGAAAAATGGCTCGTGAGCTGAACATATCGCAATATTCCATTCGGCGAATATTGAAAAATGAGCTCGGGGTAAAGACATTGAAATTCCAAAAAGTGTAAGAACTTACACCACAACAAAAAGAAAATAGGCCGCCGATAACAGCCGATGGACGCTCTCCGCTTCTATTAATCGACTGTGGCATCAGAATAAATGCCGAATATTATCGCGAAAATATTCTGGAGAGTGTATTAAAACAAACATTTTGGCCGCAGACCTTGGACATTCCAACAGGACTCAGCACGCGCCACCCAAGAATGGGTTACACAATGAGGTTCCTCGCTTCATTTCCAGCGCACAATGGCCATTAAAATATCCGGATACTAATCCGTTAGACTATTGTGTCTAGAGTATTTTGGAAAGCAAGGTTGGCACCAAAAAATACCAAAGTGTCGATTACCACAAGCAAGCACTTCGCCGGGAACGGGCTAAAACAGCGCAAAGCAACATTCGGGCAGCGTGTGACTGTTTCATTGACCATTTTAAGTCCATAATTCGTACCAAAGGTGACCAATTTGAACAAATCTAAATTTATTTTAAAATTTTATGCTATTTCCGAAAATTTTTGCTTTCATTCAATAAAATTAAAAAAAAATGTAAAAATTATGGCGTCTGACTTCGATGCAGTTTTTTATCTCACCCTATACATTCCGCAAGCTTTTTTTTTGTTTTTTTTTGTGTAATTTTCTCATTTTTAAATCAGACTTATGAACTGATAGTCTAGTTTTTAATTTATTTTTTGTGGTACCAACATTTTTCGTTAGGATTGCCACCACATTGTATTTGGTATATCACATTGTGTTGATCAGAGTTTTGTATTTTGTCTTTTGTATTGCTAAACAGCTTTTTGAGAGTGTTGTTGTTTTATTTGTTCTTGTCAAAAAAATGCTAGTTTTGGAATCGTTCTGATAAATTTGGAAGGTAAACCATAGATTTATATATATGTTTTCATTCGTTTGAGTTACTTTGGGAGTATTCCGTCTGTCTATTAATCTATTTATTATTCTTATTGGAAAATTGTTGTTTTTTAGAATCTCTCGGATTTTGTGTTTGTTCTTGTTATGGAATTTCTCGTCACTAATGCTCATTACTCTATGTACTAAATTCTTTGCAGTGTTTATAATCATTTGCTTTGGATGTTTCGAAAAGAAATTTATAATTCTTCCCGATGCCGTGGGTTTCTGATACCAGTCTAATTCTAATTTGTCCTTATTTCTATATATTATTGTGTCCAGATATGGTAAACATCCATTCATTTCATCCTCCATGGTGAATTTGATATTGTTGCCAAAACTGTTAAGTATATTCAATGTATCATTGATTGCACCTTCCCCAGTTATCATAAAAAGATCGATCGCGTATTACGTTAATATTTTTGGTTTCGTCGTCAGTTTTTTCATGCAGGTGTCTACAAGTTTCTCCATGACTATATCCGCCACAACTGGAGAAGCTGGTGAACCCATTGGCAGTCCTTTCTTTTGTTTATATATCCTGTCGTCGTATTTGAAATATCGGTTGTTCTTAATGCAAAATTTTAGAATACTAAAAATCTTTTGGAAAATCTTCTAAATAATACAACAACACATCTTTTATTTTCTTATTTTAAATAAAAATCATTTTTTTCTATAAAAAATAATTTTATAAAAATACGTATATAATTTTGTATTAACTCGATTGAAATCATAATACCATAACTACTAGTCAACTAATCAAAACAGGTTTTTTTATTGAAAAATATAAAAAATATTTTTATTCATGTGCCTCTTGAATCACATTTTTGATTTCGAATATTAACAAAACAATAAAAGCTAGGCCAGATTTGAAAAAATGAACACTAATGCTACATAACATGTCATATCTGTATGTCTACAAGTAAAACTACTTTCTTTTAGTTTTTTTGTAAGGCAACACAATTAATAAATAGGAAACTAACAAAAATGGGAAATTTTAACCAAATCAAATAATTATAACTGATTTGAAATGCATTAATTTCAACTGTATTTAATTATAATTTGGTTAAAATTTCCCTTTTGAATGCGATCGATTTATGTTTTGAGCTTCGTCGGAGGATGGGTTTTTTGAATATGTTACAAAGTTCTTATTACATAAATTAGGGCATTCAGGGCACGACATTGCCTAGTTTGTTTCGATACCCAATTCGTTTTAATAATACGATCTTCGACGTTCGTTACGAATACTGACACACAAACAGCAGGCGATAAAGGAAAGAATTAGCTGCAAAAAAATAGAAAATAATAAATTAGAAAAAAATGTGAGTAAAAATGATTTTAAACATTGCTTGAAAAATGTAAATTTTCAATTCCACCTAATATTCTATGGTTTGTTTTTAGTTTACCTTAAAAAAAAAACCAGTAAAGAAAGTCCTAAAGTCGGGCGGGGACGATTTTATGATACCCTACACCACTTTGCTAATTTAGTTGAGCTCTACTTAATAATTAAAAGTTTTTATGGGAGGATTCAATCATACACCCTATGATTATAATTATAATTTAAAATTCAAAGGACTAAATATGCCGAAGCATTTGTATCTTTTAAATTCGGACTTGTATTGCCCATTTGGTGCGAAATTAATTTGAAATCGGATAAAAATATATATGGGAACTATATCCAAATCTGAACCGATCTCGATAAAATTTGGCAATAATATTTCTGAGCTGTATTTGATATATTTCCCTGAATATCGTTGTTACGGAGTGCATATTACGGCTGTGGGTAACAAATACAACAAATAACTATATCTGAACCGACCTTCACCAAATTTGGCATACTACCTTCTAGACTAAATTCGGTCGTATGTGCCAAATTCCATTTGGACAAATATTAGACGTTTGGTGCACAATAAATGGTAAATCGGACGAAGTTATATATGGGAGCTATATCCAAATCTGAACCGATCTCGATAAAATTTAGCAAAGGTATTTCTGAGCTGCAGTTGATATATTTTCCCAAATATTGTTGTTACAGAGTGCATATTACGGCTGCGGAGGACAAAAATAACAAATCGGATGAACAATATATATGGGAGCTATAGCTATATCTGAACCGATTTCGACATACTTATTTTCAGGCCTAATTTGGTTGTATGTGCAAAATTCCATACTATTCGGGATGATATTACACGTTTGGTGCACAATAAAAGGCAAATCGGACGAAGATATATATGGGAGCTATATCTAAATTTTTACCGATTATCTCCAATAGGGTTCGTCCTTGGGCCAAACAAATGTTGTTTGCAAAATTTCATCTCAATCGGATAATAAATGCGACCTGCATTTTGTTCACAAGAATACATGGACAGACGGACGGACAGACGGACCGACATGCATAAATCAACTCAGAATGTGATTCTATGCAGATCATCAAAAGGAACTATGGGTCTATCTCGTTTCCTTTTGCCTGTTACAAACAAATGCACAAAGACATAATACCCTGACCACCTTGTGGTGTAGGGTATAAAAAAACATTTAAAAATGTATGTCGGTAGTGGGATTATCTAACTATTTAACGACAGAATTAACGACAATTATCCATAACAGCATTAATTTAAATAACAATTTCCGTAACTGACAATATTTGTCGATATGTCGCCGATGAAACTAAAGTAGTCGCTGAGGTCTACAGACTGAAAGAGTGTTGGTAACATTTCACTTTTAACATGCAATTTTTCCGTTCGTAATTTTTAACCTGACAACAACAAATTTTGTGACACGTATGTAACGCAACGCTCAATTGACTGACTAACAATCTATCCACAGTACTATTTATCGCGGATTAGCCACACATCTAGCAGAAACATCGAAACAACTCCTGAGGTATAATTCTCGTTGACGTTGTTGTGGTGGTGGTAACATATAGTTTATCTTTCGGTTGCTACTACAGGGAGCTTGGCGTAAAGATATACCCTCAGCCATATGGCTGATACAGCCAAAACGTGCCTCATCGAAATAAAGGTTTTAGACCCTAGATCTCTTTGGACCAAATCCATTTCAGGACATTTGAAGTCGCTCTAGCGATGTACGTCCGTCCGTCTGTCTGTCTGGCTGGTGCACACGATAACTCTCGAAGGGTCGGATACCCCTTTGGTCTGATACAATAATAATAATATAACGATGTGCCAAGCGTAATATTATTATCAAACTTAGATCAAGTTCTGAAATGGGGAATATCGGTTCACTCCTACTGGTACATCCCCCATAAAAGGTCAAAATTTAAAAAAAAAATTATAAATTTTTTTTCTGCACATAAACAGAAAGGATAATCCGACTTTCCTACAAATTTACAAATCCTAGTATTTGCATCAATGCTACGACAGTTGCGAAAATCGACAATGTCGGTCCACTGCATCCAGTACCTCCCCAACAAATGGTCAAAATTTTGAATAATTACAACTCTTATAAGATGTGATGGAAGGTCCGATCGTCTTCAAATTACGCAGATCACAAAATTTTGATCAATCCAAGGTCTGGTGTGAAGATGGAATATATCCATCTTTCCACTCTTTCTGGTACCTCCCCCACAAATTGTCAACATTTTGAATATCAACGCGAAATTAACATTTGATTTCATTCAGACTTGGCACATCTCAATATTTCCCTCAAGGCAAGATCTGTTCTAAAGATGGCAGAGATCGGACCATTTCTTCTGGTACCTCCACCACAAAGGGTCAACGTTTTGAATAACCAAAACGATCATAGAATCCAAAATTAGCATACGATTCTCTTCATATTTCACACATCCTATTATTTCTACTAACACTAGATCTTCTGTGAAGATGGGATATATCGGTGTCAAAATTTTTAATATCAATGAAGCTCATAAAACGCGAAATTAACATACGATTCCATTCCATTGAAACTACTACGGTGAATAATGACGCTAAAATCATCAAAATATCGAATTTTGGGAGGTAAAGCTATAGGGGTAGACGTGGACCTGCAGAGACAATTTTCTGTCATAAGCTGTAGAATCCATTACAAACTTCAAATGCCAAACTTGAGACAATTCCGGTGAATAATGTCGCTAAAATCAACCATTTACGAACTTAACTGCAAAATTTTAGCCTTCTATCTCAATTCGTTCGAAAGATAGCGTGATTGCAACAGACAGACAGACGGACATCGCTAAATCGACTTAGAATTTTACGCTGATCAAGAATATATATGCTTTGTTGGGTCTGACATGAATATTTCGAGGAGTTACAAACGGAATGACAAAGTTAATATACCCTCCATAGAACGGTGGAGGGTATAGAAATTAATAAAAACGACAAATTAATTAGAAGAACAAGTAAAAAAACATTAAGTTCGGCCGGGTCAAACTTTTAATACCCTCCATCTTAGGGTAAAGGAAACATTAGAGCCAAAAATTATCAAAATATCGAATATCCGGAAATACGGTTATATGGGGCTATACAAAAACGTGGACCTATGTATACAGTGTTTCGCCAAAAGAAATCCGCGAAGAAATGTGGCAAAAACCATTAAAATGCCGAATATCGGGAGGTACCGTTATATGGGGGCTATACCAAATCGTGGATCTATACATGCAATGTTTCGCCAAAGGAGCTAAAACCCATTATAACATACAAATACCAATTTTCAGACAAACCCGTGAAAAAAGTGGCAAAAATCATCAAAATACCGAATATCGGGAGGTACCGTTATATGGGGACTATACCAAAACTTGGACCTATACATACAATGTTTCGCCACACTAACTAGGACCCATTATGATCGACAAATACCAATTTTTAGACAAATCAGTTCAATGTTTCGCCAAAGGAGCTAGAACCCATTATGACATACAGATACCAATTTTCAGACAATTCATCAAAATACCGAATATCGGGAGGTACTTTATATGGGGGCTATACCAAATCGTGGACCCATACATGCAATGTTTCCCAACCGGAGCTGGAGCCCATTATGACCAACAAATACCAATTTTTAGACAAATCCGTGAAAAATGTGTCAAAAATAATCAAAATACCGAATATCGGGAGGTAGCGTTATATGGGGACTATAACAAAACGTGGACCGATATATCTCATTTTCAATACCAACCATCCTAGACACAATACAAATTACTCTGCTAAATTTTGGCGCTCTACGTCAAATAATGTGGGCTGTATCGTGATTTCAACAGACAGACGGACATCGTTAAATCGACTTAGAATTTTATGCCGATTATGAATATATATACTTTATGGGGTCTACGACGAATATTTAAGGATGTTACAAACGGAATGACAAAGTTAATATACCCTCCTTTCCAAGGTGGAGGGTATAATGACAGGAAAATACGAGTAATTTGCGAGGTTCAACAACGAGCGACAAAGAGAACGATCGTTAGTTACAGTGACGCTAACGTACTAGGGATAAGTAAGCCGACTAATCGATTTTGGCGTTAACATGGCAGAAGAATAGAGGTAGATGCATCAACGCTTGGGAGCATTGATATGTCAACAAAAAATTGAAATGTTTTTTCAAATATAAGAGATTTTATATGTTTTCTTATACTACGTCATTCGGAGGTAATTATTATTCGCTTTTTTCAACAATTTTTATAAATTTAAATGATTTTTCATTTAACATTTTCAATTTCAAAATTGGTTTAACAGTTCATTGTCCCAGCAGCTGTGTCGACGCGTCTACCTATATTCTTCGTCTAAAAAGAACAAAGGTGTTTTAGGTTGACTTAGTTCGATTTTGGCCCATTATTTACACCTGTGCAACCTTCGAGTCTTTGTCCCAAAGACATAGAAGTATAAAGATGGGATAAGACAGAGTCAAAATATGGCAAACCCGTGAAAATACCTCTGTTGTTATGATATCATAACAACATAGTTACTAATGTTTACTGATTTAAACCGCTAAGTAAATATGCAAATTTTTGGAAAGGTCTAAGACCATTTTAGGTCTTTGTTCGTCCTTTTACGAAGAAGCCAGCTGCTGACATAAGCACTTGAACTTTTTTCTTGGGATTCCACATACTACAAGCGTTACCAACACATATAATTGCTATTCTAACTACTCAAACTTGGCAGGAAGGAAATATTTTCAACTCCCTTGAACAGTGTGGCGTGCTTGGCATAGCAAACAATTTAAAGCGTTCCACAGAGCTACCCTGGTTTATGTGTGATTCCGTGAGGACAAGTGGTCCCTCTTTTTACCCTCACTTAGACTATCTCGCATTTCACTCATGTAACGGTTCTCTCGTAGTTAAGAGCCTTATTTTCCTATCTTCCATGGACTTTGCAGATAACTAATATATTTCAAGTCAACAATTTGCCAAAAGCATAAAAAATCCTTTTAGATTCCAATTTTTCCCTAAACCTACCTCCAAGCCAATTAAAACACAGGCAAGTATATTGAATATGCCCAACAATTCCAACCAATAATCTTCGAACTTAATGCGGCAACCACTTTCAATGAGATTTTCCGGTAGGCTTATATCATGACCAACAAAACACGTTGGTGGCGGCAAACGTCCAGCAACAATGTAATCCTGAGGACTGGCGCGACCACAGCAATCGAACTGCAAAAGAGCAAAACGAAATTAATTTAAACGCGAAGTTACTAATATTCGAGATACGTTACCCAATTTTCATAAATTGACATGGCACCGTGGTTCTTTAATTCCTTCTCCCATGTGGCATCCAATTCATTGGCTAGATTTGAGGCAACCGATTCCCGTCCGGCAATCATAAAGAAGGCCACAACGCCTTGAGCAAAAATGATTAGAACCATGAGCACAATAAACTGAAAAAGGGGGATATTATAAATTATTTAATATTTCCATGTTCAAGTGGTTATATTTGAGAATGAAATCGTATAACCTCAACCACAATTACCGCAAAACAGCGATGATCTTCAAACAGACCTGACCGCATTTTTTTTTGAGGTTAAGTTGCTTGGTGGACTTCAACATCTGTTTTTTTACAATTGCGATATTATTTTTTTTTATATTTCTTACCGTCACCGTACAGCAGACATTGTCACGCATAGCGCCCACATTTAAAAATATAAATACCACAAATGTGGCAACACCAATGGCTATATAGCCATAGGCACCCATTGTGCCAATCTCATTTGTTTCATTTGTACAGATTACATAGGCGCCAAACCCAATTAGAACAGATGCCAATAGCTGAAAAGAAAATAAAAATTATTCTTCATTATTATTTTGAAAATAAATATAGAGAAATTATTTTGAAGTTTCAAAATTAGTTTCTTATTTTCCCTCCAACCACGACTGTTTTCGACTGAGAGAATTAAGAATTCACACTGTCAAGTAACCGATAATAAATGACAGTGTATATTCTAATTAAATTATAAATCTACGACTCAAAATCGAAAATACATTACGAAATGTCGACCTTTCGATTTTTACCTTGGGCAAAATTCGATTTTCGACTTCTTTTCTCGCATAGTTTGATTTTGCTGTTCTAGACTGTAGGCAAAGACATAGAAGTGTAAAGATGGGATAAGAGACAACCAAAATATGGCAACCCTGTTAAAATACCTCTGTTGTTATGATATCATAACAACATAGTTACCAATCTTAACTGATTTAAACCGCTACGGTAATGTGCAAATTTTTGGAAAGGTGTAAGTAATAGAATTTTGAAACCACATTTTTTGATTCTTCAAACTTCTATTCGTCATTCGTTTCTGCAATTGTGGTTTTATATTAACAGGACTCGGTCATGTGCTGTAGATACAAACCATTTGCTCAAAATGCATTTTGTCTAGTCTTTACCGTTTTAGGTCTTGGCTATAGGTGCAAGTACATAATAATTATATAATTTATTCGTAAAAGAACAAAGAAGTTTTCGGTTGACTTGGTTTAATTTCGGCCCTTTATTTATAGTTGTTCACCCTACACTTATTTTTTTATGCAGAAGCCAGCCGTTGTATTAAGCCATCAAAAAGCTTGTTCTATGTGTTCTCACCTAAAAGCCAGTAAAAGTATTATATGTATCTACACCTGAAGGGGAAGGTACATAAAAGGCTTTTCTGACTGTCTTAAGTCATCGGCTTCTTCGTGGAGGTACAAAGAAGTTTTAGGTTGACTCAGTTCTTTTCTGGCCCTTCGTTCTTTTCCGAAGAAGCTAGAACAAAAGCGTTTTATGTATTCTCACCTTTAAGTTTTCGAACAGAAAACAAACGTCGAGTCGCAATTTTTGAAAGTGATCGTAATCAAAGCACATTCCAAAATTTAAAATTCGAATGAATTTGGTCAAATTAAATAAAATATTCTGTTTTTTATATACATCCATATGGCCAATGTGTATTTTGCATTTGAAAAACATAAACAATGAGGTTGGTATTTGTTTAATATTATTCTCACCCCAAAAACATTTCTTTTTTGGTTATAACGCCATCCTCCTTGAAATGCAAAGTTTTTTTTTCAAATTTCCAGTAACATTTTTGCAGAATCTAAAACAGAGCATGAAATAAATTAAAAATCGGTACCATTAAAAATCTCAGTAAAAAATAATCCGTTTACTAACAGAACAACTAGCGCCGATAGCAACGAGAACCGCTTCAGCCAACCACCCCAGTATCTGTTGGCAATGTAACTAAAAAAATTGCCTCCGATAATATTCCGTTTACCACATAAGGCAAATAATTCTTCAGACTTATGCCATTTCTAAGCCACTCTTTTGTGTCTCGTACTATCGCTCGATACCGTGATATCGGTAGCTTAGCCCGACGTCAGGGAAATGGACAGAAGAAAACAGCAACATTAGCAGAAGTGGTTCGAAAAGTAAAGAAGCGACTTAATCGAAACCCGCATCGCAGTGGCCAAAAAATGGTTCGTGAGCTGAACATATCGCAATATTCCATTCGGCAAATATTGACAAATGAGCTCGGGGTAAAGCCATTGAAATTCCAAAAAGTGCAAGAACTTACACCGCAACAGAAAGAAAATAGACTTAAACGAGCTAAAGAGTTGCTTTGCTTGGCCGAAAGTGGTGAACTGCCGAATTTGGTTTTGTTTGATGAGAAAACATTCGTTGTCCAGCAGTTTGTAAACAAACAAATTGATCGTGTTTACTTGCCAAAGATGTTAGCTGGAAATGTGCACCTTCGGTTGGCCACCAGAACTCAAGCGGCGACCATGGTGATGATGTGGGCAGTCGATGGTCGCTCTCCGCTTCTATTAATTGACCGTGGCATCAGAATAAATGCAGAATATTGTCGCGAAAATATTCTGGAGGGGGTATTAAAGACAGTCCTTGGACATTCCAACAGGCACCATCGCACTCAGCACGCGACACCCAAGAATGGTTACAAAATGAGGTTCCTCGCTTCATTTCCAGTGCACAATGGCCACCAAAATCACCGGATACCAATCCGTTGGACTATTGTGTCTGCAGTATTTTGAAAAGCAAGGTTGGCACTAAAAAATACCAAAGTGTCGATCACCCCTTGCCGGGATTGGGTCAAAATACCGCAGAGCAATATTCGGGCGGTGTGTGACGATTTCATTGGCCGTTTGAAGGCCATAATTCGTGCCGAAGGTGACCAATTCGAACAAATCTAAACTTATTCTAAAATTTGATGCTATTGGGGGCTATACAAAAACTTGGACCTATACATACAATGTTTCACCATGGGAGCTAGAACCCATTATGACCTATAAATACCGATTTTTAGACAAATCCGTGAAAAATGTTGCGAAAATCATCAAAATACCGAAATAGGGAGGTACCGTTATATGGCGGCTTTATCAAAACGTGGACTGATATATCTCATTTTCAATACCAATTATCCTAGACACAATTCAAATTGTTGTGCCAAATTTTGAAGCTCTTTGCGAAATAATGTGGGCTGTATCGTGATTTCGACAGACAGACGGACAACGTTAAATCAACTTAGAATTTTATTCTGATTATGATATATGAAAATAAATACTTTATGGGGTCTACGACGAATATTTAGGGATGTTACAAACGGAATGATAAAGTTAATATACCCTCCTTTTCAATGTGGAGGGTATAATAATTTTGTAGAATATTTTTTCCTGCTACGATTCCGTTGAAAAGAAGTTTGATTAAATTGGTGCTTGCGATTTATTGAGATCGGCATGTGGCAAAATTTGTTTATTTTCCGTTTGCTTTCTTTTTCAGAAATATATAAATAATTTTGAATTAAATAAATATTTTCTTTGTTTTTCTAAACTAAACAAAAACAATCATTAGAAAAAGATATTTTATATAAATAAAAAATAACCCCCTGTTGATTTTGATGCAACATTTATTGAACCTTGTATAAAAAAATTGTTGTTTTTCAAAATGATTCATCGCCTAGTAATTGAACCAGATGCAATTGCGAAAATATCATAACTTTAATTAAAACAGATCGGGTATTTTAAATTGCTGGTTTGCACATCTCTCGGTATAAGTGTTTTCCATGGAAGCTATACAAAATGTTCAGATACATGTATGTAGTTATGTTTGCTGGTTGTTCATTGAAGCAATTAGATCCTCTCGATGCAGTAAACTTTTATGGCATTTGTGCAATGTGGGAGTGTTCAGGTCAAGTGGCACTGAATTGCAACCGAATCTAAATATGCATCTCGTTGCAATATAAATTTCTCACTAATTTTAATTTTTTTGTTTTTTTTGGTTTGGTTTAATAAGAAATTCAAAAACGTTCAAAAGCCCACGAATCGTTTAATTATTCCCGACTGTGATTTCAGCTACATTCAAATGAGTGTGTGTGTGTGTACAGCAAATGTAGCAACATTTACCTAACGTTTGTGGCTTGCATTCGATTGCCGTGTAAACAGCAACAACACTTGGTCATTAAATTAACGCCAACACCACCCATTGTGGGCGCCAACTATTTATTTCCAGTCATTGCATTTTGTTATAGTTGTTTATTTGAGAAAAAATCTAAATTTTCTAATATTTTCACACATCGAGATTAGCTACATATTTTAGCCTGGAATTCTGTGAAATTGTTTATTACACATCCCAACCGCAAGGTGTTTGCGGTTAATTGCGCATACGATGACTGGTGTTTGAATAGGTGCAACAGTCTGAAGGTTATGATATGCACACACACACACACACATTTCCGGACTCGGTGATGGTGAATAACAACCTTATTATTCCGGAAGAACATTTCTTAAATTTCAAAAAGGTTTTATCTTATCAAAACAATATATGTCACTTATCTAGAAATATTGTGATGCATTGTTACGAACATTCGGGCTAAATTAGTCATTCAGTGAAATCAACAGAATATTCGCAGAAAAGGTTGGAATGTATCACTCGGTTTTACAATTAATTAAACAATTTTCAATTATGTTATGGGTTGCCCCAATCAGCTGACTCCAGAGCTTTGAAATGCTGGGCGAGTTTCCCATTCTACTCGGATTCGACAGAGAGAGAGAGAGAGTATTTCTTGCAGTAAAATAAAGAAATGGGCATACTGTATTTTTCTATGCCACTTTAATAAGAGCAAGTACGCTAGGTTCGTTTCCGAGTAGGAGTAAAATTGGCTAATTCTACTCTTTTTTCACTACTCATTCTGTGGATTGGTAAGATAATTTACCATAACTTTTATAAGTGACATCGAACAAGTAAAAAACATTAACATTAAGACTAGACTATCAAAACACCGAATATCGTTGGGTATCGTTATATTTGCGCTATAGGAAAACGTGGACCTAAATTTTCAATGTTGGCTCGCAGGAGCAATAACCCATTGTGAAGTATAAATACCAATTTTTAGACCAATCCATGGAAAATGTGGCAAAGATCATCATAATACCGAATATCAGAAGGTACCGCTATATGGGGGCCATAAAAAATGTGGAACTATACATACAATGTTTCTCCGGCGGCTCGCTCGAATAAGGGCGAGTTTGTTTTGTTTATTTTAGAGTGAGAGCAACATTTGTTTTAAAACAAGCAGATTCCGAGCACTCTTTACAGTTTTTGTCATACCATTACATTGTATTTTAATGTAAGTGTCTTTTCTCAAACCAAAGCTGCATTTGAAACGGATCTAGCGATGTCTGTTCGTCCATCTGTCTGGATGGTGATCATGATAAATCTCTTAGGGAGTATCCGATTTGGTCCAAACTTAGTACATTGTAATATTTACAGTTTTTGTCATACCATTACATTGTATTTTAATGTAAGTGTCTTTTCTCAAACCAAAGCTGCATTTGAAACGGATCTAGCGATCTCTGTTCGTCCATCTGTCTGGCTGGTGATCACGATAAATCTCGTAGGGAGTATCCGATTTGGTCCAAACATGGTACATTGTAATATTATTATCAAACTTAGATCGAGTTCGGAGATGGGCAATATATATATATATATATATTTTTATATATATATATATATATATATATATATATATATATATATATATATATATATATATATATATATATATATATATATATATATTTTTTTTTTTTTTGAGAATTACGACCTTTTGTGGGGGAGATACCAGAAGGAGTGAACCGATATTGCCCATCTCCGAACTCGATATATATATTTTTTTTTTTACTGCACAGAAGAAGGAAGGATAATCCGATTTTGATATAACTTTGCAAATACTAACATTTGCATCAGTGCTAGGTCAGGTGCGAAAATGGACAACATCGGTGAAAAAATTTTAAAAAATTATAACTCTTTAAAATATGATGTAGGAGTCGGATTGTCTTCACATTACACACATCACAATATTTTTATTAACCCAAGGTCTGTTGTGAAGATAAAGAATATATCGGTCCACTCCTTCTGGTACCTCCCCCACAAAGGATCAAAGTTTTGAATAACCAAAACGATTATAAAATCCGAAATAATCATCCGGCTCTCTTCATATTTCATACATCCCATTATTTATACTAATACAAGATATGCTGTGAAGTAGGGATATATAGGTCTTTTTCTTCTGGTACCTCCCCCACAATGGGTTAATATTTTGAATATCCATGAAGCTCATAAAACGCGATATTAACATCCGATTTCATTCAGACTCGGTACATCTCAATATGTCCATCAACACAAGATCTTTTATAAAGATGGTAGAGATCGTACCATTTCTTCTGGTACCTCCCCCACATAGAATTCAAGATTTTGAAAATATGAATATATTTTTATTTATTCAATTGACTTCAAAAAATGTTTATAATTATTATAAAGAAATAACAAAACAATAAATTAAGAAAACACATTTATTAAATTCAACAAATAAATTCGTTTACATATGTATGTACATATAGCACCATAAAGAAGGGAATTCCCCTTATTTCATTTTATTTATTTGAAAATTTGTTGACGTACAGGCGACGATCAGTGTTGCCAGAAGCTGTAAAAATGCTAAACGACAGAAAAGATCGAGCACTGCAAAAGCAAAAAAAAAAAAATAGTAATCCACAATGTAACTCGGACCGACACAACTTGAAATTGCAACGACGCAAATCGAATTTTCTGGTTTTTGACGCAAATCGGGGCTGGGTATACATCTGTCGGCAAACCCGACTGATACATTTTTTACCTGTTCCTTCGTTGTTTTGTTACAAAATCCCACGGTTCACAGCAACATCAAAACAGGTTTGCTGTTACACACACAAGAACATACAAATCAACAAATAAAATATTTTTCCACTCGATTTCACTGTAAGAGCAAACTCTCACTCCGATTCTGTTCCCACTCTAATTTTGCAAAAGGACTGACTCTGCAGCACTCCCAGACAAAACAAAAGAGTAGACAGTAAACCCCGCATACTACTACTACTCTTCGAGCAATCACGCTCGGGAGCATTTTTCGATCCCGAGTGGAAACGAGCAAATCTGTACTCTGATGTGAACATAAAAACATGAAATTAATTGAGCATTCCTTGAATACCGTCTAACCGATCCAACCTTACAAGGATCTAAATCTAATATTAACCGAAATATAGGTAAGTGTGAAATTTGTGTAAAGTCTTGGAAATTTTATGAAAAAATTTCTATGGAATAGCCAGAGGGGGTGGATTGATAGTTTTCATTTGCACACTAGTTTTGGAGCACTCACAGCAGCGCCCTTAAGAAGATGCATTGTGGAATTCGAAACGCTTTTCATAAATGCATGTTATCATACATGCTGAACTGCAAAAATGGACCATACATTTTCCTCTGCCATTATTATTTCCATAATTATTTGCTGCAATATTATGTCTCAAGTAAGCAAAGTTCGTTTTCTCTGCAATAATTGGTCATGTCGAGGTCAACTAATCAACAAATTGAATAGCATACATGCAGCAGTTAAGTTAAAAAATCTAAACACTGTAGACGCATATAAAAAAATTAATTGCGGAGCATTGTACGACGTTAAGTCAAAACGAGAAACTCTACTTTTTTCTCATTTGGAATGTTTAATGATCTATAATTTGTTGTTCCACATCAACAAAAATTAATTTTTTTGCATATAAATTCAAACGTGTCTTTGTTTAGGAAAAGCGAACAGAAGATTTACTACACGTGTAAAACGAATCATTATTTTGTCAGTTAAGTCCTTTGTGTATTTATTGGATTATTTTCAATTATCAAAGTCGTTTGTAAACAGAACAAAAAGTCGTTAGTCATAGCTTGGATTAATTTACAATTTCTTGCACATTTTGAAACATCTGTTATTTTTATTATTATATATTTGTTTTTTTTTTTTTTTTTTTTTTTTGCAATTATTTACTGTTGTTTTATAGCTATTTTGTTATCATTAAAGTGGGAGGAAACCACTTAATCATAATACCAAACTGACAATAATAAAAATGTGATCAGGATGGTAAAGAATGCTACATTTAGAAATATAACAAGTAAAAAAGCATTTGGAAGAAACTTGAAATTTAAAAATAAAAAACTTCCGAAAACTACCACTTAAATGAAAACTGTTATATAGAGACTATACGAAGACGTGGACCTGCTTATGAAATTTTTTGTCATATGTATGCATTACGAACTTCAAATACCAAATTTGAAACATGCATACAAAAATGTTTGTCATAGGCTGCAGTACTCATTACGAACTTTAAATACGAAATTTTAAATAATTTCGGTAAATAATGTCGCAGAAATCATGAGAATACCGAATAACCGGAGGTACCGGTATATGGGGGCTATACGAAAACGTGGCCGATATGGCCCATTTACGAACTTAGCCTGCCTACTGGTAAGCTTTGCATGTATGCAAAATTTTAGCCTTCTATCAATTTGTTCCAAAGATAGTATGATTATAACAGACAGCCAGACGGACGGACGGACGGACAGGGCTAAATCGTTTTAGGATTTTACGCTGATCCAGAATATATATACTTAGTGGAGTCTATTATAAATATTTCGAGGAGTTACAAACGGAATGACAAAGTTAATATAAACAAGTAAAAAAGCAGTAACTTTGGCCGGACCGAACTTTTAATATCCTCCACAATTTGAAACAAATGTGGAAATTTTCAAAAAACATTGGCCAAAAATTCTGTTAAAATCTCCCGTTATATTGGGGCCTATACGAAGGTCTGGACCTGCATAGACAAATTTCTGTCGTAGACTGTATATCCCATTACGAACTTTAAATACCAAAATTTGAAACAGTCAAAACGAATTAAGATAGAAAGCTAAAATTTTGCGCAGATCTGTCTTTTGTCTGCAGGCTGGTCAAGTTCGAGATGGGCTGTATGGGTCCACATCTTCGTATAGCCCCCATATAGCGGTACCCACCGATATTCAGTATTTTGATGATTTTAGCCACATTTTTGAATGGAATTGTCTAAAATTGTACACAAGGAGTTCTTTGTGAGTACTTTATCCCCTGACAGAGAATCGTCTACATAGGTCCACGATATCGTATATCCCCCATATAACGGAATTGTCTATATAGGTCCACAATATCTTTAATCCACCATATATCGGAACCTTCCGATATTCGGATTTTTTTTATCATTTTAACAGAATTTTTAATGGATTTTTTGAAAGTTTCCTAATTTGCCCCAAATGGTGAAGGGTATTCAAAGTTCGGCCCAGCCGAACTTATTGCTTTTTTACTTGTTTTAAATGAACTTTAATAAAATTTTAAGGAAGAGAACTCGCTTTTTTGCGAGGTGGTGTATACTTTTAAAATAGTAAAACCAAGCTTGCTAATAATTAGCATTTTTCATCATCAAAGTTGACATTTTTATGCAATTGTTTGTATTTGTATTGTATACTCGATACAATATATATGTATATGGTGTGATAGTGTGAACAACAACAGTAGTGTTATTGTTGACTTAAAGCTACACGGTTGTGGATGTAACTGGAGGTTAAGACTTTTATTTGCGGAAAAAACTTTGACTAAAAAAAAGACGTTTGGTGTGGTTTGGAATTATAACTTGCTTTCTTTATTTTTCACTGGCTTATATACTAAAATTCTGTTTATTGCTGCATTTTCGTTGTCGGAAATGCAGCAGAAAAGAAAATACAGTTTTAGGCTAATATTAATATTTAAGTAAACAATTCTTTGGAAATTTGTCTGGAATAAAATGTTGAATTGCATATCAATATTTTAATAAACAATTCTTACAAATAAAGTATTAATGAATATTTATTCTTTGGAAATTTATTTTATAAAAATGCTGGATTTGCATATTAATATTTTGGTAAACAATTCTTTGGAATAATAAAATGTGGAACGATTCTCATTAAGGGAATAACGGGAGACACTATCGTTGAGGGGAATTAGTAGTTGATACTATAACACCCCCACCCTTAGTTTGAGGCTCCGACGAAATTATATTAT
Organism: Musca domestica; assembly: GCF_030504385.1. Classification (NCBI taxonomy): domain Eukaryota; kingdom Metazoa; phylum Arthropoda; class Insecta; order Diptera; family Muscidae; genus Musca; species Musca domestica. The sequence goes on along the minus strand of NW_026712230.1, from coordinate 2,169,690 downwards.
CTTTGCCGGATTGTTTATAATAGTTTGGTTTTTTAATTGTACATTTGGAACATAGGTTTGTTTATTCTTAAAGAGATATATAAATATAATTAAGATACATATTGATGTACCGATTAAAATATCTATACTATAGCCAATTATTTTTGAGTTTTTATCTGTATATAGTACTTGTTTCAGTGTTTCCTCGTATTCTATTTGTTTTAGATATAAATTTTCAAGTTTTATGTCTGCAAGTGTTGTGTTACTGGTATCTTTAATTTTTGTTATAAGGTTAGGTAGGATAAACTTGTCTTGTATTTTTATTTTAAAATTCGTAAAGGTTTTGTTTAACATGTTTACTTCACAATTTTCGAATTTGATTAAGTAATTTCCTGAAATTTTTAATTTATCTTTGTTACAATTATGTGATATCGTACTGTTAAAGTGTTTAAGGATTAATACTCCTGGAATTATTTCGTTAATTTCTTGTGTATTTAATGTTTGCGTTTTGCAATTAGCTTCTTCAAAGTTTAGTATATTGTTCAAACAATTATCATTAATTTTTATAAGATTTCTTTTTAGGTTATCTTTAATATACGTGCTATAAATATTTCTTTCTAAATCTATAAGAACATCAGAATGATTAACCATTATGGATTTATTATTTTTGTCAGGAATGGGTACGAATGTTACCTTGGATAGTGAATCTTGGGAATATTGTGGTATAGAGAGAATTATTATAACGTTCCCTTCATTACGTGCTATGGCTACTTTTATATTGGTATAGCTGTCAAAGCTTGTGATTAAATCGAGTTCTGTTTGGGTGAGAATATCTGTGGGAATTATTCCCAGTTTCCCGGAGAAAATAATCTGTCCTATGTCGTCTACGTGATGCCGTAGGAGTGAGATGTCGTTGTTAATCTGGTATATGTGTTCTATAAATGTTATCTCGTCCTCTATGGTTGAAATTTTATTCCCTATAATATTCTTGAATTTGACTAAGTAGTCCCCGATAATGTTTTGCTGATAGTTTATATGGTTAGTTATGTTCTGGATTTGGGAGTTCATGACATTGTTTATATAAGTTAGTTTGTTCATTTTGTTAGTTAAGTTTTCTTCGTTCGAATGTAGAGATTTGAGAGCTTCAGTTATTTGTTCTTCATCATCGCTGTCCATTGTACCTGCAATCATTTTTAAGCCTTTTCCTATAATGTTTAAGAGTGCCCGTTTCTTTCTAAAATGTGGGTTAAGATTTTCTATTTTCGCTTTTAGTAGCATAAAGTTCTTGTTTATTGTACTGATTAATGTTTTTGATTCGCTACTGGATGTCTTTAGGGTGTCAATGTTGGTTTTAATTATCTCCATAGTTCGTTCGAATTCTGTAGTGTTATTATGTGCAGTACTTTTATGTAGTGTTCTACGGTATTGGTCTCTCCTGTTTTTATCGGTATGTAACCATTATTGTTCGATAAGTCTTGTAAGTCGATAGTTTGAGTCTTGATTGCTGTAGTAAATGCAACCATTATTATGATCCAGTTAATCATCTGAAAGGGGATGGTAATTATCTAGATTTTGCTTTAATTTTTGGGTTATTCTTGTCTTGATATTTCTTTTGGGGTCTTATATGTGCTTTGTAATATTTATGCCCTGTTTTTGTGTTTTCAATATGATCTTCATCGACTTTCTTAGATTCTATCTTTCTGTACCTCCTATGATTTTTACCCCCTCGAATTTCTCTTATATAGTTTGTACCTTCCTCTATCACTATATCGGTTCTATTTTTGTTAAGTTTATTAATATAGTTATTTTTCTTCTTTAATATTAGATCATGTATTTCGGGATATTTATCCTCATGTACTTTGCCATTTATAAAGTCTATAGGTTTGATTTGTGTGGTGCTATGAATAGTATTATTATAAAATCCAATGATACGTGATATTTTTTCCTCTGTCGTTTCGTCTTTGGATTGTTCGTCATGTCGTAGTAATCTTAAGTGTTCGTTCAATGTATTGTGAAGTCGTTCGATATCTGCGTTGGATGTATGGTTACTGTTTGATGTGTAGTGTATATTAATGTTCTCTTTCCTTAAATATTCTTGAATCGGAATGGCTTTAAATCCTAACTCATTGTCGACAACAATTTTTTCTATTCTTCCAAATGTGCTGGTATATTGCATTAACTTTGATTTAAACTCTATCCATGATCTTCCATTAATTTTGTATGCTGTGGCGTGTTTTGAAAATTTGTCAATTATAGTTAAGTAAAGTTGTTTCTCTAGTGTATAGAAAACGTCTAAGTGTAATATTTCTCTGGGTTTTGTGGGTGTTTCCGTTAGTTTGTAAGGTAGTCTAGGTGGTCTTCTGTCATACTTTTCCAATGTGCATATTTCGCAATTGTTAATGAACTGGGTTATCCTTAATTTAAGTTTGGGGTTATAAATTTTTGTTTTTAGTTCCTCGAACACTACCTGAATTCCTCTGTGATTTTTGCTTAGATGTTCTTCCTCAATTATGTTTGTTAGTTGGAGTTCGTCTTCTATATCGTCTAGTTTCTTAAAAGTCCTGATTAATTTGAATCCGTTATTATTTGAAAAGAATTCCCTACAAGTGTCTCTGAAAGTGTCGTAAAATTCATTGTCTATCAGAACTGCATTTATTTGTGTTGGGTGACAGTGGGTTTTTAAAATCATAATTGCATACTCTTTATCTAGTTCTTTTATTGTTACAGTTTTTCTAATATTCTGAAAGATGTTTTCGGTTTTTATCCTTGCTGATCCGGAATGAATTTTTTTTATGATGAGTTGGTTTTTAAATAAATTTATAGGTGAATCGCTCTCTTTAAGAATGGGTTGGATGTTTTCTAATGAATTGATCTCAACAATTTTATTTTCGATCCTTGATAATGCATCTGCATTACTGTTTTTTGTTCCCTTTTTGTATTTAATCTCATAATCGAATTCTGACAACTTGAGCCTCCATCTGACTAGTTTTGAGTTGGGTTCTTTAATCGAAAAGAGCCATGTTAGCGGTTTGTGATCTGTCTCGATTATGAACTTGCGTCCGAAAAGGTATGGGCGAAAGTATTTTGTGGCCCAAATAATTGCTAGAAGTTCTTTTTCTATCGTACTGTAATTGATCTCGTGATCATTTAGGGTACGACTAGCATAGCAAATCGGGTGGTTATCTTGAGATAGTATCGCTCCAAGGGCAAAATTACTAGCGTCTGTTGTTAGGGTGAATTTCTTAGTAAAGTCGGGGTAAGCGAGGATTGGGTCGTGTATTAGTAAGTTTCTTAGCGTATTAAAGCTTTCCTGATATTCTGGATTGGATATGTTTATTTTGGCATCCTTTTTAAGACATTTTGTCATGGGTTTAGCTATTAGCGAATAATCTTTTATGAATTTTCGATAATAACCAGTCAAACCTAGGAATTGTTTAATTTGTTTGGGTGATTTGGGGATGGGGAAGTTAACTATGCACTCGATTTTTTTTGGGTTAGGTTTTATACCTTCTAATGTCACGACATGGCCAAGGAATTCAGTTTCCTTTTTTAAAAATTCCGACTTGTCCAATTGGACCTTGAGGTTGGCTTCTTGCAAACGGTTAAAAACAAGTTTTAATGAATTTATGTGTTCCTGCAATGAGGTGGAAAATATTATCACATCGTCTAGATAAACCAGACAGATTTTGTTGATATAGTCTCTAAGGACGTAGTTCATCAACCTTTGGAATGTCGCTGGGGCTGTCTTTAGCCCAAACGGCATTCGTAAAAACTCGTAATGGCCTCCTTCTACACTGAAGGCAGTTTTATGGATGTCCTCCTCTTCGATTTCAATCTGATGAAATCCTTTTGCGAGGTCAAGTGTTGTAAAATACTGGCATCTTCCCAGTTTGTCGAGTATTTCGTCAATGTTAGGTATGGGGTACTTATCATCGATTGTAACTTCATTTAATTTACGGTAATCAATGACAAGTCTCCATTTGTTCTTCCCACTTGCATCGGCTTTTTTTGGCACAATCCAAATAGGGGCAGAATAAGGCGAATTGCTATGCCTTATTATATTATTTTGCAACATTTCTTGTATCTGTCCTTCGACTTCTCTTTTATGTATGTAAGGATATCTATAGGATTTACTAATTATTGGAACATTGTTTGTTGTCCGAATTTTATGCTTTATAACGTTGGTAAAACTCAATCGAGTATTTTCTTGGAAGAAGATTGAAGAGTATTTTTTTATTAGCTGTAAGAGACATCTTTTCTCTTCAGAATTAAGGTGTTGTGTCCTAATTTGTTGTTCCAAGCTATGATATTGCTTCATATCCCTGGTATCATCGCCTACCTTCTGCGTGGGCATGATTTTACTTAAGTTTTTGTTATATTGTTCTTCAAAAAATATTGGTTTGTCATTTGTTTCTTCTCTATTTTCGCTATTTTTATTGTCAAAAAGTATTGGCATGTCTTGTCCGTTTATTTGTATGGAATTGTTTTTATAATTTATGCAAGTATTGTATGTTTTAAGTATATCGTTGCCTAGTAATCCATCATAGTGATTGTGAAATTTTAAAACATAAAACTCTAACGCATTATTAGTTATATTAAATTCTTGAAATGCTGGAATTACTGCCTTTTCTGTTATGGTAACTTGGTGTTGGAGAGTTTTAATAACAAGAGGTTTTATTTGGTGTATCCATTTCGGATGACAAATTCCTGGATTAATAATTGAATTAGTGGCTCCAGTATCCACTATCAGTCTCAAATGACCTAACTTGGTTTTTACCATTATATATGGTAATTGCCTGTTGAGGCTCTGTCCCGAAAATTTTCGGCTGTGCCTATTTCCATGGGTTCAGGCTGATTTCTAGCGTTTTGTCTGTTTGCATGGAAAGGGTTTTGGAAATTTCCTTCGTGGTTTGGGAATGGTTGTTGGTAATTTCTTCCTTGGTTTATGAATTGTGGTTGGTGATTTCTTCCTTGATTTGCGAATGGTGGTTGGTGATTTCTTCCTTGGTTTGGGAATGGTTGTTGGTAATTTCTTCCTTGGTTTGGGAATGGTTGTTGGTAATTTCTTCCTTGGTTTGGGAATGGTTGTTGGTAATTTCTTCCTTGGTTTACGAATGGTTGTTGGTAATTTCTTCGTTTACTAGATTGTGCATTGGTCTGTGCTCTATTTTCATTGTTTCCGGTGTATGCGTAGCCGGCTTGAAATAATATGTCCATGGCCTGTTCCAAGTCTCCTGGGTTCCTACAGAGCAGGATGGATTTCATAGGCTCTGGAATTTTGCTTTTAAAAATGTTTAAAGCGGTGCGTTTATTATTAATCGCACTTTGCCTAGTTGCTTCACCTTCTCCTAGTATAACTACCAGTTTGTTGTTTAGTCTGTGCAATTTGTCCTTTACGTCATTATAGAAGTCTAGTGTGTTCGTCCTGAAAGTCACACTCCTTAGTTCGTCGAAAAGTTCTTCACTAGAACGTCTGTCCCCAAAATTGTTTTGCAACATGTTTTTTATGTCAGTCCATGAAATCGCGTGGCAGTTTATCTCAATTGCCTGCCTAGCTTTTCCTTTGAGTTTGGACTTTATAATGTCGGAGAAAAGTAATTGGGACAATTCGTCGTATGTGCGTAAGTGTGGGTAAATTCGGTCAACGAGGGTAGTAAAAGTCTGTAAGTTTTTTGAATCCCCATAGAACTCCGGTAAGTTGTTTAAGTATTTTAGCGGGTCTATGATTAGTCTATTAATCTGATTTTCGGCCTGTTCTGCCATTTTAGTTATTTATTTTCCTTTATATTTTGGGTTATAGTCCTGTTTAGTTTTTTTTTTTTTTTTTTTTTTTTTTTTTGTTTATCTACGTCTAAAATATTGTCTGAGTTTCTTTCTAAAAATGCGTCTGTTTCTGCTACTTCTTATGTCACGAATGTAATGTTCTGTTCTTTCGTCAGTCAGGTATCCATCATTCGATTCAATCCCTGAGTCAAGTTCTAATGCTGTCGATCCGTTATTAGAGTTTTTTGGTATGTATTCAAAGTCTGATGGGTACTCTGATAATGAGTCACTATCGCTCATTGAAATGGGAAAGAGGGAGGAGAGGAAAAAAAAAAATTTTCAACAATTGCTTGTAGGGAATTATTTTCCTACACGATTTTTCACAAAGGTATGTTAAATATTTTCTTATAAAATATACAAGTTATTCTTAATTATAGATTTCTAGAGATAGTCTTACTTTGTAATTTGGTTGTTGGTGCTAAGGATTGCAGGTTTACTTTCTTCTTAGTAGTAGGGTCTTCCACGGTGCAGTTCTCGGCATGAACTGTTCTTTATTGGTTTGTTGGTAATGTTATTTCTTTACAATATTGCTCCAATAGTTGCTGTTGTTTTATTACTTCTCCTTGTTGTTGTTTGCTTGTATTTTAAATTTTATTTTGTTTTGTTGTTGTATTGGTTATTTTTTCTTGTTTTTGTTTAATATAGTTTTAATCAGTCTTTATATTATGGTTGTTGTTTTTTGAAGTTTATAATCCACTGAAGGAATATCCTTTTTTTTTTTCACTAGGTTTCCTTCTGACACAAGGATGTTCACCAAAAGGATAGATCTTTATATCCTTTCTGGTTCCACTAATGTTTTTTTAGTCACAAGGATATTTCTTAATATCCTTTTTTTTTTTCACTAGGTTTCCTTCTGACACAAGGATGTTCACCAAAAGGATAGATCTTTATATCCTTCCTGGTTCCACTAATATTTTTTTAGTCACCGGGATATTTCTTAATATCCTTTTTACTTTTTTTTCCTTCACAAAATTTGTGTATCCTTTAATCTTATAAAGGATATTTCGAATACCGCACTAAGGATTAAAATCCTAGTTCTATCGCGCACAATAAAATCTGTTTTATGCTAGGAACACAATTGGAGCGAACGACGAATTTTTTCGCGGCGTATGTTCGTCGTCAAAAATAAAACACATATGTGTATATGGAAGTGCACACAATCACGGCACCGGCGAAAATTTCGTCGGTCGCCGCGAACTCAATTAGCTTTATTTCTATTTCATACGCCGGCGACCGGCGAACAAAACAGTACAAGGTGGCCATACTTGTACGAATTTTATGTGTTTTAGTAAATAAAGTTACTTTTTACTTTAAAATTTGTTATGGTCACTCTACTATCTGTTACTCGTATAAAAAAAACATAATTAATTTGTTTATTTATTTGTGTACTTGCGCCTGAGTGAAGATGGATATCAGTGAATTTATAATAGAGAAGATGGACATAAGTGAAATTATAATAGAGAACGTAAAGAATTATGTGTTCTTGTATAATTCATTGTAGTCAACAAATGAGCAAAAAGTAAACAACTTCATCAGCTGTTTTATAATTTCGTCGGTATTGTGTTCCATACGACGAATTTTCGCGGCTCATTTTGTCGCCGCGTAGGGCGAAATTCGTCGTTCGCTCCAATTGTGTTCCTAGCATTATTATTTTTATACGTTGGATAGGACTTTGCGGTATCCTACCGACTGCGCCACTTTTATTTGCGGAAAAAACTTTGACTAAAAAAAAGACGTTTGGTGTGGTTTGGAATTATAACTTGCTTTCTTTATTTTTCACTGGCTTATATACTAAAATTCTGTTTATTGCTGCATTTTCGTTGTCGGAAATGCAGCAGAAAAGAAAATACAGTTTTAGGCTAATATTAATATTTAAGTAAACAATTCTTTGGAAATTTGTCTGGAATAAAATGTTGAATTGCATATCAATATTTTAATAAACAATTCTTACAAATAAAGTATTAATGAATATTTATTCTTTGGAAATTTATTTTATAAAAATGCTGGATTTGCATATTAATATTTTGGTAAACAATTCTTTGGAATAATAAAATGTGGAACGATTCTCATTAAGGGAATAACGGGAGACACTATCGTTGAGGGGAATTAGTAGTTGATACTATAACAGTTAAGCTGAAAATGGATGAATGACTTTTAATTGAAATACAATGCCGTTTAAATTATAATTTTCTCCCGCTCGCAGTAACCGCCTCCTCCTCTTCGCCAAAAACTCAGTTTTGAATTGGATAAATTTATTCTGGTTGCTAAAACGTCTTTTGAAAAAAAGCAATTCTCACATTCAATCCAATTTTTTTTTTTAATTGTTCTTAATATCACTTTGAATTGTGTCGCTCGAAATTGGAGACATTACGAACAAGTTCAAAAATATTAAGATTCGCTGGAGATTTAGTAATAAAGAAATACAATGAAAATAAAACGAATTAAAGTTCAGTGATGCGTTTTGTACCCCAAGAATAAAATAAATAGGAAATGTTCATGTAGGGTGGAGATTGGAAAGAAGAATCTACTTTTAAGGTTTTTAACAATCACCAAATGTTTTTTTCAGTTCGTATTAAAATAAAATGTTAACAACAAATTTATAATTTCAACATTTTCGCGTTTTATAACGAGCAAAAGTCGACTTCAACGTGTTAGTATCAAAAGAAGAAGATTAGTCGAAAGTCGACCTACGAATCCCTATCCTTATGCAGAAAAAGACATAGGCCGATTATTACATCTTTCCGATAGATAAAAAGTAAAAACACAATAAGTTCGGCCGTTCCGAACTTTGAATACCATTCACCATTTGGAACGAAACTTGAAAAAAAAATCCGGTGAATTATGTAGCTAAAATCATCAAAAAATCGTATATAGGGAGGTGCCGTTATATCGGAGCTGTCATAGGTTGTAGCATCCATTACGAACTTTAAATACGACATCTCAAACAATTTCGGTGGGTATTGTACCTCAAATCGTCAAAATCCCGTATATATGGAGGTACTGGTACATTGGACCTATACGAAGACGTGGACCTGCATAGACAATTTTCTGTCACAGACTGTAGTTTCCATTGCGAACTCTAAATAGGTAATTTGAAACAATTCCGGTTAATAATGACGCTAAAATCCTCAAAATACCGAATATAGGGAGGTACCGTTAGATGGGGGCTATACGAAGACGTGGACCTGCACAGAATTTTTTCTGTCTTAGTATCCATTACGAACTTCAAATACGACATCTCAAACAATTCCGGTTAATAATGTCACTAAAATCCTCAAAATACCGAATATAGGGAGGTACCGTTAGATGGGGGCTATACGAAGACGTGGACCTGCACAGAATTTTTTCTGTCTTAGGCTGTAGTATCCATTACGAACTTCAAATACGACATCTCAAACAATTCCGGTGAATAATGTCGCTAAAATCATCAAAATACCGAATATCGGGAGGTACCGTTGTATGGGGGCTATATGAAAACGTGGACCTACATGGCCCATTTACGAACTTAACCTGCCTACTGGAAAAATAAACACGTGTGCAAATTTTTAGCCTTCTATCTCAATTCGTTCGAAAGATAGCGTGATTAAAACAGACAGACAGACGGACGGACATGGCTAAATCGACTTAGAATTTTACGCTGATCAAGAATATATATACTTTTTTGGGTCTGACATGAGTATTTCGAGGAGTTACAAACGGGATGACAAAGTTAATATACCCTCCATAGTATGGTGAAGGGTATAAAAAATCAGTGAATAAGGTAGCTAAAATCATCAAAATACCGAATATAGGGAGGTACCGTTGTATGGAGGCTACCCGATTTTTTGGCATAGGCTGTAGTACCCATTACGAATTCTAAATACGAAGTTTCATAAACTCCGGTGATTAATGTACATAAAATCGTCAAAATATCGAATATTCTGCGAGACACCGTTATATGGAGGCTATACGATATCGTGGACCGATACGATATCGTGGAACTTGACCTCACTGCAGACAAAAGACAGATCTGTGCAAAATTTTTGCTTCCTATCTTAGTTTAGTGATTACAACACACGGGCGGACAGTGCTAAATCGTCTTAGAATTTCATGCTAATCAAGAATATATACTTTGTTGGTTCTAAAATTATTATTTCGACAAACGAAAAGACGAACTTAATATACCCTCCATACTATGTATGGTGGAGGGTATAAAAGTATACAAAAAATGTATAATCTCAACATCGTCTCGTTTTATAACGGGTAAAAATCGACTTCGATATGTTAGTATCAATAGAAGACGATCAGGCGAAAGTCGACCTACGAATCCCTATTCTTATGCAGTGTTGTATTATCACGTCAAAGTCACGATTTAAACTTAGATCTGTTCATGGTAGAAGAATACTGGTAGATGCATCAACTTTTGGGAACATTGATATGTCAAATTTTCTAACTTTTTTTTCAAAAATAAGTAGATTTTTTTATGTTTTCTTATTTTTCATTCAAAATTTTCAGTTTCAAATTGGAAAATGAACTGTCTTAGCAGCTGTGTCGATATGACTATCTGTATTCTTCTACCATGGCTCTGCTCATATGGGTAGATACATCAACGCTTAAGAACATTGATATGTCAACATTTTTAAAATGTTTTATGAAAAATAAGTGGATTTTAATTTTTTTATCCTACTTTAGACTAGCTGCAAAAGGATATAAAATGTCAGTCAGCTGATCATTGTTTTGTTGTCCTCACTTTTTTCTTTATATTTAAAAAAAAGAGAGAGAATGAGATGAGAAATGCCCTTAATGAGATTTTAGGTTCTTTGTAGCGCCCATCATTCATGTTGGAAACCAAATGGAATTAGCTTGATATTCTCATTTGAATATCAATATATTGTGCCCGACTTTTGCTTCTTTTTCTTTTGAAGATTTGAAGCTCATCTCAAGCATTACAAAGTTAACGTCATCTTTACTCAATCCATCGTAATTTTTGTTTGAAAAACAAAATAAAACTTTGCCCCGATGCCAATTGTTGACGTTCCCAATGTGTCTAGTGCCAATTAACATATCAGTCAATTAGATTTGCTTTGTGCAAAAATATGGGCGTTGCCGATTTCTCTCACCTACAAACAATTTGCAACATTGCAAAACACCCGCAACGTAAAATAAAATTCCAAAATAGGAAAGCTAACAATATCAACCGAAACATTAGAATAAAAAAGGGAAAATTAAAAGTCCAACAAGTTAAAAAGCAGTAAGTTCCCGGGCCGAGCCGAACTTTGAATAGCCTCCACCATTTGAAACGAATTTGGAAATTTTCAAAAAAGTAAAATCCTTAAAAAATTCTTTTTTAATTTTAAAAATATCGAAAATTGTGCTCTAAATGACGCGATCCTACATAGACATTGTTTGTCATAGGTTTGAAACTTGAAATAAACAGTGATAATGTAGCTAAAATCATCAAAATACCGTATATAGGGAGGTACCGTTATATCGGAGCTATACGAAGACCTGGACCTGCATAGACAATTTTCTGTCACAGGCTGTAGCATCCATTATGAACTTCAAATACGACATCTCAAGCAATGTCGGTGGGTATTGTACCTAAAATCGTCAAAATACCGAATATATGAAGGTACTGATTGATATATGGAGCCTATACGAAGACCTGGACCTGTATAAAAAATTTTGTGTCTCAGGCTGTACGAACTCTAAATACGTAATTTGAAACTACTCCGGTGAATATTGACGCTAGTATAATCAAAATACCGAATATTGGGAGATTCCGTTATATGGGGGCTATACGAAGACGTGGACATGCACAGACAATTTTCTGTCATAGGCTGTAGTATCCATTACAAATTTCAAATGCCAAATTTGAAACAATACCGGTGAATAATGTCGCTAAAATTATCAAAATACCGAATATCGGGAGGTACCGTTATATGGGGGCTATATGAAAACGTGGACCTACATGGCCCATTTACGAACCTGTCTACTGGCAAGATAAACATGTGTGCAAAATGTTAGCTTTCTATCTCAATTCGTTCGAAATATAGCGTGATTACAACAGACAGACGGACAGACAGAATTTTACGCTGATCTAGAATATATATACTGTTGGGTCTGTTTCGAGAAATTAAAAACGGAATGACAAAGTTAATATACCCTCCATAGTATGGTGGGGGTTATAAAAATAAACACCGCCTTTTGTCAATGTTTATCAAATTCTTTCCTTATATTCTATAAAAAAAATCCACGAATTCTAAATTGGGCTCTGATTCAAAAATAACTCGTTTTAGACTTTTTATATATGGCCGATGCATAGGGAATTGAAAACGGAAGCTATGGTTTATTGTGTGATATCTTCACAGTAGCCATTGCATAGATTTACATATAACAATCAAAGCATGGACAAGTCGGATGTAAAATAATGAACGTTAAATGGAAAACATGGCCAAAATCGGAGTTATCTTTACAATGGGGACTATTACAAAATTTTCAAATAATTCAAAAATCTCTAACAAATTTCAAAGCACTATCCCAAATACTGAGGTCGAACTTAACTGCTTTTTTACTTGTCTTTCTCTACAATCATAGTTTTTTGATTTGAACACTCTGCTCAAAATTTATTATCATCAGTGTGAAATTTACACAATTTACTTTAACAACAACCCTGGCCGATCTTTTTTTCCGCACAAGGACAAATTAATTGAAATTCCAAGTCCATTTGTAAATAATAATCACACATGTACACTTACAAACATAAATATTTGATTAAGACAACCAGTCAACCGTTCTTCAACAGAAATGCAGGTGACCCCTTTAAAATTCACGATTGCTGGAAAAGAATTAATTTGTACGAGATTACTAGTACCTCTGATAATCGGGCTGTGGTTTATTTTTTGTTATGCTGCCCTTGGATTTATTTAAGGCCCGAATACACATCATGTTAGAATCATTTGTTAAGTGACTGTGTCATTTGCATTTTATAGCATACTTTTAGATACAATTCTGAATTTTTAAACCAAAAAAAATATGGCGGTGGTTCAAAAGTAATCCTCCTATCAGAAAATGCTATAAATTATACGATTGGCCCCTAATGTCTTAATTACATTAAAAAATATCGGAATGTCTGTAAAGTACATATGCATGTACACGGTGGCGCAAAAGTAAACTTCCGATGTTTTTTTGCTGTGATTGAGCCAATCGTATAATTTTCTGATAGGAGGATTACTTTTGCGCACCTTGTTTAGTATAAATATTAAAAAAGGATATTACGAGGGCAGTTCGAAAACAGTTCTTAAACAGAAAAATGTTAAGTGTTTTGGAAACGTCCACCTATGTTATGAACGCATGTTAAATTTTATTTCAATCTGGCAACTCCTTCATATAGAAACAGGAGTTCAAAAAAAGACGCATACGCAATTTTTTTACAATGGAAAATTAGAAATTTACATAAAAGAGGTTTATCGGGACAAGAAATTCATAATGATATGGTGAATGTTTTAGGCGAAAGTGCTCCTTCATATGCAACAGTAAAAAATTGGGTTGCTGAGTTCAAACGTGCATTGAAGATGAACCACGTAGTGGACGTCCAAAAATAGCAACAACAGAAATTGTAGCCAAAGTACAAGATCGAAAAATAATAAGTTAAAAGCATACACTCCACCATTTGCAATTTTTCAAAAAAAAAAAAAAAGAATCCGTTTAAAAATTCTATTAACATTTTAAAAATACCAATTATAGCCGCTATATTTGGGTCTATATTACTATATTCAAATTCGAAACTTGAAATAAACGGTGAATAATGTAGCTAAAATCATCAAAATATCATCAAGTACCGTTATATCGGTGCTGTACGAAGACCTGGACCTGCATAGACAATTTTCTGTCACAGGCTGTAGCATCCATTACGAACTTCAAATTCGACATCTCAAACAATTTCGGTGAGTATTGTCCCTAAAATCGTCAAAATACCAAATATAGGGAGGTGCTGATATATGGGGCCTATACGAAGACCTGGACCTGCACAGACAATTTTCTATCTTAGGCTTTAGAATTACGATTTCAAATAACAAATTTGAAACAATCCCGGCGAATCCCTCCATAGTATGGCGGAGGGTATAAAAATTGCTAATGTCATGGGCATTTCAAATGTCCGAGTCTATTTAATTAAAAAGAACTGCAGATGAAAAAGCTTTCTGCCAAATGGGTGCCGCATTTGTTAACAGTCAATCAAAAACGCATAAGAATGAAACAAGTTAAAAAGCAGTAAGTTCGGCCGGGCCGAACTTTTAATACCCTCCACCATTTGCAACGAATTTGGAAATTTTCAAAAAATAAAATCCTTAAAAAATTCTGTTAAAATTTTAAAAATACCGAATATAGCCGTTATTTTGGGGTCTATACGACGTGGACATACATAGGCATTGTTTGTCATAAGCCATTACCATATTCAAATTCGAAACTTGAAATAAACGGTGAATAATGTAGCTAAAATCATCAAAATACCGAATATAGGGAGGTACCGTTATATGGGGGCTATACGAAGACCTGGACCCGCACAGACAATTTTCTGTCACAGACTGTAGTTCCCATAACGAACTTCAAATACCAATTTTTAAACAATTCCGGTGAATAATGTCGCTAAAATCATCAAAATACCGAATATAGGGAGGTACCGTTATATGGGGGCTATATGAAGACGTGGACCTGCACAGACAATTTTCCGTCTTAGGATGTAGTAACCATTTTGAACTTCAAATACCAAATTTGAAACAATTCCCGTGAATAAAGTCGCTAAAATCATCAAAATACCGAATATAGGGAGGTACCGTTATATGGGGGCTATATGAAAACGTGGACCTACATGGCCCATTTACGAACTTAACCTGCCTACTGGAAAAATAAAGATGTGTGCAAAATTTTAGCCACCTATCTCAATTCATTCGAAAGATAGCGTGATTACAACAGACAGACAGACGGACAGACAGACAGACAGACAGACAGACAGACGGACAGACAGACAGACAGACAGACGGACATCGCTAAATCGACTTAGAATTTTACGCTGATCAAGAATATATATACTTTGTTGGGTCTGATATGAGTATTTCGAGGAGTTACAAACGGAATGACAAAGTTAATATACCCTCCATAGTATGGTGGAGGGTATAAAAAACAATGCAATGGCTGTTAAGGTTATGGGAACGGTTTTTTGGGACTTCAAAGGTATTTTATTGATTGACTATCTGCAAAAGGGTAAAACAATAAATTCAGAGTACTATTGCAACCTTTTGGATCAATTAAATGTACAAATTCGCGAAAAACGTCCTGGTTTATAACACATCCCAAATCTAAAACAAAACAATCCTTGCTGGCAAGCGTTTTACCTCAAATGAAGATGCGATTGCAGTTATAAACAACTATTTTGAAGACCTTGAGGAAAACTATTTTAATCAAGGGATAGAATTGCTAGAAAAGCGAAAAGGACTAAGTGTATTTAAATTTCGGGAGATTTTATTGAAAAATAAAAATATTTTTGAAAAAAAAAACGAACTATTCTCTTTCATTGATAGACTAAGAAGTTTCCGAACCGCCCTCGTATATAGTATAGTTAATATAGCAAATCGCTTCTTTTATGTTTTAAAATTGTTGTGCGTGCGCTTAAAAGTATGTTATAACAAGTAAGCAAAGGCTACAGTCGAGCGGGGCCGACCGTTGAATACCCTACAACACTATAATAAACGATACGATACAGCAAAATATTAACATTTATTATTGGTGTTTGACTGAAACGCATCTATATGAGATACAGACATTTGACTATATTCTTCAACGAAATCAGCGTTAGCAACATAGTCAGAAGTGCGTCTTTCCTGTATTTGTGAATTCTCCAAAAAGTCAGTGGAATGGACATTTTCGTATTTTGTCTACAAAAGTTGGCAAACTATTTCACATATTGAATATTTTTGGATGGACATCTAAAACTGCTATGCTTTTGCAATGTCCGGTAACACCCATTCAAATGTGTGTGAGGATCGGGCGATAATTACGAACTGCTGACAATTTTGCAGTTTTTTGGTCCATTTCAACCCCTAAACATTTGGCGATCATCTCCAAAAAGAGTAGGCTTCTATTCTGACCCTCATCTTATCCCCATGCAAAATTTCGTAAGGATCGGGTCATAAATGCGACCTGTATATGATATCCTGATATCCTAACTACTTAGTTTTGTTAGCTGTAGAAATATTACCAAATGTTTAATTCAAAATGAAAATATGCCAAAAATATGACAAAATTGAAAAAATATGAGAAAATTTTACAAAACCAATATTTTCATCTTTATAGAGACATTTTTATGAGATTTTTTTAGGCGTTTTTTCTTTCCTGCCAAGAGGCCATTCTGAATTAATGAGAACTGTCGAAATCAGTTTAGCCGTTCTCGACATATAAGAGATCTTTCAAGCATATCTTCTTTGATAGACATATATATCGCACATATTTTACTATATATCCGATTTGTTGGATGTTAACATCAATGTAAAGATCAGAAGTAACCTTGTCATGGCTTTGTGATTTCGCCGGGATTTAAAATATTCGCGGTTTAATGAAAAATTTTGAATTTTTTCAACACAAAATATATGGTCTATTTTACCCGCTAAATATTATCCGATGACCACCCAAATTGGTAGGCTTCCTCCCCGCCCTAAACTCTAGCTACATGCTAATTTCCGCGTCAATTGGTCCATAATTGCGACCTGTAGAGGAACTGCAAAATCAAGAAATTTTTTGGTCCATTTCGACCCCTAAATATTATGCGATCATCTCCAAAAGAAATAGGGTTCTATTCTGACCTTAACCCCACCTCCATTCTAAATTTCGTGAAGATCGGGCCATAATTGCGACCTGTAGAGTGATTACAAATTAACATGGACAGACGGACAGACGGACGGACGGACATACATAGCTAGATCGACTCAGCTCGGTGAGATAGGAAGATCCATATATACTTTCCTATGTTGGAAATCAATATTTCGAGGTGTTACATAATTTTTGGCCCAATCAAACTTATAATACCCCCAACACATAGTGTTGTAGGGTATAAAAATCACTTTACATATGACTCTAACATGATATGCAATCTGGCCTTTAACATAAAAACGTTCTGTGGAATTTCTAAGAACCTAATTTTCATTCAAAACAAAACAAATGAAAGAAAAATGCAAAATAATGTCATACAAACAAGGCACTACAAAAATGTCCATCGCTTTTTGTTGGGATCACCAAAAATGATGTCACATCCAAAGTGCTCATTAAAATTCCCATTACATTGTAACAATTTACAGTTCTCAACAATGGCCATTATGTATGTGTGTGTGTGTGCTATGTTGCTCTGAAGTCATTTAAATGCAAATCGCATTTGCCTCCCACAAATAGTGAAGTTCCCCAGCAAATGGCAATTATTTTAATTTTTCGAGAGAAAAACTCAAAACCGAGAAATTGTTGAATAGAATCTTGCATTGTTGTTTCAAACAATTCGAAAAAAAGACATAAATTGAATAGGTCATACATCATTACCGCTTCGCATATTTACAATTGTTGAGTCTTGGAAAAATTAAACAAAATGATTTATTACTACTTGGAAAATAGGAAAACGCAGGTTAAGATTTTTGAGGTAAAGCTGATATCGATTTGGCACAGCTTGCCAACTATCTTCGGATTGACTTCTGACTTTTTTGGAGGATATAATGTCATAACTCAGTTTAAGAAAATAAAAGAATCTGTTAAGAAAATTCGACTTTCGACAAAATTTAAGCAAGTAAAAAAGCATTAAGTTCGGCCGGGCCGAACTTTTAATACCCTCCACTTTTGGGTAAAGAAAACCTTTTTAAATAAAAGTATCGGAATTCTAACGTGTTTGATTTTAAACTACAAAATGCTACAAATTGGCATAATGCTGTTAAACTTTTCAAAAAACCATAATGTGGGTAAGCCCGTTGTTAGGGGCCTCTATAGACTGTTGCATACTTCAAGGATTGTCATCTACCAAATCTTCTTAAATACCAAATTTGAAATAATTTCGTGAGTAAATATGACTAGGATTATCAAAATACCGAATATCGGTGGGTATAGTTATATCTGCGCAATAGGAAAACGTGGACATAAATATTCAATGTTCTGCCACCGGAGCTAGAACCCATTATGAACTACAAATACCAATTTTTAGACAAATCCGTGGAAAAATGCGGAAAAACCATCAAAATACTGAATATCGGGAGGTATCATTATGTGGGGGCTATATGAAAACGAGGTCCTATACATACTATGTTCCACCACAGCAGCTAGAACCCATTACGAACTACAAATACCAATTTTTTGAACGAATCCATGGAAAATGTGGCGAGAATCATCAAAATACCGAATATGGGGAGGTACCGTTATATGGCGCTATACGAAAAGTTGGACCTATGTATACAATGTTCCGATACTGGAGCTATAACCCATAACGAACTACAAACACCAATTTTTAGACAAATCCGTGAAAAAATGTGACGGAAATCATCAAAATACCGAATATCGGGAGGTACCATTACATAACGTAGACCGATATAGCTAATTTTAAAAACCAAACATCCTAGTCATTTCAGTGATTTCAACAGATAGGCAGACGGACGTCGTTAAATCGACTTAGAAGTTTATGCGACGAACATTTACGGATGTTACAAACGGAATGACAAAGTTAATATACCCTCCTTTTCAAGTTGATGATCGATTCGTTTTTTAGACCTGCCAAACATTATCCATACATAAAATGGCTCAAATAAAATTGATACCTGAGAATCAGATTTGCCCGTTTACACGACGTTTACACTCCACACTTTTGTTTTATGTTAGAGTTCCCGCTAGTTACTTCTGATTGATAAATAAGAGAGGTAGTCAAATTGCTCGAATTAGAGTAAGATTTTACTCCAAGAGCATAGATGGACATTCATGCATCGAGTGGAAAAAATATTTTTTTGCTGATATTGCCGTCGACTGGAGAGGGGAGATTGGGAACAAAAGCCACTCGAATTCGCGGGAGCATTTCTGTGTTCTATTTCTTAGTTTATATCAATGTGGTGCAGAGAGTTGTACTTGTATGTTCTCCCAATTTTTTTACTCTGATTTGCAATGGTTCTGATTGTGTAGGGAGAGAATTTCGCTTTCTGAGAGCATATGAGGTTTCTACCACCAGCGTTCCCAATTTGAGGAAAATTAAAAGTCGAAATGTAACATTACTGAAAAGTTATACGTTACTAGTCAATTCATCCCTGACCTATCTTTGCTTAATTAAAATCAAACCATATCAAATCATATCAAAAGTAATGAAACTTACACAATATAATTCCTTATAAATCAGGCAATTAATTACGTGTTCAAGTCGAAAAGGACCTTGTCTCACACATGGATGTAAATATTTAACACCCACTCTGTTCACTAATAATATAACTCACGGCTTTAAGGTGACGACGATACGCTGCCTTAGCAATCCTATCCATTTCATGCACATTAACTACCCAAGTTCTTTGTCCGATTCAACAAAGGACGACATTTACTTGCTTGAGAGTGAATAAACTTAAAGTGGAAAGTGAGGTTATGAAAACATTGTGAAGGCGAAAATGTCATTGAATCAAACAACGAAACAACTGCAGCTACAATTAATAAGTTGTCATAAATGACAATAGGGTATGTACAAATGTCAATACGATATGTACACATACATACATACATACATTGTGTGACAGACTTGTCATCAGTGCAATATCTAGACGTCAAAGGCTGTTTACATTTGTGCCCATTAACACTGTCAAGTGGTCTATTTTTAACATTGATAAATTGTTCTATATTATTAGCTAGAGGCAAAAAATGAGCGATTATCGAGATAAAGAAATTCTGCATAATCGTAGCATTAAGGTAGGCCGGGCCAAACATTTAACCCCCATCATTTAATACCCTCCACCATTTGGAAAATACTTGAAAATTTTTAATAAATTCCGAAAAATACCGATAATGTGAAACGCATAATATGGGGTCTATACAAAAACGTGGCCCGACGCATGTAATTTTTTTGTCATAGGTTGTAGTACCCATTAAGATCTTTATGTACGAAATATGAAACAATTCTAGTGAATAATGTAACTAAAATCATTAAAATACCGAAAATCCGGAGGTACCGTTACCGTTGGGGCTGAAAGAAAACGTGAAACGACATGACCCATTTACGAACTTAACCTACCTACTGGCAAACTATGGATGTATGCAAAATGTTAGCCTTCTATTTCAATTCGTTCGAAAGACAGACGAGCATTGCAAAATCGACTTAGAATTTTACGCTGATCCAGAATACGCAGGGTGAAATGAAAAAACTGCAACCAACTTCAGACTGCTGTCATTTCTACGCAACTCTTCCGACAGCATTTTAAAATTATTCCAGTGACAGCTCATTATATTGTTTACAAGCGTACAAAAGCATTTTGGTGAGAACTTTCCGGAAAAAGAAGTTATTCGTGATGGAATTCAAGCGCAATAGTGTGATTTCGTTATATTGGGCTGGAAAGCCACAAGTGGCTATCGGTAGAGCACTCCAGCATTTAAATGTGAATAAATCTTTTGTGTCTCGTACCATCGCTCGTTACCGTGATGCTGGTAGCGTAGCCCGACGTCAAGGAAGCGGACGGAATAAAACAGCAACATCGGCAGAAATGGTTCGAAAAGTAAAGAAGCTACTTGGTCGAAACCCGCGTCGTAGTGTCTGAAAAATGGCTCGTGATCTGAACATATCGCAATATTCCATTCGGTAAATATTGAAAAATGAGCTCGGGGTAAAGTCATTGAAATTCCAAAAAGAGGTCAGCTGAAAATGTGCACCATCGGTTGGCCATCAGAACTTAAGCGCCGGCCATAACAGCAGATAGTCGCTCTCCGCTCGTATTAATCGATCATGGCATCAGAATAAATAACGAATATTATCGCGAAAATATTCAGGAGGGTGTATTAAGACCTTGGGCACACAAACATTTTGGACTCAGAACCATCGAACTCAGCACGCGGCACCCAAGAATGGTTACAAAATGAGGTTCCTCGCTTCATTTCCAGCGCACAATGGCCACCGAATTCTCCGGATGCCAATCCGTTGGACTATTGTGTCTGGATTATTTTGGAAAGCAAGTTTGGCACTAAAAAATACCAAAGTGTCGATCACCTCAAGCAAGCGCTTCACCGGGAACGGACCAAAATACCGCAGAGCAATATTCGGACAGCGTGTGACGGTGACCAATTCGAGCAAATCTAAACTTATTTTAAAATGTGATGCTATTTCCGAAACTTTTTGCATTCATTTAATAAAATTTAAAAATAAAAATTATGTCGTTTGGCTTTGTTGCACATTTTTTATATCACCCTGTACTTTGTAGGGCCTATCATGAGTATTTCGAAGGGTTACAAACGGAATGACAAAGTTAATATGCCCTCCATAGAATGATGGAGGCTATAAAAACTTGGCTTCCTTTTACAAGACAATTACCAATGACAAAGGCCAAAAGCAAGCTCATTGCATACTTTTGGGCGTTGGATGAATTTCGAAATTTATAAATCGAAATAAATACCGAATAATAAATCACAACAACGACTTGCCCCTCAAATGAAAATTAATGTTGTTAGTCATTTTTTCAACACGGTTATGTGAATATGTCGGTCAAACATGTGATTCATTCTCGATTCAATTGAATAGTGGCTGTTACCTTTCGTTTCCTGGCATTTAAGTGAAACAATTTACGGTGTATTTCATAAAAGCCAATTGCTTGGTCACTCCCGGCATTGATGTGAACTCAGACAAGAATGTATTGGCTAAATTGAATGATTTATTTCCCCAGAAAAGACAATTAACAACTGCAAACATCATACATTTTTTCTTTAATTGAATTCTGCGAATTTTTGAAGAATTTGCCCAGAAAAAACCCAAAACGATGTGGTGTCAAAAGAAATGCAAATCAACATATTTTTTTGAGATCACTTTCTTATTGTGTCTGCTTGCTCTTCTTGCTAAACACACTAAACCCAGGGTTGCCAGATTTTTTTTCTACAGAATAGTGTTGGCATATTTGTTCAGGATACCATAGTATTTTGTTATTGTTGGAATTAAAAAAAAAACTGCAACAAAGTAAAACGCCATAATTATTACATTCGTTTTTAATTTTATTGAATGAAAGCAAACAATGTCGGAATTAGCATCAAATTTTAAAATAAGTTTAGATTTGTTCGATTTGGTCACCTTTGGCACGAATTATGGCCTTCAAACGGCCAAAGCCCGAATCTTGTTCTGCGGAATTTTGGCCCATTCCCGGCGAAGCGCTTGCATGAGGTGATCGACACTTTGGTATTTTTTAGTGCCAGAGATTTTGGTGGCCATTGTGCGCTGAAAATGAAGCGAGAAACCTCATTTTAAAACCATTCTTGGGTGGCGCGTGCTGAGTGCGATGGGGCGAGCTCTATTGGAATGTCCAAGGTCTGCGGCCAAAATGTTTGAGTGCACAAGGCTTAAATACACCCTCCAGAATATTTTCGCGATAATATTCGGCATTTATTCTGATGCCACGGTCGATTCATACGAGCGGAGAGCGACCATCGGACCATCACCATGGCCGGCGCTTGAGTTCTGGTGGCCAACCGAAGGTGCACATTTTCAGCTGACCTCTTTGGCAAGTAAACACGATCATTTTGATTGTTTACAAACTGCTGGACAACGAATGTTTTCTCATCGGAGAAAACCAAATTCGGCAGTTCACCACTTTCAGTCAAGCGAAGCAACTCTTTAGCTCTTTTGAGTCTATTTTCTTTCTATTGCGGTCTAAGTTCTTGCACTTTTTGGAATTTCATCTCAACCTGTATACATGTAAAAAATAGATCTTAGTTATTTTCGGTCTACAAGCCACAATTAAAAACCAATCGACACGGGATTTTGAATGAAAAGAGAGTTAAGTACGGGGAAGATGTCTAGCTTTTTTGATGACCAATGGATTATATTTAGCTGTAAAATGTACCACAACTTTCGTGTTAAATAGGTCTGAATATCTAACAACACGACGTAGTACATAAATATTCTGGAAATGCTCCCGGTCAAAAAGCTAAGGGTAAAGCTCTATGGCATTATATCGAAAACGAAATCTTCCAAAATGGATTTGGACATAAGCCTTTCAACAAATTGCAGTATTGTTGAGTATCACATGGTCGGATATTCGGTATTTTGATTATATTAGCCGCATTTTCTCATGGAATTGTCTGAAATTCTACACAAAGAGTCCCTTGTGAGTACTTTATCTCCTAGAAAATAACTGTCTACATAGGTCCACATTTAAGTATAGTACCCATATAACGGTACCCCCAGATATTCGGTGTTTTCATGATTTTTGCGACATTATTCACTGGAATTGTTTCAAATTTCGTATCTAAACTACGTAATGGGTACTTAACCTATGACGAAAAATTTTATATGCAGATTCACGTTTTTGTATAGACCAAATATAATGGTACCTCCCTAAATTCCGTATTTTGACAATTTTGGCTACACTTTTCAATGGAGATGTCTGAAAAACAACAAGAGGAGTTTCTTGTGAGTACTTTATCCCCTGTAAGAGAGTTGCCTATATAGGTCTACGATGTAGTATAGCCCCCATATAACAGTACCCCCGATATTCGGCATTATGGTGATTTCAGCCAAATTTTTGAAAGGAATTGTCTTAAAATCCACGAAAGAAGTTCCTTGTGTGTATGTTTCCCCCTGGATGAGAATTGCTCTCTCTCTCAGAAACAAACAGACCTCAAACTATGTAAAGTGCTTTGACGGCAAAACTTGCGGTTTATCGGTGTGGTTTTGCACGATTCAATAGTGGTAATAGAGGTCAAAGAAAAACAGTAAAAGATAAGGAATTGGAAGTGTTACTCCACGAAGTCACACAATATGTTAGTTTTGTGCCTTATTGCTGAATGCAATATAATAATTCACTTAGTTTGATTAAAATATTTTTCCTCAAGGTCTTCAAAATAGTGGTTTACAACTGTAAAGGCACCTTTATTTGAGGTAAAACGTTTGCCAGAAAAGATTTATTTTAGATTTGGGAACAAGTATAAGTCACTGGGAGCTAAATCATGAGAATAATAGTCAATCAACAAAATAAAATTACCAGCCGATTGAATTATTTTAACTTTTTCTGTTTATACCTCGTACTGGGCTAAGAAGTTTCCGAACTGCCCTCGTAATTCTCTTAGTTGTAAACGTTCCAATTAGTATTTGTTTTAGAAGAGAACCCATTCTGTGAAGTACGTTCAATGAAGTACATTCCTCTGATGGCTCTACATCTAGCGAAAGAAATGATAGGAGAAAGGATAAGGATCTTGACTTTATGGATTTAAATTTGGTTATCATAATAATCGCGTGTTTTAAACACATATCGGACACATAATATGTGAACATATGTACATATCCGCATTTGTTTAATTTCCGCCTTTACTTTCACATGTTCATACGCGCGTCCTTGTGCATCCTCACCATAAATAATTACAAACAATAATTTAATGCTACCATTACGACTTACACCTCCATGTGCCTGGCTCCTGACCATGTTGGTGGTGATGGCATACTTGTGACGCCATTTGTCTGGATATGCTCTGGGACTTTATGTCGCCATTTCAGTTGTTGCCTTCCCGCCAGCCTGGATTGTTTGTTGGCATTGTTTTTCCCTTCACCCAGTTAACTCAAACCACAGACAACATTACTTCAATGTTATTTTGTATCTTTGTTAGCTCTGACTGAGAGACGGTCCCACTTGAATTCCTAATGTGTTTATGCTGTATAATTCTCGTTTTTTTTTTTTCGCTGGAGATGTCGATGACATCATGCCATGGAAGTTTTATGAATGTTTTGTTTGCTTAGCATATTTTTATAGGATTGAGCTGAAAAAAGCAACAGTATGGTAAACATCTGATCGAATTTCGCACACTAAATGTACGTTCTGTTTGGGAGAGGACACTTGGTTGGGGTATGGAGGCAAAATCAGTTTGAACAATATGCACATATGTTTAGAGTACAAGTTATCAAAATAATAGTTAAAAATCCCACTTACGCATTTATGCCCACCTAAGTACCTACATATAACTAAATGAATGTGCTATCTTTTTAGTTACTGAATTTATGTTTTTATTTTGAAATAACTTAACTGAGATTTTTTTAATGTTTATTCCTGCCACACCACATTGCATTCTTCGCAAACTAAAAAAGTCAGATTAGATAAAAGAGTGACGCGCTATTTTTGGCAAAGACGTTGTTCGTTTTTATTTTGTTCAATTTTTGTGCAGAAGACCAGACAAACAAGCTCTGTAGAAGAACGAAAAGCAAAAAACAAACTTTTTTGGTGTTGATCGATAATCTACAGAACGTATGCCGACGGCCTCTTACCCCAGTGAAACAAAACAAATGTTGCCATGCTGTTAGAAATTCGGTATACAAACAAACAAAAGTGTGTATGTATACCTGTATGTGGATAGACTTCAGTGGCTAAATATATACATTTCTTTATAAATATATGCATATATAACCTATAAAGACATAACAGCACATGGTTACAACATTTTTTGTGTCAATTTTTGTAAATATTATTATTAGTGAGTTTATGCCATGTGTATATGCGCTTACCAAATGTATATATCAAGACCCCTTAATTAGATCGTGTAAACGGCAAATTGCCTCTTGTATTCCTTCGAACTGTCAAAATTTCTTCTGAAGCGAATCACATTTCGCCTTTGTTGATCTTTTTTTGTGGCGAATTTGTAAACATCTAAGAGAAAGAACACTCATTTTTTTAATTTGTGTGTGTTTCATATTTTATGGCGGACAAATTCCTTCGTTTTTGACAATTCAGCTGATTGCTTGCAAGTTCTTGCAAAAGAGAATAAAACTACCTTAAGGCGAGAGTACATAAAAAGCTTTTTTGACAAGCTTAATTCGTCGGTTGGCTTCTTCGTAGAGGAACCAAGGAGTTTTAGGTTGACTTAGTTCGATTTTGACCCTATGCTCCTTTGTTCTATTCTGAGTAATGCTAGGAACACAATTGGAGCGAACGACGAATTTCGCCCTACGCGGCGACAAAATGAGCCGCGAAAATTCGTCGTATGGAACACAATACCGACGAAATTATAAAACAGCTGATGAAGTTGTTTACTTTTTGCTCATTTGTTGACTACAATGAATTATACAAGAACACATAATTCTTTACGTTCTCTATTATAATTTCACTTATGTCCATCTTCTCTATTATAAATTCACTGATATCCATCTTCACTCAGGCGCAAGTACACAAATAAATAAACAAATTAATTATGTTTTTTTATACGAGTAACAGATAGTAGAGTGACCATAACAAATTTTAAAGTAAAAAGTAACTTTATTTACTAAAACACATAAAATTCGTACAAGTATGGCCACCTTGTACTGTTTTGTTCGCCGGTCGCCGGCGTATGAAATAGAAATAAAGCTAATTGAGTTCGCGGCGACCGACGAAATTTTCGCCGGTGCCGTGATTGTGTGCACTTCCATATACACATATGTGTTTTATTTTTGACGACGAACATACGCCGCGAAAAAATTCGTCGTTCGCTCCAATTGTGTTCCTAGCATAAGTCAGCCGATGACTTAAGCCAATCAAATAAGCGTTTTATGTATGCTCGCCCTTACTCTCTCATAAACTGGTGCACAGTTCCTACAGGAAATGTAACCAGACAGACCTATTGTACGATGACAGCTTGTAATTTTTTACGGCGAATTCCAAATATAAACCAACGTATTTTGACAAATTGGGTGAAACCAGCTTGGCCAATCGGACGACCTATTTAATAGGTCTTGGTATGTTTCTTATAAAGATCGCAGCAAGTGCTTTAGTACTTTTTACATAGTAAAGTGTCTATATACCTAGCTTAGAAGCAGGGTTGGATATTTCACGAACGAAATAGTTCGATTGAATTGTTATTTGTTTGGTTCTAGTTTGAATTGTTATTATTTTAAGGTCCGTTCTCCCACTTTTTAGTGATAAAAGTTTTTAGTAGTAGATCTGTCAAAAAAAATCTTTGACAAAAGTACGGGGATGGAAGAGTAACAAAATTGAGTTAACACATCAAAATCATGTCAAAAATAATGACGCTGCCAAACAGCTGACGGAACAAATTAATGCATTTGCAATTTATTTTCTTTCGAAGAATTTCAATAAAAAGTATGGCAGACAACACTGCTGTCAATGAAAAGCAAAATTCGCTGTTTTTGTTGTGGATGTGAACATTTTGGGGTATGGGAACAGTTTTTCGTTCAAAAGTGGCAAATAAAGTAGAATATTTTTGATAACACATCCACAATTCAATTTGTGCTATCAATTTAAAA
Source organism: Musca domestica (assembly GCF_030504385.1). Classification (NCBI taxonomy): domain Eukaryota; kingdom Metazoa; phylum Arthropoda; class Insecta; order Diptera; family Muscidae; genus Musca; species Musca domestica. The sequence goes on along the minus strand of NW_026712230.1, from coordinate 2,142,446 downwards.
AACAAAGGACTCTGGGGTTGCCAAGTAAAAATTATAGACCAAAATTGAACTAAGTCAACCCATGGTACAATTATATCAAGGTAGGGCTATGATACCATATGATTTTAATTTTTTTATTTTCTTGGCCTAATATGTCATCTTTTTTGTTTATGTATGTGTTTTCTTTTCAATAAACAAAAAGTTGTTCAGAAAACATTCAAATTCGACAAAATCTAGAGTTTTTGTAGCGAAATAATCCTTTAGAGATATATAGTACATGATTTTGAAAAGAAGTGTTGACCTTTCATTCAGTTATCGCGGTTTTCAATTATTTATTCAAAATAAATGCAACAAGTTGTTTGATTTTTTATTGTTTTAATACTAATTCTGACATTACAAGCCAAACAGGTAGACCTCTATACTTGCAATTTTTTCAAAGTTGACCTACCTTCTTTTCATTGTACCATGAGTCAACCTAATTGTCTTGTTATTTTACAAAAAGCTCTTTGATGACTTATGGTGAGAGCACATACTAGAACAAGTTTGTTATTGGCTTAAGTCATCGGCTGAGTTCTTCGTTAAAGAGTGAGTTAGTATAACCCATGGTACAATGATATCAAGGTAGGGCTATGATACCATATGATTTCAATTTTTTTATTTTCTTGGCTTAATATAACATCTATATTTGTTTATGTATGTGTTTTATTTTCAATAACAAAAAAATTGTTCAGAAAACATTCAAATTCGGATGTTTTCAAAATGTTTATTTCATCGTATGCATCGACAAAGGTTTTTGTAGCGAAATAATCCTTTAGAGATATATAGAACCTGGTTTTGAAAAGAAGTGTTGACCTTTCATTCAGTTTTTGCGGTTTTCATTTATTTATTCAAAATAAATGCAACAAGTTGTTTGATTTTTTATTGTTTTAATACTAATTCTGACATTACAAGCCAAACAGGTAGACCTCTATACTTGCAATTTTTTCAAAGTTGACCTACCTTCTCTTCATTGTACCATGAGTCAACCTAATTGTCTTGTTATTTTACAAAAAGCTCTTTGATGACTTATGGTGAGAGCACATACTAGAACAAGTTTGTTATTGGCTTAAGTCATCGGCTGAGTTCTTCGTTAAAGAGTGAGTTAGTATAACCCATGGTACAATGATATCAAGGTAGGGCTATGATACCATATGATTTCAATTTTTTTATTTTCTTGGCTTAATATGACATCTTTATTTGTTCATGTATGTGTTTTATTTTCAATAACAAAAAAATTGTTCAGAAAACATTCAAATTCGGATGTTTTCAAAATGTTTATTTCATCGTATGCATCGACAAAGGTTTTTGTAGCGAAATAATCCTTTAGAGATATATAGAACCTGGTTTTGAAAAGAAGTGTTGACCTTTCATTCAGTTTTTGCGGTTTTCATTTATTTATTCAAAATAAATGCAACAAGTTGTTTGATTTTGTTATTGGTTTGATACTATTTCTGACATTACAAGCCAAACAGGTAGACCTCTATAATTGCAATTTTTTCAAAGTTGACCTACCTTCTCTTCATTGTACCATGGCATAACCTTTAACTTGTGAGGTGACATATTTTATAACGTGGTGGTAAATTTTACCCCTCTAAATTTTACAGAAAAAAAACTTTGTTAAAAATTTTATTTGATAATAATTTGTTTTTTAAAAGTAAGCTTGTATGTTTTAAATTACAATAAGTAAAAAAACATGTTTTTTTTAATGCAAACAAAATTTTTATTCATTGTAATAGAGATAGTACAATTATAAGCGACAACAACTGAAAAATTTGTGTGTGACTCTGGCATTCCTTTTTAATGTGTCTTAAAGGTGATGATACATAAGCAGCTTGACATCATGCCCTGATATATTAATGTCAAATTACAAGAGAAAACGACGGTGGGATTTGCGACTCTGACATCCTTATATTATATGACAATAAATATACCAAGCCATAATATCAAGCTGCTTATGAATCATAAACTTAAAGGTGAGAATACATAAGAGGCTTTTTTACTGACTTAAGTCATCTGTTCGATTCTTCGTAACAGAACAAAGGAGCGTAGGATGAACAAATGTAAATTATAGGCCAAAATTGAGCTAAGGCAAAGGAATGCTCCTTTTTTGACGAAGAAGCCAGCGGGTGTTAAGGAGCAGATATATTAAAGGCTTTCTTTCTGGCTTAAGTTTTATATACTCTCGTCTTTAGGCCCATCATCAAAATTATATACTCTCGTCTTTAGGCCCATCACCTAAATTTAAAAAAATATATTTTAATATAATTTTTACAAATATTTTTACATAATTGTTATTGCATAATTTTAATTTGTAGTTTTGTTCTAAATTACAACAATTTATTGTGTCATATCTCACCGTCCTGTCAGCTGCATTGATGCGACTACCTAATACATATCCCTCGTTTGCACCAATCTGTTCAAAGCCATTGTTTACATTTTGCCGCCGAAGCAAAACTAAAACCTACTGCGTTACTAGTAAAATCTTTACATTCTTGTATGTTCTGGACCATAGCTAATTTTTACCAACCTATCAATCAGATAATTTCCAATTCAAATCCACAATTTATATATTTTTAACGTTTTAGATATTGTTTCATCTAAATTTTTGGGCTTAAGCGCCAGAAATTCTCCATGTCATTCATAATAGCAGCGTACCTGTAGAAACATAACTTCAATAGCTCTCAACTTTTTGTATATTTGTGCTACTATGGCCATAAATTTCATAGTTCTGTAT